>NW_006408550.1:19430892-19490089 GCF_000296735.1 Chrysochloris asiatica | reverse complement strand
CACAATTGTTGCCACGCTTGAGCCCATTGATGCTGCCACTTGGCCAATCCATCTTGTTGGCAGTCTTCTTCTTTTTCTCTGACCCTACACCCTACCAAACATGATATCCTTCTCTGGCAACTGGCCCCTCCTGACAAAATGTTCGAAGTATGAGAGATGAAGTTTGGCCAACCAGGCTTCCAAAGAGCACTCTGGCTGCACTTCGTCCAACACAGATCTGTTGGTTCTATGGGGAGCCCATGGTACTTTTAATATTCTCCTCCAACACCATAACTCAAAAAAAAGCAGCAATTCTTCCATGGTCTTCCTTATTCACTGTCCAGCTTTCACATGCATATGAGGTTATTGAAAATGCCATGGCTTGGGTCAGGGGCACCTTAGTCCTCAAGCTGACATCTTTGCTCTTCAACACTTTAAAAAGGTCTTGTGCAGCAGATTTGCCTAATGCAATACGTCATCTGATTTCCTGACTGCTTCTTCCATGAGTGTTGGTAGTTGATCCAAGAAGAATGAAGTCCTTGACAACTTCTGTTGATAAGAGTGTTGTTTATTGGTCCAGTGGTGAGGATTTTTGTTTTCTTTACTTTGAGATGCAATCCATACCGAAGGCTGTGCTCTTTGATCTTCATCAGTGCCATACAGAGTAGTGGAAAAGAGAGAGGTCTTCAATAAGATGGATTGGCACACTACCTACAAACAGACCTACTATTGTGAGGATGGCCCAGCCAGCACCAGACAATATCCGTTCTATTATACAAAGGCTCGCTATGAGTCAGAACCAAATTGATGGAGAGCAAACCACAACAGTCCACAGAGGATGCTGAAAAAGTGAAATGTTGTCCTCTTGACCCAATGTGCTTTTTCTTTTCATCCTTGAGTGGTGCAGCCTCATTGCCTGGATCTCAAGTGCCCCATGTAAATGCTTCCACCTTGCTGATGTCCTGCCTCTTCCAAACCACAGTTCCTCTATGAACATCCCTCCCTAGACAGTGTTCATTCTCTTACTTCCTCCTTCTTCCTTTGCCCAGGACCTGCAGTTATCTCTACAGCCCTTATTAAGTCTTCCAAATTTTTCACCTCCATTATCACCTAAAAGTTACAGCTTTCTCCCACTCCATCTAGTTTGTGTCCATGAAGGGGAGGAAGAAGCAACAGAAGAGGGAGTGTGGGTTCTCTTCTTTGCATAGGAAGAGAGAAAAGGGGAGACTTGTATGTTAGAGAAGAATAATCAATGTACCGTGGACTATCAGAAAAACAAACAAATCTGTGTTGGAAGAAGTACAGTCACAATGCTCCTTTGAAGCCAGGATGGTGGGACTTCATCTCTCATACTTCAGACACATTGTCAGGTGGGACCAGTCCTTGAAGAAGAGCTTCATGCTTGGTAAAGCTGTACAGTGTAGCTATGAGTAGGGACTGACTTTGTGACACCTAACAACAACAGCTTTCTTTGACTATAAAGTTTCTGAACTCAGAATTCTTACCCAAAAATAATTTCATTCTGTAGGATCCTCATGAACAATTTATAGCCTACAGTTGACAGATCTTTAATTCTATTTTTTGCAAGCTAATAACCCTGTTCTTGTATTCTGAGTAGATTTAATTCACTCCTTATCTGGCTTTATTAGAGAGCACCCTTGTATTGATCAAAATGGATTGTATATAGCCATATTTTATATCCTCATCAGACCAGTAAGGTTGTGGTGGTTGTGTGCCAAGGAATTGGTCCTGACTCATTGTGACCCTGTAAATCATTACAGGAGCAGAAAGCCTCAGTTGGTAGATTTCAAATGCTGACCTTGCAGATTACAACACAATTCATAACCCACTGCCCTACCAGGGCTCCTTCAGGTTAGGAAGAGCAGAGCATAAATTCTTCAAAGGCAGAAATATTATCATGTTCATTGTTGTATCTCTTTAGTCATTAGCACGCCCCTTATATGCCGTAAATGTTTGTTGAATAAAATAAAGCATCCAAATCTGGGGATGTTGTAGAACCAAGCAAGAATACATAGACAGAAACTATTTTTGAATGCATCTTAGCTGGTCTTCATGGCTACAATACAACGAAAGGAAGAGGCAGGTGGTAATGAGACGCAGTCACTGCCATAGTCCTTCAATACAACACCTTCTTGAGCTGTTTCCCACTTGGCTACATGTACAGATACAATCAAGGAGCTCTGGGAGCATAGTGGTTACAAGTCGGGCTACTAACCTCAAGGTTAGCAGTTCGAAACTCCGAGCTGCCCCATGGAAGAAAGATGAGGCGTTCTGCTCCCGTACAGATTTACAGCCTCGGAAACCCTATCCAAGGTCACTATGGGTCAGAACCCACTCCACTGCACACCACCACCATCACCGATATACTAATCAGACTGTTAAAGTTAAAGTTAGCTGTGTCGTCTGCATATCACATGCAGAGAAAAACAAGCTGAAATTGATGGGATTGGTCTTCTCCCCGGACCCTCTCATTGCCTTCATTGTGGGCATTGGTTCTTCAGGATTAGGGATGTTAGCAGGAAATGGCAGGAAGGGAGGCAGCAGAGGAGAGGATCCTGGGACATTCATCCCTTGTAAAGCAGGGGTGCATAGAATGAAATTCTACCCAAGCAAGACCGTCAAGCAATCTTCTTACACCTTTCCACCTTCCTACCTTTCCTGCTCGGGGATCACTTCTTAAATGTGCAGAGGTATCATTAAGAGGAATTGCTTTGGGGAGCCAACAAGTGTTATCTTAGAGAAGCAAAAATGTTCCAGACGAAAGGAGAATGATAGCCAAGAGCAACACATTGAAATTCACCAAGAAGCCCTGCTACTTTTGGCATATTTGTTTTAAATGTCACTATTTGAAATGTATTACAACAATCAGCAACTTGGTGTGAAGCTTGAAGAATGTAGAGACATCTGTAATGCTGTGGAAATGTGACAAAAAAAAAAAAAAAGTAAAAGAGAACATTTTAAGGAAGAATTCTCAAATATTCACAGTGTTTGGATTTTTAATGGCGCTGTTGGTAACCTTGTTATCTAATTGAGTTTGACTATAAAATGCATTAAACTTCTTGGCTGCAGTCAAATGGGTGACAACCAGAGATGGCATTACATGGTGTACTTGATAAAAATGCTATTTATTTAAAGTCTTAGAGTGGTCATTATGTTCAAGTACAAAGTTTCAGTCCTTTCTGTAAATTTCATCTAGGAAGAATACAATGTTTAGACTGTTTATAAGTTTTTCTGGGACAAAGGGCACTCTCTTGAGTTTTCTGTTAAATGTAAAAGCTGGTTTTGACATTCATTCAGACTGAAACAGAAATACATTTTGGGGTTGTTCTTGTCACTCTTTTCCATTATTACATTCTTGTGACTAAGGATATAGTGACCTTGTAAACTCTTCAAACTTTCAGCTGTTTTATATATATATGCAGTCCTGGTGGCACAATGGTTAAGCACTCAATTTGATAACTGAAAGATTGTTCATTCAAAGCCCCAAGCTGCTCTACGGGAGAAAAGACTAGGAGATGTGTTCCCATATAGATTGTTGTGAGCTTGAACCACCGAGCTTGCAGTTCAAACGGCTTTGCAGTCTGGCATATTAACCCACAGCGCCACACCAGGACTCCATATAGATAGCACCCTAGAAAGCGCTATGAGGCAATTCTACTCTTGTCCTGTAAGGTCATCATGTGTTAAGATCAAGTCTACATAACAATGTCTGTCTGTCTACATGCATGTCTTCTTGTGTGTAATTTTTTTTTTTTAATGTTGTAGAGTTGATTCCAATTCATAGCAACCCTACATAGGGTTTCCAAGTAGTGGTTGGTGGGTTTGTGGTTGGAACAACATATATTGTTATATACTCTCCAGTTGATTTTGACTCATAGCCACCCTGCATAGGGTTTCTAAGGAACAGCTGGTGGACTTGAACTGCCAACCTTGTGGTTCAAAGTCCAGTGATCCCATAGCACCACACCAGGACTGTATGTATGTGTGTGTGTATATATATGTGTGTGTGTATACACACATACATATATGTAATCCTGATGTGGTGCTGTGGGATAAAGCACTGGATTGAAGGAAGTGTCGGTTTGAATCACAAGGTTGTCAGTTCAAACTAACTGTCGCTCTGTAGAAACCCTGTGAGTTTCTGAGGGTCACTGTGTACAGCACTTAACAGCAACATACACACACACACGTATATGTCTGACATCTAAGAAGCTCAGTGGCACTGTGCATTAGGTATTGTGCCATTAACTGCAACCTTCCAGCTGTTCCTCGAGACAAAAATGAGGCTGTCTGCTGCAGTAAAGGTTTGCAGTCCTGGACACGCTATGTAGGGTCAGTAAGTCACAGGTGACTCAGTGGCAGTGAGTTTGGTTGTGTTACTCCTGCTTCAGAGCTTTGAAAATAAAAACGAATTCAAGTCATTGTATGACACCAGAGGTAGGATTTTAATCCCATCTCAGCCAATAGCTATGTGACCTTGGATACCCTTTTTAACCTCTTTGAGCCTCTTTCCTAATCTAGAAACTAAGGTAGAATGGTTGGGAGGATTCAGTAAATTACTATAGTGTCTAGGAAAATTAAGTTCCTCATATATAATAAAAACAGTGTTTGTGTTCCATATCCTTTTACTTATGAATAATATATAAACATATGGAAGCACATTGGAATGGTGTACTATATAACTCAGAAGGCAAAGCCTAGCACTTACAGGAAATGTAGAATCTCATAGCTAGAAGGCATCTTGGAGACTCTCTGGTTCTGTGTTCCTTCTAATTTATTTGGTTTATGGACCACTTAGAGAATTGGATGAAAGTTGTGGTCCTTATCCCTCCAGAATGCCACTACATGCGTAACTTGGCATCTAGTTTTGAGAGGTTCAATGGCACACCTGAAGACTATCCTTAACTCCCTATTTTAAAACTCTCAGTATAGTTCCCTCAATCTAATAATGGAGAAATTAAGGAAGGTAAATGATAACCTCTTGAGAATTAAAAATTACTTTGAGGACAGTTTTCCAAATAAATCTTTTCTCTAATAAATTAAGAATATAGCATTTGTCAATTCTTGTCTACGTTGGCACATATAGATGTTCCACGTCCTCAACTAAGATCAAGTCTCACCTCCACTACTATTAGCTTTGTATGTCATTTCTCCAAGCTTATTTCTTTATGTGTGAGTTATATGAACACCAAAATCAAACAAAGTAGTTAGGAAAATTAGTGTGATGACACATGGGCAGTGCCTTCTGTTATGCCTAACACTTAGTAGGCTCTCTGTGGATGGTAACTTTTATAATCACTGTCATCATCTCCTGCTGAAAATAAAAGGGCTGTGGTTCAAGCTCACCAGCCCACCTTGGAAACCCTATACAGGGGCACTATGGGTCAGAACTGACTCTACGGCAGTAAACACCACCACCACCACCCCTGTGACAGACTCCTGGTGTGGCGCTGTAGGACCAGCACCAGACTGTGAACCACAAGGTTGCAGTTCAAACCCATTAGCTGCTCCTTTGAAACCCTATACAGGCTCACTATGAAGTGGAATCGACTTGACGGCACCTAACAGCGACAACAACAACGCCTTGTAACAGCTTCTCTTCTTTTCTAGAAACCTTATTTTGACTCGGGTCATTTACTATTATTTTAGGGCCATGATCCAGGCTTCCCTTCTGCCTGAATTCTTCCCCAAATCCCCTCTGTCTTCAGCTGTCTCTCCTCAGATCGCCTGCATCGTTGGTAGGTTTACTCTGCATTGTTTCCAAACTTGCCTAAGGATCTTGTCTACCTGTAGTTGTTGTTAGGTGCCTGTGGAGTTGGTTCCAACTCATAGCGACCCTGTGTAGGGTTTTTGAAGCTGTAAGTCTACAGGAGCAGAAAACCTAGTCTTTCTCCCAATGAGCGGCTGGGGAATTTGAATTGCTGACCTGGTGGTTAGCAGCCCAGTGCTTATCTTGCAGAATAGACTCTTAAGATGCAGAGCTGCCTCTAGGTTGAGTAGGTTGTAATGCTACTGAGTTAAAGGGATATATGAGACAGGTGGAAGAGCTTGGTAGATGGTGTCTACTTTAATCACCAGTGATTTTTGAAGCTGAGTTGTTTGAGATCAGGGACATGTCTTCTACTTCGCCCAGCTAAGTACATCGCAGGCACGCCCAGTTCTATGGTGTTTGACCAGCTGGTCTTCCAAAAAAATCATTGTACTTTTTGATGTCTGTCACAATGAGCCATAGCTTTTCATCCTACAGAGAAATCTGAGAGGCCTGGTAGCTAATGAGTTAAGTATTTGGCTGCTAAACCACAATGTCTGTAGTTCAAGCCCACCAGTCACTTCATGGAAGAACGCTGACTCCGGTAAAGATTAACAGTCTTGAAAAACATAAGGAGTAGTTCTGCTCTACTCTGTAGGGTACCTATAAGTCAGAATCGATTTGATTAAAGTGGGTTATGGATTTGGTGCATAGCTTAGGGTTGGTGGTGGTGGTGGGTTCCATCAAGTCAGTTCCAACTCATAGCAACTCTACGCACAACAGACCGAAACACTGCCTGGTCCTGAGCCATCCTCACTATTACCAAGCTTGAGCCCATTGTTACTGTCACTGTGCCAATCCATCTCATTGGGACTAGGGATTATTAACCCTCACCTGCATCATACTGCTTCAGAGCTATGTTGGTATTGTGCACCATCAAGTCAGTTCTAACCCACAGTCACCCCGTATAGGATTTCAGAGAGCGGATGGTGGGGTTCAGTTGCTTACCTTCACCAGTCCAGTGCTTATCCTACAGTGCCACACCAGGACTCTCAGAGTTATGGTGGTTGTTGGTGGTTGTGTGCCGTTGAGCTGGTTTCTCTCCTAGCAACCCTGTATAGGGTTTCCAGGGCTGTAAATCTTTATGGGAGTCCTGTGGGTTAATGGGTCAGACTGCAAAGTCATTTGAATCCCAAGTTTGATGGTTCAAGCTCACCAGCTGCTCCTTGGAAACCTTATACAGGGTCACTATGGGTTGGAACTGACTCAATGGCAACAACAACAAAAACAAATCTTTACAGGAGCAGAAAAAAAATCTCTTCTCCCGTGACTGGTAGATTCTAATTGCTGACCAGCCCAACTCATAACCCACTATGCTACAAAGGCTCCTTTCTCAGAGCTATTGTTGTTGTTGTAAGTGTTGTTGAGATAGTTCTGACCCATGGCGACCCTGAGTAGGGTTTCTGATGAGCGGCTGGTTAGCTTGAACCATTGAACCACTGACCTTGCAGTTCAAACTGACTGCAATCCAGCGCATTAACCCATAGCACCACACCAGGACTATGGTTGTGGTGGTTATATGCTATGGAGTCGGTTCCAACTCATAGTGACCCTGTACAGGGTTTCTGAGACTGTAATTATTTACAGGAGTTAAAAAACACCAGGACTATAGCAAGTCATTAATAATTGTCTGACAACTATCTGAAAGACATCCATATTTGTACCCATCCAAAGAGAGGTGACCCAACGGAATGCGGAAATCATCTGACAATCTCTTTGATATCCCATGCGAGTAAAGTTTTACTAAAGGTAATACAGAAATGGCTGCAAGCATACATTGACAGAGAACTTCCAAAGGTTCAAGCAAAATTCAGAAGAGGCCGTGGAACAAGGGATAACATTGCTGATGTCTGGTGGATCTTGGATGAAAGCAGAGAATACCAGAAAGATGTTTACCTGTGCTTTATTGACTACACAAAGGCTATCAATTGTGTGGATGATGACAAGTTATAAACAACATTGCAAAGTATGAGTATTCCAGAACACTTCATTGTGCTCATGAGGAATCTGTACCTGGACCAAGAGGCAGTTGTTCGAACAGAACATGGGAACACTGGATGGTTTAAAATTAAGAAAGGTATACGTCAGGGTTGTATTCTTTCGCCATCCTTACCGCCTTCTGAGAATTTGCCTTTCCACCCCAAATACAGCGGTGGTGGCGGTGTACTACTAAGTCGGTTTCAACTCAGTGATCCTAGTTTCTGAGGCTATAAATCTTTACAGGAGTAAGATGCTTCCTCCAGAGCACCTGGTAGATTCGGACAGCTGGCGTTGCAGTTAGTACTCCAGCTCATAATCCATTATCCTAGCAGGACCCCTTACCCCGACTGTACTGAATCAGAATCTGCATGTAAATAAGATCCCCAAGTGATTCTTACATATAGGTATGGCACTGTGGAGTTGTCAACATAGTTTATTGTGTCTGAATCATCTACTTTGCCTTCTCTGTTGCTGAATTTCAGGTAGCTGCACTTAATCTTATTGTGGCTTAGCTTTTTGATACCAGTTTGACTTAATGCTGAAAGAACCTTCAGCTTCAAAGGACGGTGTTTTCGTGGGGAGGAAGGAGGTGGGCAAGGAATGAGGGAGGAAATCAGGTAATTGCAGGCTGTCAGAATTGTTTTAGGTGACTTTGTACTTTCCGAATTTAAAATCAACAAGAACTATAGACATTTCAGGTTGGGAATTTAAATAGGCACAAAAAGAACCTTGGGTTTTGTTAATGCCAGGAATGACGCATCTAGGGAGAATGTGGTATTGTATTGATAAGACAATACAGAGAGGAGGAAAAGACGGTGGTATCTGCTCTCTTTGTGCCTCTGACCTTGAGGAGAATTAGAACTTGTTTGTTGCAGAAGTTGAGCAGCTAATGTGCAGTTTGCACCTGTTAGTTCTCCTGTATTCAATGGCAGAGCACTTGCAGTTCCCTGCCATCGCTTTGCAGGTGAAGTCTTTTCTACAATCTGGTGAGCTGGGGTTTGGGTTTTTGTTTTTAAATAATAGATTCATTTGTATTTCTCACATCTCTTATTTCTCCAAACTATGTTTTCTGGTTCTGTTTCAACATCCTGAGCTCATCGTTACATCTGAGAATGCATTTGACTTTTATTGTCAAGGTAACATTATTATGTTGTTTTTAATACAGAGACCATGAACCTAGCAAGTCCTGCTAGAAAGCTAGAAGAGGTTCTCCACCTCGCAGAGCTCTGCATTGAAGTCTTACAGCAGAATGAAGAGCATCATTCAGAGGTGATGGCTTGTTTGAACTGGGGCCACAGTGGGAGCAGCACTCGAGAAGTGGCCTGAATAGAGCCTTCCACACACTGCTGGGCCTGCCCCCGAAGGACACTCAGAACATTTGGGAAATTCCTGGAAATGTAACTCTTGGAGGTTTCCAAAGCAGTTATAGTGAAATGTATAAGAGCTTGAACTTGAAGGGAATGCCTTGCTTTTTATGGCCTCCCAAGTTTTCTACCTTTGACAGGGTAAAGTCTTGCCACTTCTCTGTCACTCATTTTACTGGAGAATATGTGGAACTTTCCTTCTCTAATAAGTTTTCACTTTACATAAGTTTTGGTCTTTGCAGGCTTTATATAGATAAAGATTTTATTTATGTGTGTGTGTTGTTAAAGTACCATCAAGTCAATTCTGATTCATAGCAACCCTGTATATTGCTTCCGAGCAGAAAGCCTAATCACTAAAGGCTCCAACCATTAACCTTGTGGTTCACAGTCCAGTGTCGATCCTGTATATATACACACAGACACGTATATATCTGTATGTGTATAGATGCATAGACATGTATGTGCGTATGTATGAGGAGTGTGGCATGGCACTGTTGGATCAGCACTGAACCACTAACCATAAGGTTGATGGTTACAACCCCTGAGTCACTCCTTGAAAACCCTATATGGGGTTGCTATGAGTTGGAATCAATGTGACAGCACTTAACAACAATACATGTGTATGTGTGTGTATATGTATGTATGCATGTATGTCTCTCCTCGGGACAAAGAGGAGCCTTTCTGCTTAAAGATTTATGTCCCCAGTAATGCGATACAGGGTCGCTATGAGTTGAAACACAGAACCACCACCACCACCATATATATATGTATGTATACGAAGGGGCTCTAAAAAATCCATGGAGAAATGGAATTAAAATACAATGGAAATGTTCCATGGACTTTTCGAAGCTCCCTTGTAGTAAATTTTAAACTTAAGTAGTGTGTGAGATATGGAAGTGCTGATGGCATCTCCAAGGACATGCAACTGTAAAAAAAAAAAAAAAAAAAAAAAAATCCAATCCACAAAGCCCACCTTTTGATGCCCAATCCCTGGCTTTCCCCATGCCATGATGCCCTTCTTTTTGACATCTAAGTTAACCAACGTGGGAAAGAAAAAACAAGTTAATTGCCACAAGTTAATTGCCAAATTGGATAGAAGGCATACATGATGATGATCTAGTGTTTCATTGTTAGCATCAAATATTTTTCTTATTTAAGTCTTTACTAAGCCTACATTGTTTATCATTTTTTAAAGTATAATTCTATATTAACATGTCTTAAAAGTTGACAGTAGGTTTCCAGCAGGCAAACTACATATTCCAAGAATTTAAAAGTTTTACTCTTTCTAATAACCATGAATTTTATTCACAAAAATGAGATTCTGGTGCTTTGATTTGCATAGGGGAAATGTGTGGAATTCAATAAATATAATAAATTTCAGCACCCTGACAGTCTGTCATTCCTAAGGAAGCACATGAAATGAGCAAGAATAAGAAAGACCAGATTCATAGGAATTCATAGAATATATTTAATGAGGCCTAGTTCTCAGAAATAAAAGAAACTACAGGAACTACATTTTAAACAAATTCTTGAAAAAGAGTATTCCTGAAGTCTTACTGTAAGTAACTAAGATTTATTGTATCTGGTTATAAATATGATCATTCAAAACATCTGCTTTTAGCTCACACTGTGGAATCTAGTTTTTACCTTGCATCTGTCATGTGTGAACTTGTTATAGATATTTTATTTTAAACTGAAGAAACAGCTGCTTCAATAATTTGAAATGAATTCCCAGGAGGGTTCATTTCAAGGCTAGTACTACTGCTATGTTACAATGAAAATGATTATATGATAAAATATATGTAGGTTTTGTCTTTGTCTTTTCTTAAAAGGCATTGTCATCAGACGATTAGGCCTTTCTAAAATTAAAAATAAATTCCAACTGGATATCCAATTGCAGTTAATATTCTATCTGAGTAGGTATATCCAATATTCCTAAAGATTTTATAAAACTAGCACTTAGTTTTCCTGCACTAAGAAAAATGATAGCTACCTAGCTTTTAAATGTAATTATCCATTGCTATATATGCCACACAGGAGTCTCTGGGTGGTGCAAATGGCAAAGGGCTCTATCACTAGACAAAAGGTTGGCAGTTCAAACCTATCCAGAAGCACCTCAGAAGACAAGTCTGGCAATCTGCTTCTGAAAGGTCACATTTTTTAAAACCCCACAGAGCAGTTCTGCTCTGCAAACATGAGGTGGCCATGAATGGTGATCAACTTGTCAGTAATTCACAACCTTCTACATCACATAGTCACTAAAACGCTCATTAAAACGTCGTGTTTTCAAGAACAGGAAAAATGTAACTATTCTTTATATTCTAGTCTACCATTCACGTTATTGAACACAGACCATAATAACTTGCAAAAATCACTGTAGTTTATACTGCAATAGAGAACTATTTAATGTCTTCTTTTTAAAATACTTTATAACATTGTGGCATTTTCCCATTTCACTATGCTTTCAAATTCTTTGGAATCCCTAAGGGAAGAGAGGTAGGTAAAATTGTTTCTACTATTTTTATAACTCTCGTATGTGAAAATAAGGTAGAACTTGCTCTGGTTACTAGTTTTAAGCCAACTCAGTTCCTCTCCTTGGAATGAAAAGACTCAGAATCTCATATAATAGGCTAGTCTCTGTTAGCACTGTTTTGGGGAATCTGGTTAATTACATTATTAGAGGTAACTGACAATCTGAGTAAGACAGAAGAAATTTTGATATTCTGGTGTTGGTTTGTGCCATTGTTTGTTTAGTTGGTTTTTGTTTTTGGTTCTTCTTTTTAAAAAAAACAACAGAAGTTCTAACTTCTTCTCTGAGCATTATTGGGGAGTGAATTGGTCTGATTCAGAAATCATTTTCAGACTGAATGGGTGGTCTGCTCTCCACAATGTTACTTCTGCTGCTGGATGTCCAAGCTGGAGTTTCTTTCCTCCATAGAGTAGCGGCTGACTCAGCTCCCTGGGTGGAGCTCAGTGAGTCCGCCGGACACCAGTTCCTGTTATCTTCACTCTAAGTCTCTTCATGGGGACAGTTTTCTTTATAGGGCTGAGAGTTGTTTCTACCCATCAGCAGTTCCTCAGTGAAGCGGGTTTCATGTCCTTCATGTCTTTGACAGTAAAACTTTCTTATGAAACAGCTCTCCCTTCTCTCTAAAGGTCTCCTGACCTCTCTTCCCAGACTTCTCTTCAGAATTCCTGCATTCTCTTCTCAGAAAAATAATTGAACATTGTTTCCAGAATATTTTTACCACTGTCTTCTCAATCCAGTGACTGGTCTATGCTTGACCAGAAATTTTAGGCAACCTCATCTGACAACTGTTTATCCAAGATGCTACCATTCTGACAAAACCCAGAGATGCCAGTGGTACCTGCTTTGGAAGCCACAGGCATTTCGCAGCATATCCTACAGTGCACGTCCGCCATTTCACTGATAAGATAAGGGAGATCAGAAAGGTTAAACAACTTCCCAGAGATGCACTGCTGGGTAATAGTTAAGTAAAGAGTTAAGCTGGACTCCAGACCTAGCCTTTTTCCAGGAAACCTAAACATTAAGTTTCCAGGGTAAGTAGACAAGCACAGAGTACTCATCCTACCATAGTTCTGCCACCATGTCTGCCGGTCAGCATCCTAGCTGGATGCAAATGCATGGGGACAAGCTTGGAGATGTCCTTCCCCTCTTGTCCACCTTGTCCTTTCTTGTGCTTCAGCAGATCCTGAGATTCTGCCTAAGATTCTGCCTAATGTTGTCCACCTGATTAGTGATGCTGGAGACCAGAAGGATGTATGGGTTGTAATTTGGTGGTGCCATGGTTAAGACTTCAGTTAATGGTTGCTAAAAGAAATGTCAGATGTGTTGTGCTGTTGAGTCAGCGCCTACTCATAGCAACCCTGTATAGGCTTTCCCAAGGCTTTCAATTGTGGGAGCAGAAGGCTACATCTTTCTCCCGCAGAAAAGCTTGCAGACTCGAACCCTGGACCTTGTGGTTCACAGTCCAGTGCTTATCCAATGAAGCCATTAGGCTCCCATAAAGATTGTTGTTGTTGTTGTTGTTAGGTGCCATCAAGTCAGTACTGACCCATAGCGACCTTATGCACAGCAGAATGAAACACTGCCCAATCCTTGGCCAACCTCACTACTGTTGCCATGCTTGAGTCCACTGATGCTGCCATTTGGCCAATCCATCTCATTGGGGGTTTTCCTCTTTCTCTGTCCCTCTACCTTACCAAACATGATATCCTGATTACAGCCTTGGAAATTCTACAGAGCAGTTCTACTCTGTTCCATAGGGTGACTGCTGCTCGGAATTGACTCAGTGGCACTGGGTTTGGGGTTCACTGAAAACGCTAGCTACACCCTGCTAGTTACCTGCCCTATTCCAGGCTGCTGCAAACGACAGAGCAGAACAGGGGGTGGAGTGCACTTTGGACACATATTTGTGCATGTGATCACTCCACATTCGTGTCAGACTATGTTTCTGGATGAATCATTACATAAAGAGAAAGGCCATGTGGGTTTGTCCCATTGTTTTTATCGATTTGTGCCTTTATTCCTCTCCATTGGCATACACGCCTAAGAAGCACCTCAGTGTGTGATTACACAGAATTTTTTTTCTGTCTTCTTCTTGTCTTTTGTTGTTGGGGCCATCGAGTTGGTTCTGACTCATAGCGACCCTGTAAAGAGTTTCTGAGGAGCAGCTGGTGAGTTTGAACTGCCAACTTTGCAGTTCAAACCAACTTTGCTGTCCAGCAGAAGTTGAACTATTCTTAGTTACACATTGTTTTTATCTATATAAAGAAGACTAGACCAACATATTTAGGTTATTTAAGAGAGTAGGCTTAAATCTAAGGCTAGGTTAGCCTCTAGGCTAACAGATGTTGCTCAGTTTGAAAGAGAGTGACTAGTAAGTGGCTTCCATATGACTAAGTTACAGAGGTAGAATTCTGTTTATAGCAGTGCCTCCTCTAGAACTTCATGGTCACAAATGCCCTGCCAAGAATGTTTGCTAATCATTTACTAATTTTAAATATATAAGAAAAAAGTAATACTTTGTGGTTCCGACTCATAGTGAGCCTATACGGGGTTTCCAAGTCTGCAACTTTGTACAGGAACAGAAAGCCTCTTCTTTCTCCCAAAGAATGGCTGGTAGTTTCAAACTGCTGACCTTAAGGTCAGCAGCCCATCTCATAACCACTATGCTACCAGAGCTCCTATTGGTAGTGCATGTGTTTTAAAGCTTTTCAGCTCATCATCTTAATTGGTGACTTCAGTACTTATATTCATGTATGAACCTATTATGTTAATTTTGTGAATCAACCAAGTTGTAAACAGACTTACAATGAGTTTGACAGTCCTTTAGGTGTTACCCTGAAGATTCTAGTCATTTGAATTGAATCCTCAAAGCAGCTAAATATGAAGGCTTTCAAAAAGTTCATAGAAAATTTGAATTAAAAGAATATAGAATCTTTCCATGAACTTTGTGAAGCACCCTCCTATATAAAGAGAGGGAGGTGATATGCCCAGGACTTGGTCTACAGACTCCAACTGATCTGGATTCAAATCATTACTCTGCTAACAATGACTTTGGGTGAGTTCATTAATCTCTGAGAATTTGCTAACATGTAAAATATGAATAATTATACTACCTACCTCAAAGGAATCGCTCATGAATCAAGACAGTAGGTTTAAAGTCTTTAGACTAGTACTTGGCACATAGAAAGTGCTTAATTCATGTTGACATTATTATTTTTAAAACATGTAACGAACACTATAGGATCCGTGTGAATTTTTTGACTCCTGATAGCAACATTAGTTATTACAGCTATCCAACAATGAGTTTTCATATTTATTTAACTCTCATCACAACCCTGGGGGAGGTTAGCCAGGTATCGTTCTTGCCGATTAGCAGGTGAGGAAATGTAAATCCTCACAGAGGACTGATTTGCTCTTGGTTACCCAAGTCTCAGCACTAAGTGCAAAAACTCAGTACTGTGCCCTTAGGTTCAGTGTTCCTTCTTACCTGCCACCATTCAACCACATTCAATAGCAAACGGGGCTCTTCAAGAATTATCAGCCTGCCTAATACATCATTTTCACTGTACAAGATTTCTTTATAGTTGGAACTTTCATAGAAATAGTATTGCTGAGAACTTATGATCAAGTTTTGTTTTCTATTTCCCCTTGAAACAAATTACTCATCGCCTTCTGCCTAATGATTGGTTTATCATTAGAGTCGCGATCAATTTAACCCAGAGAAGTTGAACTAAAGGTGGACACAGTCCTGGGAGAAGATTTTTCCTCTTGATGGAGACCATTATGCTGTTGAACCTCAGCCGTCTCCCATAAAGTGGTACCCTCACAAAGAAACTATACAGCTCCTCCTATTACCACCAACCCAGAGTGGGATAACTGCCACTTGATGGGGTGACAAGAAAGAGGAAAGGGTCCTACATTCACAGGGTATCAGCCTGGGACTCTTGCTTTCCTTTTCAAAGATAGTGGTTGCTTAAAGCCTTCCCTAGTCACACGGGGAACAGTAGGCCTTCATCAGAGATCAGTGCCTTGATTTTTCAGGAACACCACCATCGGAAGTACAATTGGACGTATATGAATTTACTCCTGCAAAGCATAATGAGCAGTTAATGGTTGATGGGAAAAAATTGCCCACCTGAAAGTGTTTCAGGGGGAAAAAAAATCCATGTTACTTCATTATCCACCAGGGCTCTATTTTCCAAGTTAATTTTGGAAAGAGCTTTGGGAATTTCAGAGTCCTGTGACAATCCTGACCTAACATGACTATTATTTTCTGAATTTTAACCTTTTGCAAAGGTACTGACTGAACTGGAAGTGAAGCTTTGAATTTGGCTCTCGTTGCAGCCCCGCATTCTTCCCCAGGTTTCTATCCTGCTCTGCTCAGAGTGAGGAATCTTAGATTCTTCTCAGCTGTGTCACCTCTGCAACAAGAGACATGTGACTAAGTCACAAGTGCTGTTTTAGTTCTGGTTGAAGCTTCTGGTAGAGTTTTTGCATTTGGTATTATCTGTCCTGTACCTCTTTAGGAAATAATAAACCAAAAAGTCTTCAGAGAGATAGTATTTGTGGAAAACAATATACTCAAAATGCATAGATTATACTATTAACCCAGGTTTTCACACTCATATGCTCCAATGGTCATAGCAATTGAGTTCAGGCATCAAAGTGCCTCTAACTCTCACTTCAAATATGTACTGCACCACTGTTTGGGGTCCTGATGTGGTGCTGTAGTATAAGCACTGGGCTGCAAGATCAACAGTTCAAACCCACTTGCTGCTCCTCGGAAATCCTACAAAGGGTTGCTGTGAATTTGAGCTGACGCTACAACACTTGGAGTCCCGGTGTGACACTGTGGGTTAATGCACTGGACTGCAAAGTCAGTTTGAACTGCAAGGTTGGTGGTTCAAGCCCATCAGCTGCTCCTCAGAAACCCTATACAGGGTCTCAACCGACTCGAGGGCACTTGACAACAACAACTACACCAGTTACAACAACAAAGCTGTTTCTTTACTCAACTTTTGCTTCTATTTCTCATCTGCTAATTCATTCCATTGGAATCCTGACATGGTGTTGCAGGATAATGTGCTGGACCACCAGGTCATTTGAAGCTCAAGGTCAGCAGTTCAAACTCACCAGCGGCTCCTTGGAAACCTTATACAGGGTCATTATGAGTTGGAACCGACTCAATGGCACTTAACAACAACTCATTACACTAATAATGCTTTTTTAAATATAAATAATTACATTATAATTAATAGTACAAATAGTCATTGTTGAACATATACATTTTTAAGAAAATATCCACTGGATCAGAATCCCACTTTTTTGTTTAGTGGTGTAGTCCTATTATGTTGTTGTTGTTGTATGTGCTGTGGAGTCAGTTCTGACTCATAGCAACACTGCACAGGGTTTCTGAGGCTGCAAATCTTTATGGGAGCAGAAAGCCTCTTCTTTCTCCCACACAACAGCTGGTAGTTTTGAATTGCTGACCTTGAGGTTAGCAGCCCGATTCGTAACCACTATGCTCATTTATATTTGAAGAAATCAAATTTAAGTTTTGTAAATATGAGTCTCATGTGTTCCTAGGAAGCACTTTCTTAGAAGTAAACACGGACTTCTTTTTCTACAGTGTTATGAATATTTTGTTTTTTCTTTGTTTTGACTGAAGAAACAAATGGAAGAAGAACGTGAATAGTGATGTCACCGAAGTATTTATGTTATAAAAAAAGTTCAAACTCGTTTGTAAATTTGAAAATGCGTGTTGAAACAACACTGATACTATAGTCAGATAAGTCCACGTGACTTTCAAGAACTTTCTATAACTATTTTCACCTATCAAAACAGCTGGAATTTTTTTTTTTTAACGTGATTATACCCATTACCTGTTACCTAAAAGGTACTGTGGTGGTAGACAGTTGCCATTGAGTCCATTCCAATTTATGGTAGCCACATGTATGTCAGAGTAGAAATGCTTCTTTCTGAAGTTTTAATAGCTGATATTTTGCAAATAAGTTGCCAGGTCTTTCTTCTGAGGCACCTGAAGTGAATGCAAACCTCCAGGCTTTTGATTCACAGCCAAATATATTAACCATCTACACCACTCAGTGATTACCAGAAAGGTCCTCATTGGGTATAAAATGATAAATAGAACAAACACATTCTTGTCCTCTTTGTATTTACTACCTAATTCAAATATCAGATACTAAAATATTTACATACACACTTGTGAGTCCTGTGAACTAAAACTACCTAGTATCAGAGAGACTTTCTAGCATAGCCTAACTTCCAACAGAAGGTCAGGGATTACCTCTATAGTCGTGTATTTAAGCTTGAGACCTGGAGCAGAGTTCTATAAGTCACTGCAGGACTTTAAATTTTATCTTGAATGGTTTGAGAAGCTTATGCAAGAGCTTAAGCCAGGAAATTATATGATCCAATTTCTGTTTGAAAATGTCCAGTGGCTGGTGAATGGATAAAGGATAGAGTGAGACATTTTTCCTGGGAAACAATTCGCAGCATACAAAGAGATGTGTTCCAGTTTCAGTTGCCTTTAGATCAACTCTGACTCATGGGGACCCATGTATATCAGAGCAGAACTGTGCATCAGAGTCTTAAATGGATGATTTTTTTTTTTTAAATAGATTACCAGATTTTTCTTCTGAGAGGCATCTCTGGGTGATCTTGGATTTCTAACCTTTTGGTTAACAGCTGAGCTTATTAACTCTTGACACCTCCCACCGACTCCAAAGAGTCTTATATATACCCTTTAGTACAGAAATATCCAGAAGTTTATCCTAAAGTAGTAGTTGTTGTAATTGTGTGCCATTAGGTCAGTTCTGATTACAGGTTTCCAAGGAGCAGTTGGTGGGTTTGAACCACTTACCTTGCAGTTAGCAGTCCAGTGCTTATCCTCTAGCACCACACCAGTACTCCATCCTAAAGAAATAATCAACATTCAAAATTTATGTGTAAAGATAACATGCAAAAATTTGGAAACACCCAGCTTAATAGGGAATGGTTACATAAATAACAATTTATCCTTACTGTAGAATAATGTGCAATCATTACTAATTAAATATTAAAAGTACAATGCTAGATATTTTCATACTTCTATGCACAGAAAAAGAAATATTAGGAATAAATACACAAAGCACTCATTATCTTGAAATTCTAATATAACAGGAATTTGTGTGCATCAGTCTTCCACTTAACATTTCTGACACATTGTGTTCCATCTGACTGATGGCAAGCCCCACTATGTAACATCCATTATTCCACTGCCTCTCTCCCTGGGCTTTCTGTTCCCATCCCTCCTTCTTTCCTAACCCTTCTGAACTTTGTCCTTGGGTAACTGTCACCCTTTTGATTTCAAATGGTTCATTCTTCTAAAGTCTGCTGGCTCACTAGTGTTATTGGTTCCTTTAAAGACCAGGGCTGATTTCGTTTCCATACCTGAACGGTGACTAAGGGCCGTCGTATCAGGTGTTCACTAAGGTGTTCACTAAATCCAACCAGTAAGCCTCATCTTTTTGTGATTTTGTGTTTTGTTTCGACATTTTCCTTTCACTCTATCTAGGGCCGTCAATGTGATCCCTTTCAGAGCAGCTGGTAGTGGTAGGTAGTTGGGCATCATTTAGTTCTTCTGATCTGAGGGTCTTGGAGACTGCTCTTCTCGTGGTCCATGATCAGCCCAGTGGGCTAATTATTTCCATGTGTCCCATTTTCATCACTTGTCTTTCCTCTGGACAGAGAGACATCAATAGTGGCACCATAAATGGCCGCTCATGAGCTTTTATGACTGCACTCATTACACACCAGAGTAGGATGTAGAACATTGCCCTCATGGACTATGTTATGCCAGTTGACCTAGGTGTCCCTTGAGTACTTGTTATGAAACTGACTCGTGTTATAAAATATTTTCATGTGATACCATTTAGCCTTTGTTTGTAACACATCTATTTCTACTCCGTGTCTTTTCCTTTTACAGGCATTTGTCTGGTGGCCTGATTTGCTGGCTGAGCACGCCGAGAAGTTTTGGGCTCTGTTCACAGTGGATATGAATACTGCACTGGAGGCTCAACCACAAGATTCCTGGGATAGTTTTCCTCTTTTCCAACTGCTAAATAATTTCCTCAGAAATGACAGTAAGTATTTGCATTTTCTTTACTGTCTGAATGGGGAGGGAGGGTCTTTATGACACCCCACCACTGGCCTAAATCCTTTGAACGGCAAGGTTGGTGGTTCAAGCTCACCAGCTGCTCCTTGGAAACCCTATACAGAGTCGCTGTGGGTCAGAAACGACTCGGCGGCACTTAACAACCACCACCACTGGTCCTCTCCAGGCGAAGTATGAGTTGGAACCAACTCAAGAGCACTTAACAACAACACAGCCTCTGACCTGGTAACATAATCGTTAAGTGCTAGCTAGGCTCCTAAGTAAAAGGCTGGCTGTTCAAACCCACCCACTGCCCTGGAGAGGAACGATGTGGTAAAAATGCTCTGTAAAGATTTTTCAGCCTTGGAAACCCTGTGAGCAGTTCTGTTCTGTCATGTCGGGTCTCTGTAAACCACAATCAACTAGATAGCAGTAAGACCTTGTTTAGGGTTCTTTTTATGACTAACCCAAAAAAGAATCTCCATGTGTCTCAAGTCTTCTTTATCCCCTCACACAGCCCAACCTACTTGGTACCATTCATGCTTACTCAACTACTCTGACCATATGAGGCCAGAATCTAAGGGAACCCCAGTCAGTGTCTAGGGGAGACCAGCATGCCCCCACGTTGTTCCATTGGCATTTGCACTGCCTTGTATTCCTCCGCTCCCACCTTCACCGAGCTGTAATAACTCAGACATCCTTAAAGCAGAACCTCTTCCAAGGTTGGCATTTTTAAGTACTTGCGATCATTTATCTCTGGAAACCACCATAGAAATGTATCATTATGATCATGTTATGCTAAGACTACTACGAGTATGCATTGTAGTAATATTGTTTGCCATTCAGGAGCTTGATAATAAAATAGTGTTACCTAGTACAACTTGCTCAGTCAGTATTTACCAGTTAAAGAGAATGTAAAGTCTATCTTCTGAGGCATTTTTTTCTCCAAAGCAGTCATACTTTTTACAGCTATTTGGGTAGATGTTCTTTTAGCAATCTGAACTAACCTAGTTTTTCATCAGATGCCTTGCCTGTAATTCATCTTAAAGTTTCCCTTAGCCCCTAGCTTGGTAACTGCTGATAGCCTTGACTTCAATATTAGCAGAAATCCTGGGGTCACTATTTTTCTGTTCTATAAAATTCCTCCCAGTGTAGACAAAGGCAAACTCTGTCTCTTCCTAACTTCTGTTTCCTACTCTCTGTCCATCCATGCAATACCCTTCTTCGGTCATACATTTTCTTTTCCACTCGAGGTTCCCATATCTGTCAACTCTTTGTCATGTGATAGGGTGTTCATGATTTTCTTACCATCCTCCTTGGAATAGAGCTCCCTCCAGACCTCTGGAGGTGTGGTACGACCTTGTACTCTGAAGGTGTAGAGAACACAGTACACAGGCAGTGACCTGAATACCCAACCTAGAGTCCAGGGGGAGGGGCTGCTTCCACCCTGTCTTCCTGAAGTTCCAGGCTGTTTTGAGTCTCCAAGAAACTTAGTCATACTCTCTATAGTCATCAAACTTGCAGGCTGTGAAAACTCTAGATCTTTTTTCCAGGATGCAACTAGTTTTACAGCTAAATCCATATTTTTACTTTTATCTCTGTTAAGGAAAAAACAAAACAAAAAACAATACTGTATTTGTTTTGTTCATCAATCTCGTCCATTCATTGTTTCTTATCTTTGTTCGGTTGTTCCCCTCCTTGAGTCTCTAATAAAACTACACTGATGTTACTGGAATAATCCATATAGAAAAGAAGTTGTGTGTGATCTTAGATTCCCTGTGGGTACTATACGAGAACATTCCAGTTTTAAGGCACCGTGTTAGAACCTCTGTTCTAGTTTGAGAACAGTAAATGATAGCAATTATTAACATGGCTTTGGTCCCAAACATTTACACTCAGATTTGTCTCTTCCGTTTACTACTTGACCTTTGACAAAAGCTTAACCTGTCTTAAGCTTTAAGTTCTTTAGCTAGAAAAGAAGGAAAATTATATCTACCGGATCTCTAGGAGTCCTGGTGTGGCACTGTAGGATAAGCGCTGAGCTACTAACAACAGGGTCAGGGGTTCAGATCCACCAGCCACTTCTTGGAAAACCAATGCAGGGTCGCTATGAATCAGACCCGACTCGACAACACTTAACAACAACGTAGTATCTATTGTGAACCCTGGTGGCACAGCAATTAAGCTATCTTCTGCTAAGCATAAAGTCAGCAATTCAAACCCATCAACTGCTCCTCAGGAAATATGCATGCCAGTTTCCGGAAAGATTGTTGGTGGTTGGTGGTTATGTGCTGTGGAGTTGGTTCTGACTCTCAGGCACCTGCGGACATCTTTTTCATTTTTCTATTCCGTTTCATTTCAATTCCAAAAGATGCTTTGACAAAAACAAAGAACAAAGCTGCAATTTCTACTTTTGCTTCATCCACAATGTCTCCTTTACAATGCTGCTAAGCCCACATTCAGTATCCACATGTGAATCATTCATTCTGCAAAATATCTCCAGCTGGTTTTTCAGTTCCAATTTGTTTTCCTCCTGTAGGCTGACAGAGTTTAGAAGAGCTTCTCCCTTTCCAAGTCACCCATCATCATTCATGTTCAGGCGAAGAAATCACAAGTCCAGTCTAATATTACCTAAGACAGATGTATAATATTAAACTCGCTGCCAAAAAGAAACACATGCATTTTGTTATTAAGTCCCCAAATGAGAATAAACAAGTGTTGAGTTATTTCTGACACTACTTTCTTTATAAGGAGCTCTGGTAGCGTAGTGGTTACGAATGGGGCTGCGAACCTGAAGGTCAGCAGTTCAAAACTACCAGCAGCTCCGCGGAGAAAGATGAGGCTTTCTATTCCTGTAAAGATTTACACCCTCAGAAACCCTGTACAGGGTCGCTATGGGTCTGAACTGACTCAACGGCACTTAACAACAACAACAACAACTTTCTTTATATGCATAAGAACTCAAGAATTGGTCATATTTAGCTTTATTTGGGGGGTTATTCAAAGATGAAGTCTTTATTAATATTCATAGCCACACAGTAAAGATGCTGATGTAACTCATCTAACATACTGGAATGTATTTCATATAGAAACAAAACCTTTTTAGATTTTTCAGACGTTTTCTTGGTGAACCTCTACTACAATGCATTTATGGAAGTTTCTTTCTTTCTTTCTTTTGAAGAGTTCTGCATTTCAAAAGAATATTCTAGTGAGAAAAGCAGAAATTGCATCTTCAGTGATACTTGTACATATTTAATTCCAAAGTGTTTTTGTGTTCCTATCCTGCTTTATGCCATTCCAATCACAGTGCACAAAGAGTTGTTTTAAATGCATAAGGTGTGATCTTGTGCTCTTTGATGTACTCAGCAGAATACATAGTCAAAACAGAAGCATGTATTACTGATCTCTTTTGAGAGCTGTAAGTTCAGGAGTAAGTCGAGATTTGAGTGTATCTTTTGGAGTGATTAACAAAATTTAGCAAACATCAATTATTTTGAAGAAAAACAGCTCCTCTCTGTAGTGAGGGAAGTTGAAAAGTTCCCCAGTGCCATCATTTCCTTTTGGAATTGGGAGTACAGTGTAGTCTGGGGAATTGAAGCTGACTGTAGAGCATTTTATCCCAAATGTGCAAGTGACTCTCCAAAACTAAGCTAACTTGTGGAGTATCTTGGTGGTGGATAAGACATAATTTTTCTAGCTGTTACTGTCACCTTACAAAGACTGCTATGACCTTATAGGGTAAGCACTCGGCTGCATACACACTGCTGCTCCTCAGAAACCTAATATGAGCTCATTAAGAATTAGAATGGACTCAAAGGCACTTAAAAACAACAACAATGAAGAGCTCTGGTGAAGCTTTAGGATAACCACAAGGTCAACAGTTCAAACCCACCATCTGCTCTGTAAGAGAAACTCTAATAAACTGCAGTAAAGATTTACAGCCTTGGAAACCCTGTACAGAACCACTGTGAGTTGGAAGCAACTCAGTGGTGACGGGTTTTGTGCGTTTTTTGGTAATGTCACCCTTGATGATAAGAATATTGATTTGATTATTTCAATTCAAATATTAAATGTCTTAGTTACTCCCAAATTGTCATTTCAGAAAGCTTATGGAGAAACATAGAACTTCGATATTTATACTCAAGACTATATCTGGTTTTTGCACTTTTAGTTGATGTTTTTAAGTGCCATCAAGTTGGTTCGGACCCATAACAACCCTGTATAGGGTTTCTGAGGAGCGGCTGGTGAGCTTGAACTGCCAACCTTATGGTTCAAACCGACTTTGCAGTCCAGCACGTTAACCCACCTAATTATACATGGCGTAGCAGCTTTTGACATATGGATCCAGTTATAATCCAAATTCCAATTAATTTCACCTTTGACTAGAAAGGGGCAGTAGGAACAGAAAGGTTTGAAATGTCCAATCTTGGGAAGGGAAATAATTTGCTGAATAATGGTACTTAACATGTTATTGTTAAGTGTCATGGAGTTGGTTCTGACTCATAGCAACCCTGTATAGCATTTCTGAGGAGCCGCTGGTGAGTTTGAACCGCCGACCTTGTGGTTCTGACTGACCTAGTGGTCCAGTGTTTATCCTACAGCGCCACACCAGGACTCCACTTACATGGTATTATTGTTGTTATTAAGTGCCGTGACGTTGGTTCTGACTCATAGGGATCCTGTATAAAGTATGTTACTGTTGTTGAGTGCCATCAAGTCGATTCCGACCCATAGCAACCCTGTATAGGGTTTCCGAGGAGCAGCTGGTGAGCTTGAACCACCGACCTTGCAGTCCAAATGGCTCTGCAGTCTGGTGCATTAACCCACAGCACCACACCAGAGATACATATATTGCTCATTATATACAGACTTGAAGTAGTTGCCTGTAGTAATAACAATGTTGCCTATTAATGTTTGCTTTTCCAAAATTTCAAGTTACTAAAATCTCTCAAACTACTAGAGACATTAGTTAGAATTTGTACTTTATGGCTTGAAAACTTTGTAGCTGATTTTTTTTGTTAATGAGTCAAGTTAATTATTCTCACTCGTTGACTATCTTTTATCATATATGTAAACATTATGCTTTGATTTTTTTTTTTTTTTTTTAACAAAAACCTTGCATTTCTCTTTAGGAGAGTGGTAGAACTCTTAGACAGCAAACCTCTTCACTTTCTAGCTGAGGAGACTAGATCCCTGGGAGGTGGGGATCCTGGGCTTGGCTTGCCATTAGGGATTTAGTGACGGAGATAAAGTGGAGCCTGGCTGCTTGGCCTCCGGTTCCGTCTAGCTCCACAGGAACAAAAGCAGGTCACTGAGAAACTTTATAAAATACTATGATGATGTTTATAAGAAAGGCATGAGATTCCATAAACTTTTCATTTTACCTCAGAAAAAAAACAAGGACATTGAATTGTGGGGACAGAAGAAGACAGTTGGTTAAAGAGTACAGAAAAGACCAAATAAAGGTATCTATTGTCTTAAGGTTGTTAGAAAACATCTATGGTATTCATTCTGGGACTATACTAATTAGTTAGGAGAGGAACTCAAGACAGAAAAGTTCATTTCTAGTTTAAAAGGGAGAAAATTCCATTTGGGATAATATGTGTCTTGACTTGCAGTTAGCCATAATTAGGTAAAACCTTAACACTGAGAACTTTGGAGATGAAATGTGGGTTTCCTCAAGGGACGAGTACCAGCTGCACCACAATATTAGCAACTGTCCCTAATCTCCACCCCTCACAGACGTACCCACTGATCCCCAGAGCAAGACTGATGATGAAAACAATGTCAGGCTCCTTAATCTTGGCCCAAAAAACACTGCCCACTAGCCCTGCCTCCATCCATCCACCTTTATCCACACACCACAACCAAAGGCCTAATTAGATGGGCAGCCACTTTAAATGGTATCTAAGAAATCGACTTTGAAAGAGGGCTATATTAAAATTGAGGGGAACTAAATGTTTTCATAACCAAGCAATTAGCATGCTGGTGAAATGATCCTGAAAGACTCTAAAGGTAGTCCAAATGAATTCTACCCTGACTTGCTATTTGTCACAATTGTCCTGTTGATAATAGTACGACAAGTGACCGCTTCTGACAGATGAAAGCCATCTGCAAATGGTACAAATAATTTCTTTCAGCACTACTGAAAGGCACACCCTCGGAGCTAGTAGTCACCTTTTAATCGGTAGATATGCTCGCAAGTGGCAAATGACCATTCTACGGGGAACGGATTCCCGAGTGAAAACTACTACGGGGCTGCTTCTTTAATTAACAGCCTTTTCACATTGCTAGCACATTAAAGCCATCCCCAAGAACACCCGTGCTTAGGTAATCAATGTCACAGCGGCCCTGACTAATCGAATAATAAATGTCCGGGCTCTACACTAAGTGAAAACCTATTTTCCAAGACTTTCACCTTCATAAAGATGGGCTCATAAAAATCGAAAAAGGAAAAATTGGAATGTGGTCTCATGAGGATAAAAAGGCTAGTGTTAATAATTAACAAGGAGGGTGAAGTGGAGTCAAATTAGCCATAATAGAGCCCAGAGTGACTGGCAAAGTCACCTCTCATTATCAAAAAACTCATTAAGAAATGAAGAGGTGGAAATCCCACTGGGTCTTCTCACACTTCAGCTGTATCAGAGACTATTTTTCAGACTTCTTTCAAATGATGAACTGTTAGGTCACCTTCTTTTATATTAGGTTAATCTTCAAGCTTTGAAATACTGAGGGCTGACACCTGCGTGTCATTCTACCTCAAGTGCTTAAATGAGCGGTGCATCAGACACTCACGTGTCGGTGTTGACGCTGTGTATCTATATGCTTGGGGACAACATAGAAAGGGTGTCACTTCGTCATGGTAGTCAGGCTGCATGCTCTAGAGGTGCACTTTGACCCGGGATGCAGCGGCCACGAGAATGGGGAAGTGTATTTAATGTCAATCCCCAGAGTTGGTTGATGTCACGGTTGACGTGTCAAAGTTTGTTTTAGTAACCATTGTAGTAAAGGAGATATAAAAGCCAGGAGACATCCATTGTTTTCTCCATTGAATTCCATAATACTGCTCTAATTTCTTTACTACAAGTAGATCTTTCATTAATCTGCTCTTTGCATGTTCTTAGGAGTTTGTGGCGTAAAGAAAATAGTCTGCTCCCAAATGTCTACGTGTCCTTCAGTGCAGATTTTCAGGAAACATCAGGAACTCCTGAAGGTCAGGACCACCCAGATCCCTACACAGAGAGCCACTGATCATGCAGCTGTGCTCAGTTGTCCCCTGTAATGGGGACAAGTATTGTGACTCATAACCCCCAAGATCTGGGGATGCCTTTAGCTGGAGAAATTTCAAGGCTCTCCATTTGGTTTGACTATTTGATAAGCTCCAAGAGGGCAGCTGGGAACAGGTGGACAAGAGCCATCTTACCTTCGCTCAATGCTCTGGTGAATGCACATCTTGGTTTATTTTTCCTTTCAAAAAAACAGGTGCTGAATGCCTACAATTTAAAAATACCAGGCACATGCTAGATGCATGTTAATTGAGAAGCCATTCTTGCCCTTGAATGGCATAAAATCGAATGGGGAATACAGACCTCCAACTAGACTGTAGAAGAATCATTCAATCTTTTGTATTCTATTATGACTTTTTTTATATGTTTTATTGTGAATTATGTGATAGTTTACATGGGAGAACAGTAGTTTTACATTCATCCTGTCGTATATTGTTTCATTGCCATGGTTACAATCCCCTCCATGCATCATCAACCAACCACAGGGTATACACTACAAGCCTGCCTGCCCCCTGGTCATCAGCACACAGCCCCTCTCCCTCTCTGTGTCTAAAGTCCCCAGCTGCTCCATCTCTCCTATTATGACATTTTTAATTACAGATTTTAAATTTGGTTTCTGAGAAGTAGCTGGTGATTCAAACCAGTATTGTGGTTCAGACCAACCTTTTGGTTCAGTACTTTACCCTACAGTACCGTACCAGTCCTGGTGTGGCCCTGTATTATAATCAATAAGCACTGGGTTGCTAATCTCAAGGTTGGCAGTTCAACCCACGAGCTCTTCCTTAAAAAACATATACAGGGTTTCTGTGAGTCAGAACTAACTTGAAGACACTTAACAAATATATATATGAGAGTGTGTGTTGTGTGTATGCATGTATATTATATACACACGTATGAGGGTCCTGTTGTTGTTGTTAAGTGCCATCGAGTGAATTCTGACTCATAGCGACCCTGTATTGGGTTTCCAGGGAGCAGCTGGTGATCTTGAACCACTGACCTTGCAGTTCAAACACCTTTGCAGTCTGACGCATTAGCCCACAGTGCCACACCAGGGTCCTGGAGTGGCTCACATGGTTAAAAGCTTAGTACTGTTGACAAAAGGCTGGTGCTTGGAATCCACGCAGAGGCATGTCATAAAACAGGCCTGGCGACCTGCATCCAGAAGGTCACAGCCCCCAAAACCTTCTGGAGCAAGTCTGCTGTGCACATGTTGTTTCACAGGTATCCCCAGGGAAAGGGAGAGTTGGGTGTGGTTTTAGCAAGTTATGATGTTAGCAAAGGAATAGACTGAATATTGTCAAACTAGATAAAATTGTGTAATTTGTCATTAAAAGGAGAACACAATCCATTGAGTTTCCTGTTCTCTTAAACTTTCAGGGGATGCTTTGAGTTTGCTTAAGGAGGTAGGCTTTTGTTGGTATTTATTCAATACAGAGATATTTATTAAGTGCCGGCACAATGGCTAGAATCTTGGCTGGGTGCTTTTCTAAGCTCTCAGGGGTTTTTTGTTTGTTTGTTTGGTTGGGTTTTGTTGCTGTTGTTTTTCTTTCATATGTCATAGTTCTAGGCTGAGTCTATATTCAGATTTCTGTGAGAGGGGTCCTTGTATTTATTACTCAGTATGAAGAGTGGTCTCTTAGTTTCTTATCTTAGTTCATTCACTCTGCCTCCATTGGTGAGGGCTAATAGCATTTGTAATCTCTCGTATAAATGTTTTAGGGCAAAGTCTTTTATTTTTATTGCTGTTAGTATTGCTATTTATTTTATTTTTCTGGTCATGTATTACTTAAAGCCTTCTGAAATGCCTAATTGGAAGTTTAGAGTGAAAAAAAGGTCATTTCTCACAGTAATCCCTTAATGCTGGCTAATTGGAAAAAGACAGCAGTGGGAAAATGGGTCATATGAGTTCAGGAGTCAGCAGCATAATTTTACCCTAAAAAATAATACATGCGCTCTGTTATCTATTTGTTCTGCATTTTACTCTGTGATTAGTGTATCTGTAATTGTTATTAATTGGATCATAGTTTAGATTTGCTGTCGAAATCTTACTATTAAGGGCCTATGACAAGTACTTTTGTAAATGCAAGACTTTTATAATCACAACCAATTTATTAATTATTGAAATAATTGGTCCCATTTCCATCCCTAACTTAATTTTCATTTAAGCTTTTGCTTTCTTTTTTTTTTTTTTTTTTTGCCGTGTGGCACTGTGGGAGAAAGCACTAGACAACAAGGTCAGTTTGAACCCAAGATCGGTGGTTCAAACTCACCAGCCATTCCTTGAAAATCCTATACAGGATCACTATGAGTCGGAATTGACTTGATGGCACTTAATAGTAACAGCAGCTGTACTTAGGACTTAATGTCCATTGATGCTTCATTATTTTCTGACAAAGTAAGATTTGGCAACATGGAATCTTTGAGGGAACGATATTATTTGATCAGCAACACAAGTGCTGGTCTACCATTTCTGTTCTTTTAACCACTTTTGATACTCCTGAGCAGAGCTTCCTCTTTCCAGACTTCTGAAACAGTATCACAAACCTTCTTGGATGAGGCCACATTACAAGCTTGTTCTTCCAATGATTTCTTGAAATGAATGTCTTGTAAAGGTTTCATTTGGACAAGTGGCCACCCCAAATCATAACCTGTCTTATTAAACCACATGTATTATTATTGTAGCCTGGGGTACGTATTAAGAAGGCTTTTGGCAATGTTTTATAGGAGTGGAATGCAAACTGGCATATGGACACCTGAGAAAAAAAGCATACATAGACAAGGACTGGGTAGCATGTGTCGCCACAGTCTTGCATTTTGAAACGGAATTTTCTCTTTCCTATTCTTGACCCCTCTATGTGTACTTTCACCTCATCTCTCCTCTTTATATTTTTCTCCCTATCTCTCCATCTCTCTCACTCCATTTCCCTTTCTTTCTATCTTTAATTATGCAAGAACTAATGCCGCCTGTTTTCTAAAACTTAGAAAAGTAGATTTATAATTTGATTTTTTTTTAAAAGAGAACTCTCAGCTGAAATGAGTACACTCTGTCCAGAATTTAATATTTGTGGCAGTACTTAACAAATACAGGAAATCTCCATTTTTCTCCTAATTCTGCAGGATGTAAATTGGTTGCTATGCTGGGTCAGAACTGACCAGAAAAAAACCTTCCCTTTGCCACATTCATTAAAATAAAATAAAATAACCGAGCTTTGCAGTCAATAGAATTTTAACAGCATTATCTTAGATATACATGTCAAAATAGAGTTTCTCATAACAATTATTTAAGGACCTATCTTTGTTAAAGAGCAACATCACAGAGTCTGTTTAACAGAGTCTGTAGTTTAAAATAAAAGATTCAGGGATAGAAATAGTCTGAACAAAGAAGACACCCAAGTTCACAGAGTGAAAATGACCACTCTTCCGGACAGCGAAAAAGTAGACATTTTTGAACAGTTGGAGCATGAAGTAAAAGTTACAAAATCATAACTGACTGAAAGAAAATCAGGAGAGTTAGAGACAGGATACCTACAGGCAGGGATTTAGCAGGGATGTCAGGTAACGTAATTGTTTGTACTTACAAGTGTGCATGCTTTTCAGTTTCTTATGGGTTGGGCACAGGACACTGGCTGGAAAATTTTTTTGGAAAGCTGCTATAAAAATTGCTCTCTCAATCATGCCTATGGCTGGGGGTCTATTGTAAAGGACTTTTAAACCTTCAGCTATAAGCTGTTGCATCTTGCATCTATTTGTCCACAATGGAAAGATCCTCTGAGAACAGATTGTGACATATCCTGTACTTGGCAGACCTCAGAGAAAGGAAATGTCTCCATACGGACAGGTGGTTAGGTGGGCATCAGAGGGGAAGTGCTGCTGAATTCAAGTTGCATTCTAGAGTCCTGTCAGGTCTTTAAAATAAAGTTACAGCTCCGCCTTCAGGCTGCTCTATTTACACACACCAAGTGCCTCTGATTTAAACCTCTCATACACATTTTATATAAAGCATAAGGACTTAAATTGCTATTGTTTTTAAGTGCCATCAAGTCGGTTCCAACTCATAGTGACCCTGTGTAGTTAAAACTGACTTTGCAGTCCAGTGCTTATTCTACAGGACTCCTTATGTAATATCCTAAATAATAACATAGGAATCTCAGTATGATACCCAAATTTTCATTCATCCATTCAACATTGAGTGAATTTGTTCTGAGCCAGAGACTGTGCTGAATCCTAAGAATACAAACGTGGTCCTTGCTTCATGAACCCTGCAAGCCAGCAAGTGAGGTGGAATGTAACAAGGACCACACTGAGAGCCTGCACAGGAGGGAGAGTAATCAAGAGCAATCAGTAGTTGGCCAAGGGGAGAGGGAAGAAGCATCATGAGGAAAGATTTAAACAGTCTAAGGAGTCCTAGTGTGGTGCTGTGGGTTAATGCATCAGACTGCAAAGATGTTTGAGCCACAAGGTCAGCAGTTCACGCTCGCCAGCTGCTCCTCGGAAACCCTATACGGGGTCACTATGGGTTGGAATCGAATCAATGGCACTTAACAACAACAAGTGTAGACTTTAGCTGAATCCTGTGGTGCAGCCACAGGAAACGGGCATTGCGGGCACCAGAGATGAGCTGGAGAGGTAATTTGAAGGTACATCTTAGAGCACTTCCACTAACATGCTAAGATTTTTGAAGTTTGATGAGCTACTAAAAGATTATAATCTTTGTGAGTGATATTTCAGTTTTATCTTTTAGAAGGCCCTTCTGCTTGCAGCTTTGAGAAGGTAGGTTGGCCGAAGGAAAATCAAAAGTCTAAAGACCTGTTGGACTTCTGGAGTGGTGCTGTGGGATCAGCACTGGACTGTGAACCACAAGTTCAGCAGTTCAAACCAACAGCTGCTCCTCAGAAACCTTATACAGGGTCACTATGAGTCGGAGCTGATTTGATGGCACGTAACAACAACAACAACAACAAAGACCTGTTAAGAGATTATTGTCATGGAGGAGGAAGAAAGGACTGGAACTAGAACATCAGCAGTGGTGTGAGTAAAGGAGAGGAGATGTTAGAAAGATACTGAAGACAGACCAAGCTGGTCCTGAATATCAGCTGGCGATAGGAAGGGAGAAAGAAGCCAGTGGTATGACTCATTGCGGCTACCATAGTGATCAGGGGGACAATCTCTGTTGTTTACTCCCAGATTGGAAATACAAGAGAAGCAGGTTTAGAGATTATAGCAAAGTCCTGGTGTGGTGCTGTAGGACAAGCACTGGTCTGCTAACTGTAAAATCAGTGGTTCAGAACCACCAGCTGCTCCTCTATACACACACAAAAGGAGCTTCGGTAGCATAGTGGTTACAAGTTGGAATTCTAAGCTGTTTAAAACTACAAGCTGTTCTACAGGAAAAAGATGAGGCATTCTGCTCCCATAAAAATTTACAGCCTCAGAAACCCTATACAGGGTCACTATGAGTCAGAACTGACTCCATGGCGCACCACCACCATATATATGTTGTTGTTCAGTGCCGTCGAGTCGGTTCCAACTCATAGTGACCCTATATAGACTTTCCAAGCAGCAGCTGGTAAGCTTGAAGCACCAATTTTATAGTTCAAACTGACCGTGTAGTCCAATATATTAACCCGTAGTGCCACACCAGGACTCCACCATATATATACACATATATGAGACTACTTGTTAGAGACACATTTGAGCCAACTTCTGTTTCATCTTAGAATTAGCGTGACGTATATAATAGCAAAATTGAGTATTCTAATTATATGCTTCTTCATTTTAACAAAATTAAATTAAAATGAAGAAGTATTTTAACGTAGTTTTGTTAAAAGTATGATTTAATAGGCAGTCCTGGTGTGGCGCTGTGGGTTAATGTGCCAGACTGCAAAGCCGTTTGAACTGCAAGGTCAGCGGTTCAAGCTCACCAGCTGCTCCTCAGAAACCCTATACAGGGTTGCTATGGGCCAGAATCGACTCAACGGCACTTAACAACAAAAACACCCAGGCTATAAACGTATAATAAAAGTAGCATTTGAAGACTCTTGGTTTGTACATGTGTTAACTTGTTACATAAGCCATGTTTCCTTCTTGGTGTAGTTAAAAATAATGACACAGTTAAGCAGTACCTGTAAGGTAGGACTCACAAATTAGCAATGTAAAACTACAGCACTTTCAATAAAGATTGAATTATAAGCACATTGAATAATTCTACACAGTTATTTTTCCATTCAGTATTTTATGCAACCTCTTAACTTTTTTTTACTTTGTAACTGAGTCTATGAGTATTCTAATTCTGAAATCATATAATCCATCAAAGGGATGGGTAATGTATCTGTCATTTCAAGATTTGTTACAATTTAAGCTAGGGTTGCTGTGAGTCAGAATCAGCTCTGTGGCGCTAGGTTGTTTGTTCTGTTTCATTATTTAGAACAACCTACTACATTTCTGAAGTGTAGTGGTTATGAATCGGGCTGCGTACCTCAGGGTCAGCAGTTCGAAACTACCAGCTGTTCCACGGGAGAAAGATGAGGCTTTCTGCTCCCATAAAGATTTATAGCCTTGGAAACCCTGTATAGGGTCTCTATGAGTCGGAACCGACTCCACGGCACATAACAACAACTACATTTCTGATTCTTAAAATATACTGAAGTTTGAGTGGATGAATGGGACAGACAGAAGGGTGGACAGACAGACAGACAATAGTTTGTGGTATCATAAAGGATGATGGCGATCTAAACTCTAGGAGTGAAATAGGAACCCTGATATCAAGCTCCCTGGTATCACCCAGGGTCTGTCACCTAGTGGATAAGTAGCAAGTGTCCTAAATTCAGTGTTCTTATTGATAAATTTGGGGAAATAATGATCTTTCCTCATAGGGTTATTATGATGCTTCTATGAGGAGTTGTTTTGGTTAAGTCCTGTTGGGTCGGTTCCAACTCACAGTGACCCTGTATAGCATTTCCAAGGCGCGACTGCTGAGTTGGAACCACCTCCAAACGAACTTCTGCAATCCAGTGAGGTAACCCACAGCACTACAGCAGGTTTATATGAGAGAATGAAGTTAAAGTACTTTGCATGATACTGGTACTCCAAAAAAAATACTGATGGTGGGGAAAAGAGCAGTAGAGAGAGAGAAGAAAGACAAGAGTACCTAAGTTGTAGTAGTTGTTGAGTGTCAGCGAGTTGGTTCCGATTCATAAAGATCCTGTATAGTTTTCCAAGGAGCGACTAGTGGATTTGAACTGCCAACCTTGCAGTTCAAACCAACATTGCAGTCGAGTGCTTGTCCTACAATGCCACTCCAGGACCTAAGTAGAGACCCAGTAAGTTAAAAAACTGGGGCTTTGTGTTTTTTTAAGACTGCCATGATTACGTCTCTGGTCTAAGTGAAGACATAGCTTCCTTATTTAGATGGCATCTGGTAAAAGGAAATCCTGTCGTATCTTCTACTTCTAGGATTGAATCTCTAGGAATAAATAAAGCTCCTTTCTGTGTCCTAATGAAAACATCATTAATAAAACATTAGTCTCCTAAATAAGATATTTATCTTTACAGATGATCATCATTCCTACTTTAATGGGAAATCTTTTAGTATGTAGATAAGCCACAAAAGATTTTTTTTAACCACAGAAAAAATACTAAAACATATCAATTAGTGACAGAAGAAAAACCCTCAATATTGTATTTCCTTCTGTCTTACTTCCTACACCATTTTTGTATGTCCAACTCAATAGAAAAAGGTTATTTGGGTGGCAGGGAGGGATAGTTTTCCAGAAGAAACCTGAGGATACAAAGGGTTAAGCATTGGGTTGCTAACTGAAGCATCAGTGGTTTGAACTCACCAGCAACTCTGAGAGAAAAATGAGGCAGTCTGCTTCCGTAAAGATTCACAGCCTCGGAAACCCCATGGAAGAGTTCTACTCTGTCTTGGCTTCCTGTGAGTTGTGATTGACCAAACCAAATTTCAGAATCCTTTCATTAATGCATGAGTCTCTTTATATGGATATCACTGTGGCAAGAATTATATACTTAACCAAAGTTCTATAATACGTGGTAGATTTTCTGGGTATTTTCACCCTCAAGAAAATGATGTGGAAAGGTGACATATTTAGGTTAATTTAGCAAAGTATTTTTAAGGCACTACTATTGAGGTTGCTAGAAATTAGATTTAGAAATTATAAGCATTGTTGGTAGCATCATGCAGCTAACCCAACCTAAGAAAGTAAAGGGAATTTCTGTAAGATCTTTCCCCTCCTACTCAAAGCCATTGTCCTCCTTCACCTGGTCTGGTGCCATAAGGGACTGAACACGGACTTCCTCCCCGACTTCATGCTTGCCGTCTGCTCCCTTTTCTACATCAACCATACATAAACTACAGCGTCACTCCTCTACTTAAAACAACACTGCTTTTCCATTGCACTCAATAAACCCATAGTCCTCCATATGCCCTACAATCAGATCTCCCCTGAGACTACACTTCCCGTCCCTCACTCTACTCAGCCACACTAACCTTCTTGTCCTCAACAGGTGCACCATACTGCCTCCTGGGAGCCTTTTTGTCTGCTCTGCCCTGCCCCTGGAAACTCTCCCCTCCACATCATAGCTCCCCCGTTATTTGGATCCAAGTATAATAGCCCTCCATATATGCCTTTCCTAATGACATCGTGTAGGAGCCCTGGTGTGGCACTGTGGGTTAATGCGCTGGACTGCAAGTCGGTTTGAACCACAAGGTCGGTGGTTCAAGCTCACTAGTCACTCCTCAGAAACCCTATACAGGGTCACGATGGGTTGAAACTGACTCAATGGCACTTAACAACAACACAAATGACAGGATATAGTTTTCAATCAGCATATTCTCACTTTATGGATCATAATAAATGAAAGTCACAACCAGGATATGTTCACTTGATAAATATATCACCCCTTCAAGAAAAATAATTATATAGTACCATCACCCCCCAAAAAAAATAATTACTTACAAATTCTTCATTGACTTTTACTTAGCATTGTTGTTGTTGTTAAGTGCCATCGAGTCAGTTCTAACTCATAGCGACCCTGTATCAGGTTTCCAAGAGCCGCTGGTGGGTTTGAACCACCAGTCTTGTTGTTAGCAGTCTGGTGCTTATCCTATAGCATGGCTTAGTATTTTCCTTGACTTACAATTGCCCTACAGCTTCTCTGTTCTCCCATGTTGTAACTTAGGCACATGCTGGGCTCTGAGAGTTTGCTTCTAAGGGAAGTGTATCCTGGGCGGAGACACCAGTCACCACTGGTGGAAGAGGGGGCCATTGCTGTGCTGCGTAGCCCTCAGTTCTGACCCAGTACCGTGGATTCGAAGATGTGCACAACTGCTTTCATTAAGGGTTTTTTCTACTACTATTCATTAAAGACTAAGGAGCTCTGGTAGCATAGTGGTTACGAATCGGGCTGCGAACCTTAAGGTCAGCGGTTCAAAACTACCAGCCGCTCCGCGGGAGAAAGATGAGGCTTTCTACTCCCGTAAAGATTTACACCCTCGGAAACCCTGTACAGGGTCGCTATGGGTCGGACCCGACTCGATGGCACTCAACAACAACAACATTCATTAAAGACTAGGGGAAATTGAAAAGTAGAGTGCTATTTTTAAAATGTGGAAACTTGGATGACTAAAAAGAAAATTCACAATTAACTAAAAGTTTACAAATTGGAACAAGACATCCCAGAGCCATAGTCACAGTGAAGTGCTTGTGACTACTGGCAGTTTGAACCCACCCTGAGGTGTCTTGGAGCACAGTTCTACTCTGTACACACAGAGTCACTGTGAGTCAGAACCTACTGGTTTCTATGTTAGACTTTTTCAGGAAGCATTTTGTCATCCATATTGTCCAAACACCTGATAGTATCTATCTGACAAATACTGTTTCTATTTGGCTATTTCAGCACTTTTATGTAACGGAAAATTTCACAAACACTTGCAAGACATCTTTGTGCCCTTGGTTGTCCGCTACGTCGACCTCATGGAGTCTTCCATTGCCCAGTCAATTCACAGAGGTTTTGAGCAAGAGACATGGCAGCCAGTCAAGTGAGTATCTTACCCAGTGTTCATAGAGCACCTGCCTCTTCAGTCCCGAACTTGTGGCTTTCCACCTGGCCATCTTCAGTTATTGCTTATGGTGGTCTCTTCCACATTGTTTCTCTACAGGAATATCGCCAACAGTCTTCCCAATGTAGCTCTTCCAAAAGTTCCAAGTCTGCCTCTTAATCTTCCACAGATTCCTAGCTTTTCTACACCTCCATGGATGACTTCTTTATATGAGTCCACGTGTGTATCCCTCACTTATTTCCTGGTAGTGTGTTAGCTAGTGCATGGCCTGGGCTGTGTTCTGTGCAGATGTGTTTAGAATGCATGGCATTTATCATCGGAGGCATACTATGTCTTGGTTTTATTTCTTTGAGAATTTTAAGCTATTAATCTAAGAGTTTAGCAGAGCGATGATAAATGATGTAAGTTAAAAAACAAAAACACTGTTTGGATGTAGCTCATATGCAATTTATGGAGCAGGAGTTACTTTGTGGCCTAGGTTTTCTAAACAATTTAATAGTAGCTCTCCAGATTTCATCAGTGAATGTGGTGAACAATAATGCTAGAATTTTTAGGCCTTTCTAGGTTTGTTACTGCCGCCTATGACTTGTCTTGTGCACGTAGAAAATCATTTAGAAATACAATCTTTTCTTATTTTTATCATAATCTCGGCTTTAAAGAAACATTATTTCAACTTGCAAGGAAGCGGTTGTTCTTTCATTTCCAGCATCAGGAGGCCCTTCTTTGAGTCTTTGATATTTTAGTCTGCATAGCTTGTTGGGTTTACATAATCTTTATCATTAAAAACTGTATTTACTATAACTGCTCATGGTGATAAACCTTCCCACTACTGGTTCAGTGACTAGCAATCACTGAAGTGGTACGTACCCGGCCTTTGGTGACATCAGACCTGTATTAGGTGCCAGGTTACTAATTGCCAATCCCTTTTTTAGGTTCAGTTTTGCTCAACTCTGAGATGGTTCTAACACCTAATTTTAAAAGTTTTTTGAGAGGATTAAAAGAATCAATGTATGGAAAGTGCCTGGCACATCCTAAGCTTTTAGTAAATGATGATTCACATTACTATAAGGAGCTCTGGTAGCGTAGTGGTTACGAATCAGGCTGCGAACCACAAGGTCAGCAGTTCGAAACTACCAGGGATTCTGTGGAAGAAAGATGAGGATTTCTGCTCCCGTAAAGGTTTACAGCCTCAGAAACTCTGTACTGAGTCGCTATGAGTCGGAACCGATTCCACAGCACATGACAACGATAACATTACTATGCTACATTACTGTTATCATCATCATTATTTATAGCTTATCGTTTTCAAAGTTGCGAGCCTCCTGACACTGAAATTCTGAACGCAGGAATAGTACTAGTTTTCAGATGGGAAAACTCAGGCAGGCAGTTACCTGCTTTGCCCAAGGTTTCATATGAAGCCACCTAGGAAGAATAATTTGAAGAAGAAAAACAGTTACTATATGCTCTGGTAGCGTAGTGGTTATGAATTGGACTGCGAACCTCAGAGTCAGCAGTTCAAAACTACCAGCAGTTCCATGGGAGAAAGATGAGGCTTTCTGCTCCCACAAAGATTTACAGCGTCAGAAACCCTGTACAGGGTTGCTATGAGTTGGAACCGACTCCACGGCACATAACAACAACAACAATATATGGAGACTTTACCATGTTCCAGGCACAATGCCAAGTTCTTTATCAAATTGCATCCTTATATCAACCCTATGAGGGAGGCTCATTTTTCCTGTTTGACAATTAGGGAAAACTAAAGCACAGAAGAAGGCAAGGAACTTGCCCCTTTGTCTCAGCATTGACACTGTAACAAGCTGGATTTGAATCAAGTTTGCTTGATTCCAGCATCCCCACATCGCTCATTAATGAATGCAGCACGCTTTCTTCCTGTCTGACCAGGAACTGCCAAATCTTGTTGATTTGCAGTGAAGTCGGTTCTGAATCATAGTGACCCTGTATATGGTTTCTGAGGAGCACTGCCATCCTTGTTGAACACAAGTCCAGTGCTGATCCTACACTGCCACACCAGGACTGCCAAGTCTAGTCCCAGTCAAACATACATAGTGAAAAGGAGAGAAAGATGGCCAGAGAGAAAGCAGTATTTCCAGAATAGTTGGAGGATCTTTCTCCAAGCAAACCATTATCATTGTGCTTGTAATAAGTATTGAGATGTTACAGGTCAGCCTTTTTCTTACAGACAAAGTGCTTTGGCCCATAATAGTGTGTATTGTTTCTGTGTGCTAAAGAATTCATTAGAAAGCAAAGTATACCCTTCTAACTTTATGATGGCACTGTCGGATAACCTCTGGACTATTAATTCTAAGGTCAACCGTTCAAACCCACAAGGAGATGATCCTCAGAAACTCTATACAGGGTTGCTGTGCATTGAAACCAACTTGATCACACTTAATGACAACAAAAGTGAACAACAGTGCTCTGGTGGTGCAGTGGGTTAAGTGTTGGACTGCTAGCTAAGAGGTTGATGGCTTAAACCTCCCAGCCACTCCCATCAAGAGTCGGCTGCCATGAAGATTTGCAGTCTCAGAAACCCTATGGAGCAATTCTACTCTGTCATATGTTGTTGTGAAGTGCAATCGAGTGGGTTTTTATGCATAGGGACCCTGTATAGGGTTTCCAAGGAGCAGCTTCTGGATTTGAACCAACAACCTGTGGTTAGCAGTCCAGTATTTTTCTTACAGTGCCACACCAGGACTCCATATATGTTGTTAAGTGTCATCAAGTTGGTTCCGACTCACAGCGACCATGTATAGAGTTTCCAAGGAGTGACTGGTGGATTTGAATCACTGACCTGTGGTTAACCATCCAGCGCTTATCAGCACCAATCTGTAAGTCAGAATTGACAAAGTGGCAGTAGTTTATGATAAGCAGCTCTGATGGTACAACAATTAAGCATCTCACTGCTAACCATGAAGTCAGCAGTTCAAATCCTCCAGCCTGCTCAGCAGAAAAAATGTTTGGTCACCTGTCCTGTAACAATTACAGCCTAGGAAACCCTATGGATAAGTTCTTACCTGTCATATGGGGTTACTATGAGTCCAAATGAATTTGATTACATATGTTGTTGTTGTTGTTAGGTACCATCGAGTCGGTACCGACTCATAGTGACCCTATGCAGAGCAGAACGAAACACTGCCTGATCCTGGGCCAACCTCACCACTGTTGCCACACTTGAGTCCATCCATGCTGCCACTTGGCTAATCCATCTCATTGAGGGTCTTCCTCTTTCTCTCTGACCTGCCTCCTTACCAAACATGATATCCTTCTGCAGCGACTAGTCCCTCCTGAAAATATGTCCGAAGTATGAGATACAAAGTTTGGCCATCTTGGCCTCCAAGGAACACTCTGGCTGCACTTCTTCCAAAATGGATCTATTGGTTCTTTTGGCAGTCCATGGCACTTTCAATATTCTCCTCCAACACCATAACTCAAAAGCATTAATTCTTCTACGCTCTTCCTTATTCACTGTTCAGCTTTCACATGCATATGAGGTTATTGAAAATACCGTGGCTTGGGTCAGGCTCACCTTAGTGCTCAAGCTGACATCTTTCGCTCTTCAACACTTTAAAAAGGTCTTGTGCAGCAGATTTGCCCAATGCAACACATCGTTTGATTTCTTGGCTGCTGCTTCCTTGAGTGTTGATAGTTGATCCAAGAAGAATGAAGTCCTTGACAACTTCAATCTTTTCTCCATTGATAAGAATGTTGTTTATTGGTCCAGTGGTGAGGATTTTTGTTTTCTTTATATTGAGATGTAATCCAACTGAAGGCTATGCTCTTTGATCTTCATCAGTAAGAGTTTAAGTCCTCTTCACTTTCAGCAAGCAAGGTTGTATCATCTGCATATCTCAGGTTGTTAATGAGTCTTCCTCCAATCCTGATGCCACGTTTTTCTTCATATAACCCAGCTTCTCATATTATTTGCTCAGCATACAGGTTGAATAAGTATAGTGAATGAATACAACCTTGTTGCACAACTTTATAATTTTAAAACATTCAGTATTCCCATGTTCTGTTCAAACAACTGCCTCTTGGTCCATGTACAGATTCCTCATGAACACAATTCCATTGTTCCGGAATACTCATACTTCGCAATGTTGTCCATAGCTTGTCATGATCCACACAATCAAAAGCCTTTGCATAGTCAATAAAGCACAGGTAAACATCTTTCTGATATTCTCTGCTTTCAGCCAAGATCCATCGAACATCAACAATGATATACCTTGTTCCACAGCCTCTTCTGAATATGGCTTGAACTTCTGGAAGTTCTCTGTCAATGTATGATTGTAGCCTTTTCTGTATTACCTTTAGCAAAACTTTACTTGCATGGGATAGCAAAGAGATTGTCCAATGATTTCTGCATTCCGTTGGGTCACCTCTCTTTGGAATGGGCACAAATATGGATCTCTTCCAGTCAGTTGGCCAGATAGTTGTCTTCCAAATTTCTTGGCAGAGATGAGTGAGTGCCTCCTATGCCACCTCACTTTCTTCAAAGATTACAATTTTTATTCCATCAATTACTGGTGCCTTGTTCTTTGCCAATTCCTTCAATGCACCTTGGAATTCCTCCTTCAGGATCATTGGCTCTTAATCATAAGCTACCTCTTGAAATGGTTGAACATTAATCATTTCTTTTTGGTACAGTGACTCTCTGTATTTCTTCTAGCTTCTCTTGATGCATTCTGCATCATTCAATAATTTGCCCCAAGAATCATTCAATAGCAAAAGTCAAGGCTTGAATTTTTTCTTCAGTTCCCCAGTTTGACAAATGCTGAGCGTGTTTTTGCCTTTTGGTTTTCTGATTCCAGATCTTTGCACATTTTATTGTAATATTTTTCTTTACCTTCTTTGAAATTTTCTGTTCAGCTCTTGTTGTTGTTGTTAAGTGCCATCGAGTCGGTTCCAAATCCATAGTGACCTCCTCATTTCTTCCATTTGCTTTAGCATCTCTGCGCTGGAGAGCAAGTTTCAGTGTCTCTTCTGACATCCATTTTGACCTTTTCCTTCTCTCTTGTCGTCTCAATGACTCTTTGCTTTCTTCATGTATAATGTTCTTGATGCCATCCCACAACTCTTCTGGTCTTCAGTCTTTAGTGTTTAATGTATCAAATCTGTTCTTCAGATGATCTCTAAATTCAGTTGAGATATAGTCAAGGTCATCTTTTGGCTCTTGTGAACTTGTTTTCATTTTCTTCAGCTTCATTTTGAATTTGCATATGAGTAATTGATGGTCTGTTCCACAGTCTGCCCTTGGCCTTGTTTTCACTGATGATATGGAACTTTTCCATCATCTCTTTCTGCAGATGTAGTCAATTTGATTTCTATGTATTCCATCTGGTGAGGTCCATGTGTATAGTGGTCTCTTATGCTGTCTAAAGAAGTTATTTGAAATGAACAAATCATTGGTTTTGCAGAATTCTATCATGCTTTCTCTATCATCATTTCTATCACCAAGGCCATATATTCCAACCACTGATCCTTCCTCTTTGCTCCCAACCTTTGCATTCCAATCACCAATAATGATCAATACATGTTGATGCATGTTTGATTGCATATAGCATCAAGTTTATGATACCTTTGTACTTCTCCAAACTGTTTTGTAATTTCATTATTCTTCTTCCTCATTTCTAGCTTATAAAACATCCTTTATTTTGACCAAAAACACTATTGTGAGCATTATCCTGTGAAATTTACTTTATTATCATGGCCATTCCAATATTTGAGATCTGAACCCTTAATCTTTACATATTGGAGACCCTTTTTTAAAATGTGACAAATTGTGGCTTTGTAATAAAAGCACTTGTGTTTCCACCATTTTTGGCAAACAGAAACCGTGTTATACAAGTCACTATTATCATGACCCGCCAACCTTATCAACTCTTTGTCAAAGTACCCAGAATTACTCAAAATGTTATCATGTTATTGTAAACTGTTTCTTAAAGGAAATGTTGTTATAAAACATTCACTAGCAAGAAACATTTCCATTTCATTAATATAAGAAATATATGAATACAACAACTGACTACATAAACAGGGAGTAATGTCAGAGGGTTTGAAATTACATCCCTGCCTACTAATATATAAGGAAGCTTCAAAAAGTTCATAGAAAACCTCCATTATCTTTTAATTCCATTCTTCCATGAAATTTTAAGCCTCCTCTTAAAAATCAAGTTAAGAGGGATTCCTTCACATCTCTTCTCATGTATAAAAACTCTCTGGGTATTTTAGCTCTGAAAGTAAATATCAATAAGGTAAGTTTCTGGCTGGCATTTTTAGGAAAATATCTCTGAGTCCATAATTCACATTTGAATTTTTCTGTCTGCTAATAATTCCTTTAGGAGTAGGTCATTGATTAGAAATAATTTTAAAATGAAAGCATTCTGAATAAATTAAAGGTTATATGTACTGGCTCCAAGAGAAAAACTAGTTACATTTGATCATTCATTTATTATAATAGACTCTTATTATCTTAATTATATTCCCAATTTAGCACATTTCTTGTTAGACTCTTAGCATAGTATCTCAGGATGGAGGGAAAACATGTCCAAATTCACTGTAGACATTTGTGACATGTTATGAAAAGTTCATTCGTGAGAGAATTCTAACTTTACTATTTGGAATTTTGCTCTGATGGTGAGTTTTGCTTTTACTATTGAGCTATGTCATTAGAGAATGCATAAATATTTCACCAGAGTAAGAAATTATAAGCAGATTTACTTCTCTTCCAATTATAGTCAATCATCCTTAAAATGTAGATCTTCTGCCAAATGGTATACTAGGGCTGTATACACGGGGGATTTGTCTGATTATTTTTGTCTGTTATTTTTATTATTGTTATTATTAAGTACTGTCAAGCTGGTTCCAACTCATAGTGACCCTGTTTAGGGATTCTGAGGCTCTAAATCTTTGTGATGTCAGAAGGCCATATGTTTCTCCCATGGAGTGCTTGGTGCACTCGACCCACTGACCTTGTGGTTCACAGTCAAGTGGTTATCCTATGGGACCTCCGTACTCCCTATTTTTCTTAATACATATAGCAAAAGAGAGAAGTAAATATTGTGAAGTTTTGGTTTTGTCTGTGTTTTTTACATTGTTTTTCATAGCAGCATCAGCATGGTGGTATCTGGTTCTTTTATTTAATAATACATTTGATCAACTGTGTATTTATCATAACAAATATTTGTTTTCTGAATATTAGGGTTAGGATACAGGAAGTAGGTAAAGACTTATCTACACTTTGCTTTTATTGGTCCTTTGAAATTTTGACTCTGAGACCATGTTGGCTAGATAAGGCAGCAGGAAGAATTACCGGCACAATGGGAGACTGCAGAGGTGCAGTGCTGAGGCAGAGAGAAATAAACTTTAGGAGAGAGAAATAAACTTTAAATCAGTCAGAGCAAGAGGTGATATTTTTAAAAGCTAGCTGGTTAAGACATACATTTAGCTAAACAATATGTTTACTTAGAATAATTATGAGATTTCAACCATCTCCTTATGACAAATTTGAGGTTTTTTTGGTTCATCTCATTTTATTGTACAAGCCAGACATATAAATTTAAGTTTAATATATGCTCAGCAAGATCCATAGTGGCACAGTGGTTAAGCACTCAGCTGCTGACTGAAAGATAGGCAGTTGGAATATACCAGCCGCCTCACAGGAGAAAGATGTGCCAGTCTGCTTCCATAAAGATTTACAGCCTTGCAAACTATATGAGGCAGTTCTGCCCTGGTCTGTGGAATCCCTAGGAGTTGGGTTCAGCTTGATGACAAGAGGTGGTTTTATATATTAAGCAATGGTTGGGAGCTAAGAATGAATGATCTTACAGCAGCTTTTCTGTACCTTTGGCTTTAGTTTCTCTTTGATAATTAAGTTCTGGTATATCTTAAAATAGGAATGCTTTACTTTCAAAACATTGACCTCCCATTAGATTACATACTCCTCGTCAAAAGTTTTTGGCTAAATAGATTATTACAGCCCAAATTACCTTCATACACGTTGTGAAAATATTGTCCTCTAGCGAAATTTGGTCATTACGCTGACCCATAGTTATAGATTTAAGGACCTCAAAGACATGGTTTTGTTCTAATGTCAGTGCACTCTTGATTGTCAATGCTGTGTCAGACCAGACCCTGAAACAAGTTGGATATTCATTATGAGCTGGAAAAGGCAAAGTATTTCAAATCAGAACTAAGATTTGTTTCCCTACTCAACCTCTCTTGTTACTTTTATGTTCATTACCTGTGTCACCTTCACCTGTAATTGAGATTCCTGTAGACAAACAAAAGCCATCATGATGACAGAGGTACATTTGCATGGAAGAGGCAGGAGACTAGTTGATTTCATGTGGATTATCTTACATAAAGCAAACTTCTCTGAATTTCCAGAAGGAAATGCTTATGTATTGGTCTTTATCCTTGAGATTGGTTAAAGGACATTTGAAATGTTTGCTCCTACGTACAAAATTTGATTAATTTTCCTTAGCAAAGTATATCCTTATCCATTTTAGCCTGTTTTTGAAACTTTACCATTCACTATATTTGCTTCTGTTTTGTTTTTGTTTTGTTCTCCTTGTACTGTCTTATTAACAAGTGAAAAGAAAGAATTAGATGGCTGAACAACTAGACTATTGGATCAGGAGATATTTTATGCGGTATTTTTAATTGGTGGTAATTAGGGAAAGGAAAAGACAGTGTATTGCTGATCCACAGAGATCAAAGTAGAAGTTCATGCTCATCTTTCCTTTTTCTTTCTAGCAATGGTTCAGCGACATCAGAAGACCTTTTCTGGAAACTTGACGCTCTGCAAATGTTTGTCTTTGATCTACACTGGCCGGAACAAGAGTTTGCCCACCACTTAGAGCAAAGACTAAAACTAATGGCCAGTGATATGATCGAGGCCTGTGTCAAAAGGTAGACATGGATTTTCAAGTTGATATTTAATATGCCAGCACCAAAGATACTACTTTCCACTAAGTACCTGTTTCATAATTGTCAAAGAAAGGATTCAATATGTACAACGATTCCAGCATTTTATTCCATTCAGCGCTCTTTGTCCAAATACAGGGGACTCAAATAGTGGGTGAAGTGTTCAGAATTGACCTGAAAATTTTTCCAGGCCTCCCAAAGACGGCCCTCATCGGTAGCATCCATACCATATCCGTCATTTCTCTGTGCTTAATGTTTTCTCTCTGGGAATACTGAGTTTTAAATTCCCAAGGTAGTATCTCCTGAGACAGATGGAAACGATCTGTTAAGGATTTCATGCATTATGTACTGTGTCTGTGTGCTGTGAAATGGCATGGCAAACTCAAAATATGATCAAGACTCTCAATTGTTCTGGGATTACTCATTGTTTTCTGGCATTCACCCACATCACATGAGTTCCAAGTATTCATCTACATTCTTCAGCTCTTAGCCTGAAATGGATTATGAGCCTTCGGATTGTTCCAAATGACTTTCGGTTTTTAATAGTGCTTCTAAATGTGTCATTATCTCCTAATTGGCCAAGCACTGTTTTGCTTTGTTTTTTTTTCCCATTGGCCTTACTAATGATACATTCAAGAACAATGTGGGGTAGCATATTGGAATAACAGTCAAAAACTGTTTGGAGTAATTGAATGAATAATTCTTCAAGAAAAATCTTGTCTATGGAATAACATTTAACTCCCCCCCCCCGCCCCAATAAGACAAGGGTTTGGATTAGACTCTTTAGTGTTATATTTATTTACTTTTTTTTTTTAAGTCCTATTATTTGAGATTTTCATCTTTCAAATCTGTGGATATTCTTTGGCTACTTTTGCAAAATGAATTTTAAAGTGCTTGTTAACAGAGTTTCTTACAAAAACTTTACGGCAACATTGGGTATTTGAAAGAGAGCAAGTGACGAAGAATGAATGATGCATTCTCTATTGCACATTGATTGTGACGTTTTCAAGCTTTCAAGACTTCTGGTATTTTTCGTTTTGTTTTTGTTAAGTCCTCAGAGAATTTGTTCTGCTTTAAGACAGAACATGGGATTTTCTGTTTGAAAATGAACTCGGGCAGCTAAGTGAGGCTACCAGTGATCCTTTCAATCAGATACACTGAATGTAACAAAGAACCTGATTTGAGGAGAGTTCTGGTCTGAGTGACTACAAAAAGCTAGGTCTCATGTAAAATATCACTCACATTTTATGTCTGCTCTTCTGGATGGGACACCTCAGGAACATTCCCATACACTTGTTCCCATACACTGTAACACTGCTCGCTCCTCATTTGCATGCTTTAAATTAGCATGTGTAAGTATTGTCAATTTTGCAAATCAGGTGGGACATATGTCATCTTACTCTGCATTCATGTTTTAATGAACAGAACAAGAACTGCCTTTGAACTCAAGCTGCAAAAGGCAAGCAAAACAACTGACTTGCGCATCCCAGCCTCGGTGTGTACAATGTTTAACGTGTTAGTTGATGCCAAAAAGCAAAGCACCAAGCTATGTGCTCTGGATGGAGGACAAGAGGTGAGTGGTGTATCCTGCCTGACCTGTGGAAATGCAGTACAGGCTGTCCTGGCCAAGGATGATGCTGTTCCCAGAATGCACTCACAGGTAGAGGCTAACAAACGACCAAGTTCTCCAACACCAAGTGTATGAGCATGTTCTTACTAGAATAATGGGAGGGCTTTTCTTTGCACTGTGAGTTTCTTCTTTTTTACGTGAAAACCACCTAAAATTTGACAAGGGACTTTCAGATATATCTTTTAACAGCTTGTTGTTGTTGTTAAGTGCCATCAAGTCGATTCCGACCCATAGCAACCTTGTAGAGGGTTTCCAAGGAGCAGCTGGTAAGATTGAACCATCAACCTTGCGATCAAACCACTTTGCAGTTGGATGCATTAGCCCACAGCGCCACACCAGGACTCCTTTAACAGCTTAGGTGTTGTGTATTTACATCAACTTTGCTTTTTACAAGCAAATTAGAAAGTGACCTTCTTTGTTTAGAAAAATCTAGAGTAACCAGAGTTTGCATCCAATAAGACAAGTCACACACAAAAATAGCATACGGAATCTATAATTGACACAAAAGTTTTCAGTTTTTAAAGATTGAGTCAAAACATATTCAGAAACAAAGTCCAGATATTTCCATAAACATTCCATTGTTTTAATTTAGTTTATGTACAGTTAACAATTTTTACTTTATTTATTTTTTGGTGCAGAAACACGATTTGATTTTACTGCATGTGTTCATTTTGTTTAAGAGTGGTGATTTGATGAAAATGGATCTATTTTTTCTTAGATTATCTGTTTCAGTTGATATTTTGTTTCATTTTTCCCATTGTACTTATTATTATTGTTATTTTTATTTTTAATCATTTCTTTGTTTTTTCCTATGTTCCTTTTCATCATCAATGATATGATCCAGTTTGGTAGTCAATGGGTAAGTCTCATCTTGTTTTGGTTTTAGTTTTATTTCATTGGTAAAAGCACATCATTATTTGGATTATTGTTTTTGTAAATGTCCATTTTTCATTTTCATCTTCTAAAATTCAAATTATATCATTAATTCCATTATCAGGTTTTGCATTTCTATGTAAATAACAATAGCCCGAAGACAGAGTCACATCAGTGGCCATTAAGTAGATTCTAACTCATATGGGTGCTGTTGTGAGGTACCATTGAGTCAGTTTTGTATAGAGTTTTCAAGGAGCAGCTGGAGGATTTAATATGCCACCCTAGTGGTTAAAAGTTCAGTGTTTATTCTTTGATGCCACACCAGTACTCCACTGAGTCAATTCCCACTCATAGTGACCCTATATATGGGGTTTTGGAGACTATAAATCTTTCCAGGAGCTAGTAGCCTCTTCTTTCTCTCATGGAAGAGCTAGTGGGTTTGAACCACCAATTTTGTGAACCACCAATTTTGTGGCTAGTGCTAATCCTACATTAAAATACATGTAAATAATTACACCTTACATTTCATCTTCTAAGTTAGGTGGCAGAATCTACTAACTAGCCTACGGTTGGTTAAGTAAGTGTGATGAGGTTCACATAACAGAAAAGTAACTATTTTAAAGTGAACCATTCAGTGACAGTTGGTACAATCACAATGATGTATAACCACCATCTAGATCTAGTTCCAAAATGTTTCTATCATACTCCAGTAAGACCCCTTTGGCCTTACATTTTAAAAGATAAAATTAGTTAAAAACGAATTAATGTGCCTACCTTTAAATTGAACTCTAAATGCATTTAGAAGCAGAGTGATTATTAACATTTTCAAGATTTCTGTATCTATTGGTTGGTTATGTGCTGTGGAGTCGATTCCGAGTCAAACCCTGTACAGGGTTTCCGAGGCTATAAATCTTTACAGGAGCAGAAGGCCTCATCTTTCTCCTGCAGAACAGCTGGTAGTTTCGAACTGCTGACCTTGCGGTTCGCAGCCCGATTCATAACCACTATGCTGCCAGAGCTCCTTTCATGTATCTATAGTATACAGGAAACCAAGCCCATTGCCAACAACTCAATTCTGACTCATAATGACCCTACAGTAGAGCAGAACTGACCTGTGAGGTGTCCTAGGTTCTATAAATCCTCATGAAAGCTGACTTCCATCCATATCTTTCTTGCACAGCCAGTTTGTGGGTTTGATCCACTGGATTTTTGGTTATCAGCCAATCTCATAAACATTACATCACCAGGACTTCCTTCATTACTACCAGAGGAATTAGTTTTAGACTTTAGATGCCATGTAACATATATCATAATACCCCTAAAGATGAAGACCCATGGGCCATACTCAAGGTCATTCCATACAGAACAATCCAGTGATACAGTCTTTCTACCCACTTATGGAGTCCTGGTGTGGTGCGGTGGGTGCAAGATCAGTTTGAACCACAAGGTCAGCGATTCAATTTCACCAGCCACTCCTTGGAAACTCTGTACAGGCTTTCTATGAGTTGAAATCAACTCAACAGTACTTAACAACAACAACATGGCCTCTCATTAACCCCTCTCCTCCCCACCCCACAAGACACTATCTATGTGTGTGTGTATGTGTTCTTTGAGCACTGCAGGGGAAATTGTATTTCTAATATCATAGCATGTTGTTGTTGTTGTTGTTGTTGCTAAGTGTCATCAAGTCAGACTGACTCATAGCGACCCTGCACAGGGTTTCCGAGGCTGTAAATCTTTATGGGAGCAGAAAGCCTCATCTTTCTCCCACAGAACAGCTGGTAGTTTCGAACTGCTGACCTTGCGGTTCACAGCCCGATTCGTAACTACTATGCTACCAGAGCTCCTCAGTACCATAGCATCCAACCTCACGAATATATTAAGTAATTGGTTTGTGTTATAGAATGCTCGGTAATTATCATTTTCCTATCACTTACAATCTGATTTATTATCTCTAATTACCTCACCGCGTAGGCAGCTGCCTTAGCTACTACCAATGACTCCTTTCTGCCTCCTCAGGTTTTGCAGTACCCAGATGTAAGCCTTTAATTGTCTGCTGGAAAATATTATCTTAAGTCCCTTCATATGCTCTTTCCTTGTTTCATTTGGTTGATAGACTCATCTTGCCTGTTTCCATTAATATTGAGTTTATCCATTTGTTCTTATTTTAATATCCACTTCGGTACCTGGCACACAATAGACACTTAGTAAACATTTGTTGAATCAATGACTGAGTGACTCATTGTCAGTGCTTTAAAAAGTCCTCTCCTGTAAGCAACAGCTCGCTCTAGTACTTAAAAGAAAAGCAGACACACACAGACTGACAAAACACGATTTCATTTTCAAATGATTCTTTGCATTAATAGGTGCATGGTTTTGAAGAGTGATCGTCCACTGTTCATTATGTCTGCACCTGTACCTTCTCACTATAGACAATTAGTTCCTCACAACTTTCACACAATTAATATAGTTCAAGATGTGCAGGTGTAAAATCCATTAGCAACCCTGAACAAAAGTAAACAAGAATTTCCATGCTAAAAAAGCATTTTAAAGATTTTTTTTTTCTCTCACTAGTAAATATGTCCACTTAATGGTACAGTGTTTTCCTCTATGTGTCCACAATATAGATTTTGGAATTGTTTGAGAAGCAATTGTAAAGAGATTGCCTCTCAGAAAATTCTACTAAATTTATTACATTGTTGTTGCTGGGCTCAAACTTTCTCAGTTCCTGACACTCAGCAATGCAGTGCCTTCTGGATCCCTAAATGATGACTGTTTTCTTATGTGGCGGCGCGCCAAGCCTGATGCTGCAAACATGCTCTGTCGCAGCCCAGAATAGTGTTTAATGGGGGTGATTAGTAACTGGATGATCTACTCCTGTGTCAGCTTTGTGTATTGAGTCAGCAATCCCAGGCCAGTCCCTCAGGGACAGGTGTTGAGAGCACAAAACCACCAAGTGTTTTAAATCCTGGTTACCCATTACTACAGAGAAGCAAATGGCTGCATGGAGCATACGCATTCAGCTGCCTCCAAGCAAAGCCACTTTATCTCTGCTCCTATCCATTGAGGATGAAAGCACATTCATGGGCAACCCCAGAGCCCTGACTTATGTGAGATTCGTTGTCAGTTCCAGACAAATACTTCCTTCCATTTCCTGAACTAACAATCCAATTCCTTTATAATACATCCCAAGAAAAGTACCAAAATCTTTGCAGAATGCTGTCTTCATTTCTTTCATGTTTGCCTGCAAACAGTCAGGTGAAAGAATTCTTTTTTCCCTTCGTTTAGAAAGGCCGGGATTTCAGAGTTGTGCCTGACCTCTGAATTCTCTGGCTCACTGAGGGCTGGAGGTAGGAGCTAGAGTGGTCGTCTTCAGAATCTGCTGCACTGACAGAACACACAGGAATCTATTATTCCAGGGCAGATACGGGCAGACTTAACTAAGAATGAGCCGGAGTCTGTTCAAACCCTGGTATCTAAGATTCCTGATGCAACTTGAATCTCTTCTGATAAAGAATAATTTAGATTTCATTGGTGGAAATAAAAATAATAAGCTTTATTATTTGTATCAGAAATGGAGTCTAATCTTACAGTCTAATCTACGTGAAAAAAAAAAAATCTCAGTTTTGGCTTAAATAATACAAGTGTCTGTGCAGATAAATTCCTTTCTTGTCTTTTTCTGATCCTTCTCTGAATGTCATGTATTTGTCTTTGAAGCTTATCTGGATCCCCTGACCCATAATTTTTCCTAGCTGACTTTCTGTTGCTGATATTGTAGCCTATACGGAATATTCTCTTTTCAGGATGTCCATGTAAAATGTGAACTCTCAGTCATCATCTCACATTGTCTCCCATAATGCTCTTATGACCACTTCTACCAACAACAGTGCTGTGAGGGCTGCTTCGGGAAGGGCCAGACAGTTGTAATGTTAGCTTCCTTGTTAAGTGTCGTCCCATCCGTCCTGACTCATACCTACCCCATATAGGGTTTCTAAGAAGCAACTGATGGGTTTGAACTTCTGGCCTTGTGCTTCCCAGTGCAGTGCTGATCCCACAGGACCAGCAAGTCGGTTCCAACTCATAGCAACCTTGTATGGGGATTCGGAGTCTGTAAATCTTCAGAGTAGTAGAAAGTCTCCTCATTCTCAGTAGAACCTTGTATGGGGTTTCCAAGTCTGTAAATCTTCACAGGGGTACAAAGTCTCATCATTCTCCCATAGAGCTGGCTGGTGAGCTCCAACTACCGGCCAACTGGTTAACAGTCCAGTGTCTATCCTACAGCACCACCCCAATCCCCCCACCCCCACCCCTGCACCGTTAATACTGCTGTTGTTGTTGTTAAGTGCCTTGCAGTCAGTTCAGACTGACAGCATTTGTCAGCTGCAATAAGAATGACAAATTAACAGTAGCAAAAATTCCATGTTATAAAAATGCGACAAACCCCATTTTTCTTTGGGTAGTACAAAAGGGTTTCCAAAAGTTTGTGGGAAAAAATTCATTATCTTTTCACTTCATTTTTTACAAGCTTTTTGAAGTCCCCTTTGCCCCTTGTACTTCTAGATTTTTGTTTGCGTCTTCCTGTTTATTCTTTCACTTTTGTTTCTGTTTATACCTTCTCTTTCCCTCTTGCTCTTTCTCCCTCTCTACTTATTGCTAGCTCAGGTAGCACAGAGGTCTCTCTGCAGTCAAAGGGCTGTGTATTATAGAACTGGATAGCATCTATGCTGATTGGCATAGAACCCTTCCAAATGAACTCTTGAGACCTCGATCACTTGATTTTCAGAATCACCGGAATTGATCCAACCTAAATGTTTGTCATGTAAAAACTCCAATTATTTCATCCCTTGTAGATTTCTGATAACATTTGAATACTTCGGTCTTAAAAACGTAAAATACATGACAAATAGAGATCAGTATTGAGGGCAAAGTACAGTTAAAAATACTGGGGGTCTGTCTGGGAGCCTGTGTTCCAGTGTGTTCAGGAGCACTGCCGTCCACTGTAAGAAAGAGGTGAGAAGCATGCCCAGTGTCCCTGTCTTAAATTGTCCCAAAGAAGAGCCCCTGTCTGGTGTTGAATTTCATCTGGCTGAACAGATGCGGAATCTGGAAAGAAGGACATGAAAAGCCCTTGCAGGCTTGTGGGCCACCACCGAGTCATTTGCATAAGCTCCCACACCACCCAGTCAGCAGCACAGCTGTGGCTTGGAGCTACTGGCTTTCTTTTTTTAAAAGTGTGTCTGTGGGGGGCTTACCCACTAGACCCAATCTCTGCAACAAACTGTCTGGTGGGCCGTAGAGTCCTGTTCATGTGAGGGCCTGCCTGACTTAGAAAGTGATCTCTAACCTAGGCTGGATCAGAGCCTCAACTGCCTGAGCCAGCCTGTCGTATACTTTAATTCTGGATCCTTTCCCCCCCACCTCTTGTTCTTCAATGGGTTTCACAAATGTCAGCATTGCGGCACTAGAAACCCACCACTCTGTTTCAGTTCCATTTGTCTCTGCGGGAACACAAGTTTGGGATTTGATAAGTCTCCAAGGGAGACCAACAAGCTTGGTAGGGTAAAATAAAAGCCTAGAAAACTCCACATTCATATATGTGTGGGGAGGGTTAGACTACTTGCCATTCTCCATACACCCCAGAGAAAAAGGGGGAAAACCCCACATACTCCAAAATGATGCTTCCTTTCCTAATTGTGTTAGCAGGTCTCTGATGACCACTTGTAATCGTCAAAGCCTGAGGGTAGAAGGTTAGGGGCATGGAAATTATCCCTGAGTATTCCACAGCAGATCTAAGATGATGTTTTGTTCTGTGTGGAAACGCTAAGACACGTTTTCAGAAGGGGAAAAAAGCTTTCAAAAACTTATATCTTAGGCAACCATTCAAGCCGCAGCTGTTAAGTTGGTCTAATGTTTATCCTGACCTGAGTACTTTTACTCTATGCATTATGGTAGCTGTTCCAAGAAGCCTTGAACCACCAAGAAAGGGTTAGTCTTTACAAGTCACATTTTCTGTGAAGTGGCTGTTGGGGACAATCTGCTGTCAGATAAATGCTTCTAAAGGAAGAATTACTGTTTAAATGGATGTGCCTTCGGACACCACAGAAGCCCAAGCTCCTGCTAATTTAAGAATGGAACTCTCTAGTATTCTCCAAAGAAAGCAAAAAAAAAAAAAAAAGAGTCTTTCAGGTTTATTTTAAATACATCTTTTTTTTTTTTTTTTTGTATTTATTTAAAGGCGTCTTTTTCATGTGGAAGCAGGAATAAAACTATGGAGTGAGTGCCGTTTCATTATACCTTTTATGGCCTATTAATTTGTTACCATCTATTCACCTTTGTTGATGAAATTTTAATTTTGTCCTTGCTTGAGCATATTGTCAGAATTGTATAAACTGCTGCTCCCCATACTGACAAAAAGGTCCTTTTAGAATGAACAATTGGGAGCTCATTTTATTTCTAAAGCACATTTTAAATAACTTATGAATGAGAGTTGTCAGACATGAAATGCTGTATTAATTAAATCTTTTTCTAGTCTTTTTGCTTCTCCAGCTAAACCAACCCTTTAGAAAAATACATGGCCACCTTAATTAGAGAGGAGAAGACAAAAAGTATCCTTCACATTCCTCAGCCTGAATAAGAATAAGAACCTCAATTCATCTAAATAATAACCTATTAGCTGCTTAACTCAACAGTGCACATGGGAAAATTTTCAAACCACAGTGTAAAAAGTGTTGATTGGATGGATCGTTTTCAAGGTTTTGTTCTTCCAGTGTTGAAAATGATCATTTTAGTAAATCTGATATATATCATAGCTAGCGGTTTAAATACATGTATGGCTTGTGACAAAAGTCTTGTGTGCATACCAACTAATGCATGTTTGTCCTTTGATATCTAGCAACAGTACCATTCAAAGATAGACGACTTGATCGACAACACAGTCAAAGAAACCATTTCCCAACTAGTTTCCAAGGTAATGTATTGTTTGTTCAGTGTTTTTAAATCAAATCTTAAAATAATGTTCAATTGAGAATTTTTAGAAATATCTATCTTATATTATAAAGGTCTAACTGAGAGAATGTAGTTTCAAAAACAAATTCAAGAACATATCTGAGTTTCAGAAAATGTTGTTACTGTTGTTAGGGGCCATCGAGTCAGTACCGACTCATAGTGACCTTAACACAGCAGAACGAAACACTGCCCGATCCTGGGCCAACCTCAATATTGTTGCCTCACTATTTTAAGAAAACAGATGAGCCGAAAAGAATATGAATTTTCTTGATGAGCAGTTTTTGTTTGTTTATATTGATTGTTGCATTTTTTTTTTTTTCAACTTTTAAGTATCTCTGGATGATCACTGAGAATCATTCATTCCTACTTCTGCCCTCTGACTATTGGTTTTCACTTCAAAGCTAAGTTGGGTGGCTGTCAGTCCTAGTTAGGTTGATAACCAGGGAGCTCCAGGCAGATAAAGCCAGCTAACAGAGTGAGAGGTTTGAGGTTTCCCACTCCCAGGATCCCCCCACAATTTTCTGTTTGATGTTTGAAATAGCTTTGACAAAAGCTGTGGCCTTTCATTCTATAAATAGAGAAGAAACTTAAATGGGTGTGCCCTTTGGAAGGAACTAACACATGAATTCCACTAAGGTGCCACTGACTTCCATGGGTGGCCGTGGAGATCAGGAGACAATAGGGGAAAGGAGACAGAACCCATGATCAGCAGGTGCTTAGAGTGGGTGGGGAGACAGTATGGGTGTCATCGAGTGGAACCTTCATTATGAGTAGATAAAACTCTTGCTCTCTTGTTGCCTGATTCAGAACCCAAATCAGGCTTCATAAAGCAATTGGAAGAATGTGGAAGACAAAGGAAAAGTCATCCCAATTTGATAAAACAGACAAAAGATATCAATGGATTATTTAGAAAGTAAGAACAGAGATGATTAATAAGCATGAAGAATGGTAAACCTCCTCAGTGTTTTAAAGATATGAAATAAAATTACATTAATATACCATTTTGCTTAGTACATTAGCATAGGTCTGTTTAAGCTATGCTAATTTACCAGGTTAAAAATGGTGAGGTTGTGGGGACATCTGTTTCCCTTGTATGTATGGGACGATAAATGTTTACACGGGAAAGTAGTTTGGAAATATATCAAGTACTTTTGGCTCTTTCATCCCATCATTCTTTATATAGTTGTTTCATGCTATGCAGGGAGAAGCACATGTTAGTTAGGTAAATACGTTGTCACATTATTTGTAATAATTTTTAAATGTCAACAAGTTTGCTCTCTAACAATAGGGAAATAGTACACTAAATTAAAAACATCTATATTCTAGGATTTTTTTTCTTTAATTCTTTCAGCTTGAGAAATACTAAGCATGTTCTTCCTTTTTGGTTTTCTAACTCCAGGTCTTTGCACATTGCATTATAATTCTTGACTTTGTCTTCTTGAGCTGCCCTTTGAAATTTTCTGTTTAGCACTTTTACTTCATCAATTCTTCCATTGGCTTTAGTTTCAGAGTCTCTTCTGACATCCATTTTTGTCTTTTCTTTCCTTTCTTATAAATGACCTTTTGTTTTCTTCTTATCTGATTCTTGATGTTATCCCACAACTCTTCTGGTTTTAGGTCCTTAGTGTCTAATACATCGAACCTGTTCTTGAGATTCAGGAGGGATATGTTCAAGGTAATATTTTGACTGTCGTGGACTTGTTTTAATTTTCTTCAGCTTCAGCCTGAACTTGCATATGAGCAATTGGTGGTCTGTTCACAGTCTGCCTCTGGCCTTGCTGTGGCTGATAATATTGGTGTGTTTTTTTTTTTCCATCATCTCTTCCCATAGAAGTAGTCAATTCGATTACTGTGTTTTCCATCTGATAAGGTCCATGGATGTAATCACCTTTATGTTGTTTTAAAAATGTATTTGCAATGAATAAATCATTGGTTTTTCAGAAGTCTATCATGCAGTCTCCAGCATCATGTCTATCACCAAGGTCATATTTTCCTAATAAAAACCCTTCCTCTTTGTTTACAATTTTTACATTCTAGTCTGTAGTAATTATAAATACATTAATTGCATGTCTGATCCATTTCAAACTGAAGAAGTTGGTTGACGTATTGCATTAGGCAAATCTGCTGCATAAAACACCTTTAAAGTGTTCAAGAACAAAGATATCAGTTTGAGGACAAAGGTGCACCTGACCCAAACCATGATATTTTCAATAGTCAACAACATATGCATGTGAAAGTTGGATGATAAATAAGGAATACCATAGAAGAATTTATGCCTTTGAGTTATGTGTTGGAGAAGCATGTTAAAAGTACCATAGACTACCAGAAGAACAAACAAATGTGTGTTGCAAGAAGTACAATTAGAATGCTCCTAGAAACCAGGATAACAAGACTTCATCTCTTGTTGTTGTTGTTGTTGTTGTTAAGTGTCATCAAGTCGGATCTGACTCACGGCAACCCTGTATAGGGTTTTTGAGGATTGGCTGCTGAACTTGAACCACTGACCTTGCAGTTCAAACCAACCTTGCAGTCCAATGCAGTACCCCACAGCACCACACCAGGACCCATGTTGTTGTTGTTTTTAAGTGCCATTGAGTCAATTCCAACCCATAGCAACCCTGTATAGGGTTTCCAAGGAGCAGCTGGTGAGCTTGAACATCCGACCTTACAGTTCAAATGGCTTTGCAGTCTAATGCATTAGCCTACAGCACCACACCAGAACTCCACATCAGGACCCATAGCTAACCTGAATAGGGTTTCTTAGGATCAGCTGGTGGGTTTGAACTGGCAACCTTGAAGTTAACAGTTCCTTTGTTTATTACACAGTGGCACACCAGGACTTCTCATCTCTCATACTTTGGACATATTATCAGGAGAGGCAAGTCATTGGAGAAGGTCATTATGCTTGGTAAAGTGGGGGGTCAGCGAAAAAGAAGAACCCTAATGAGGGGTCTTGGTGTGGCACTGTGGGCTAATGCATCAGACTGCAAAGTCATTTGAACTGCAAGGCTGGTGGTTCAAGCTCACCAGCTGCTCCTCAGAAACCCTATACAGGATCACTATGGGTTGGAATCGACTCGATGGCACTTCACAACAACAACAATGAGATAGAATGGCACAGTAGCAGCAGCAATAGTCTCAAGTGTAACAACAATTGTGAGGATGGCTCAGGCCTGGGCTGTGTTCTGTTCCATTATGCAGGGTCACTCTGAGTTGGAGCTGATTCGATGGCACCCAACAATATTATAGAGCCATGCTTTCAATGTATTAATGATATAGGAAAGGTGTCATAATAAGGTCATTATAAGTATAAAAAGTTGACTATTAAAAATTATAAAGTATGATCTGAATGTATAACAGAGAAAAAAGTATTTGGATGGAAAAAAAGAACCAAAACATTACCACCAAGTCAACTGTCATCTCATAGCAAACCTGTAGACAATATAGAACGGCCTCGTAGGGTTTCTAGAGAAGCAGACTCCCACTTTTTTTTTTTTTTTTTTTGAGAAAATACCAAAGCTGTCAAAGATGTTATTTA
>NW_006408550.1:19428724-19429760 GCF_000296735.1 Chrysochloris asiatica | reverse complement strand
TTGGACTTAGTTCGCACGTAGCTTCATTGCTGTTTTTTCCTCACTTCTCCTTATCAGTGACCAACGTGGTCACCAGTCAGAGCACATGTCTGCTCGTGTATTCCCATTGAGTCTCAGTTTTGGAAGGGGATTTGCCCTGAGGGTCCCACATATGTTTCCCTTGGAACAGCTAGTGGCTTCAAACCTGAGCACACACAAAAACATGTATTCACAAAGCATCTTTCAGTGGTGGGTTGTTTCTTTGAATTTTTTAAGTGCTCTCTTAATTCTGTGAAAGTAGGTCTTGGGGTGGAAAACAACTAAAAAGTTTAGTGTAACCCACCTTACTAACTCGTTTTCCTCTGTCTTATGGCAAAACCAAGAATAAGTACAAATACACATATACAATCTGCTCACAAGCATGTGGCAAGGGAAGATACTGGGAAAGGCATCCAGGAAGTGGGGAAGCAGTAAACCAGTGGGGAACTGAGCTGCTTACAGAAGATCTGTGTGCTCTCATCCTTCCACAAGCCGAGCCCAACAGCTTGCCACACTACACGGTCCAACCACAACAGAAGAAAGCTCTGAGGTCCAAAGGATGCACTCTGCCCTGCTCTTTCTGGGTGGCAGTAGGGCCCACTCTCTCTCGGCTCACTTCTTTCTCCCTTTAAATCTCAGAAGATACAACCTAATCCTGTAGATTGCATCTGACTTCATTAACATCCTAAAAGTGAGGATTTACAACACATGGGATAGTCACATCAGATCAGGGCTGACACATCAGATCACATCATGGGGGTGATTACATTATGTTCGATCTCACCTTGGAAATTATTACATCTGCGGAACCACTGGGAATCTGGGAATCCAGGCCCAGCCAAGTTGACACAGACTGTAACTATCACAATTATATTTACTTGTTTGGATCAAGACTATTTATGCCAAAGACACTTGTTCAAATCTACGTTAATCAAAATGTGTAACACATGCTATCAGAAGACTTTAGTAGGGAAGAGATGTGAAATAAGATCGGTCCATTTATTTCCGGGGGGTGGGG
>NW_006408550.1:19420545-19427564 GCF_000296735.1 Chrysochloris asiatica | reverse complement strand
GCAAGAATTCAGTGTATTGAACCCTTCTGTCCATAGCTGGAGTTCATGCCACCACCTCTTAGAATTTGATTCTACCTCCTAAACAGGTAGGAAAATGAATCTTCTAGCCTGTTAAAATTCAACAGGAAATTTAAACCCAACATGCTTTATGGCATATTTCATGTTTTCTTCTACCAGGCATTTCAAAGTACTTTTATCTTTAATTTCCTTGAGAGTTTGCCTCATGAGCTAAAGTCAGTAATTACCCAGACAGACTCTTGGTGTTAAATATTATTCAAACAAACCCAGTAAATGGCATCCACAATAAAGACCAGGGTAACAAAGAGATTACAGTGTTTCATTTCAGCTTGAAACCCTCAGGAGAACAGCGAGTACAAGGCAAACCCATAAGTATTTATATTCTCCCCAAGCTGTATGGAGAAAGTTCACAGGAAGCAGTTAAAGACATAGCAACTAAACCCAGGATTTAACTGGATGTCTTCGGAACCTTGCTGTTTTGTGCAATTACAAACCAGATGGAAAACGTATTATGATTAGTCAATCTTGACATTAACAGTTTGTTTTTTAAGGTAGCTCTTCTACCACATGTGCTCCGACACAAAACTTGTAACGCAAACCCTCCTGTAGGAACCGTATGGCTCAGCTGGTGAGTCCCAAGGGTAACAGTACTGTTCACTGCCGTGTAAGCAGTGAGAGTCTCTGCCAGATCACGTCACCTCAGGGACCATTTGGGGTAGGGAGGACTACAAGGCGTGGTTCTCCACTCTTGTTAAAGTGAAGGCAGAGAGTGGGAGATGTGAGTGTACTATACCACTTGCTCAGATGTAATCCAGTGTCTCACTGTACTCTAAAGAGGAGCTGAGTCAGCTGATCTGCCTGATGCACATTACTCGTTGCCTTATACCAGTGTCCTTTTACCCACTCCATCTCTGCTGTTCTGTGGTGCAGTTCCTGAGCCACCGGGCAGATGAAGGTGACCCAGTCTCCTACAACCAAAATCATTCTTTTCCTGCTTTCATTTCAGTTAGACCGTTTGCCCATGTAGACCGGCATTAACACATATTGCCTTGTATGTGGTCAATTGCATATATGTCTGTCTCACCCACTAGCTTGTATGTTCCTTGAGGAAAGAGTCTGAGACTCTCATATATTTGCATTTTCCCTAGTTGTTGTCATTGTTAGATGCCATCAAGTCAGTTCTGACCCAGCAACCATATACATAGCAGAATGAAACAATGCCGTGTCCTGTGCCCTCCTCACAGTTGTTAGCATGAGTCCGTTGCCGCTGCTGTCGTTATATCAGTCCATCTTCTTGGGAGTCTTCCTCCACTTTACCGAGCATGATGTCCTTCTCCTAATAACATGTCCCTCCTAATAAGGTGTCCAAAGTATGAGAGACAAAGTCTCACCACCCTGGCTGTACTTCTTCCAGCACAGATTTGTTTGTTCTTTTGGCAGTCCATGGTACTTTTAATGGTCTTCTCCTCTGACAACATCATTCAAATGCATCAATTCTTCTATGATCTTCCTTATTCATTATCCAACTTTCACAGGCACATGAGGTGATTGAAAATACTCTAGCTTGGGTCAGGCACAGCTTAGTCCTCATACTAATATCTTTGCTCTTGAACACTTTAAAGAGGTTTTATGCAGCAGATTTACTTTATCATTTGGTTTCTTGACTGCTGCTTCCATTAGTGTTGACTGTGGATCCAAGCAAAATGAAGTCTTTGACAACGTCAATCTTTTCTCCATTTATCATGATGTTATCTATTGGTCCAGTTGTGAGGATCTTTGCTTTCTTTTTCATAGTGTGGTGGTGGTGGTTATGTGCCATAGAGTTGGTTCTGACTCATAACAACCCTGTATAGGGTTTCTGAGGTAATAATACATCTTTATCGGAGCATAAAGTCTCATCTTTCTCCCGCCGAATGGCTGGTAGTTTCAAACAGCTGACTTGTAGCCACTACACTACCAAACCTTCTTTTTTTCATCGTTGGTTGGTTGGTTGGTTGACTGTGTGTCATGTTCCGCTGGTCGTTTCGAATTGCCAAACTTGAGGTTAGCAGCACGACTCATAACCACTACGCTGCCAGAGCTCCTTGATGATACTAAAAAAACATTTATTGAGCACTTGTAACATACTGGGCACATTGCATGTATCACCTTATTTAATCCTTACAACAGTTCTGTAGCATAGTAGTGAAGAACATGAAGTCTGGAGCCAGACCACCTATATTCAAATCTTCCTTCCTTTTAGCCAAATGGCCTTTCAAACAAACTGGATTCTATGGTCTCTGAGAGCCTGAACTCAGTTCTACTTCAGTTAATGTTGTGTGCCATCAGATTGGTTTTGCTCCTAGCAACATTGCATAGCATTTCCAAGGCTGTAAAATATTTACAGAAGCAGAAAGCCTCATCTTTCTTCTGTGGAACAGCTAGCTGGTAGATTCAAACTGCTAACCTTTCACGGAACTCACTTGGATCCTTTAGTTGACCAAACTCACTAATATCCTTTTTCACAAAACAATCCTAGAGCCCTGGTATGGCACTGTAGAATAAGCACTAGACTGTTGACGGAATGATTAGAAATTCAGACCCACCAACTATTCTTGGAAACTCTATATAGGGTCACTATGAGTTGGAACTGACCTGATGATGGTCAACAACCACAATTAACAATCGTAAGCCTATCCCCTTTAACTAGTGGTTTAAGGTATTTAGGATTTTAGACTTGGGTCATGGATAGTGAGTTGGCTGACCATACCAATAGCATAAATTATTTACGTTTCTTTAATATACTCCATTGACATTTTCAAAGTTCCTTCATGTGAAGCATCTCTACTGACTTTCATCCCATCTTTGTGTGGTGAGCAAGGTGATTGTCTATCACTGTTTCTAATTTACTGATGAATACACTGGGGCTGTTGTGTGGCATTGAATCTCTTCCAATTCATAATAACCCAAAGACTGAGTAGAACTGCCCATAGGGTAAACGTCCCTCAGAGCAGCTAGTGAGTTTGAATCAGCAACCTGATGACTAGCAGCCAAGCAGGCTCTGTGCCCCCGGGGCTTCTCAAACTAAGATTTGTTGTTGTTGTTATTAAGTGTGTCATGAAGTCAGTTCCCACTCATAGTCACCCTGTATAGGGTTTCTGAGGAGCAGAAACTGGTGGGTTTGAACTGCTGACCTGTGGTTCCCAGTCCAGTGCCCACACCAGGAGTCCTAGACTATGTTGTTGTCGCTGTTGTTATGTGCTTTCGAGTCGGTTCTGACTCATAACAACCGTGTATAAGGTTTCTGAGGAATAGCTGATGGGTATGGACTACTGATCGATCTTGTGGTTCCCAGCCCAGTGCTGATCCTATAGCATCACACCAGGAGTCCTCAGGCTAGAGAAGCTGAATGACCTGTGGCTTTCCAGTGAGAAATGAGCACAAGTATGACTTGAACTCAGGTCTCCTAAGACTGTCCATATGGTTCTTGGGTCTCCTCTCCCTAGTATCACTCATGTGTATGCTCACCAAGAGGCACCAAGAACCAGCTTTGTGCTAGAGTCTTCAGTGACTCAGGTTGTCTGGTAACCATAGAGATTGTCGCTCTCCTCGTGATCACCCAGCACACACTGCTCTCAAGATTTGAGTTACAAGAGAGGAGGCATTTTCCACAGAGGGCCATTAAGTTTGGAATTCCCATCCCCTGGTCTGACATGACCCTGGAGTATTGGTCTTCTGGGTCTTTGCAAACCACATCAAGTTTAGTCAACGACACATGATTGGTAAGAAATGTTAGTGGGCAGGAAACAAGTGCTGAATTGACTTCTAGTTGTGAGCGATTTGTAATTTTGTGAGGTTTTTGTTTTTGTTTTTGCTGTTTGTATCAATTAGGCTAACTACCAGCCATATGTAATTCTCATTCTTTACAAATAAAATTTTAGTCAGCGATTTCCCTGATTTTGTTTCTGTGTTCTTACATCATGTGGCAAATGATGTGAGGGTGAAACCTACAGGGAAGTTTTGTTTCTTTTGCATAAACTATTTTGCAGTAATTGATCAGCCACAGAGAAAAGATTATCTCTTGTGCACTCGTAGTGGGTTCTGTGGTCACCAGGGACCAATAAGCTGTGTCCCTAGAACTATTATCACTTTGTTGAAGAAGCTGCTATGTGAACAAAAACCAGCCTTCGTTAATTTCCCTTTTCGTATTTAAAAAACCTGTCACTCTTTTCCCTGTGGGAGGGTGTAATTTGTCAACAGCGCATATTATTTAGTTCTAAAGAGGAAAGATGTCGGGCAGTGTATCCTTATTAACATCTTACGCATTTAACTTCGCATCAGACCAGAGTTTGGTTCTTTGCAGTGTAATAACATTTTGTAATGTGCTACCATGTTCTTGTGTTTTATGTCATTGATTTAGAGAATTTTCGATATGCCAAACACTTTTGAAACTAATTTTAAGTTCCCTTTCCCCATCCTACCTGATTTGACCCGTGAGGAACTGAGGCGTAAGAGATGCAGTGATCTGTTTGGGCCCAGGTCACAGTCAGTGACAGAATCAGGATATAAATGTTCATTCTAGTGCTTTCCATCGTTCTCTGCAATTGCTGTGTCTGCTTTAGCCCCCAACTAACTCTGTGAGCGTCTTAAAGCAGAGATGATTCTTCTAACCCATCTGTGTCCCCATTAGCACTGCTTGGCATGTGCTTGTTAACTAATGTGAGACTTTTTATCCAGTGGTACAAGAGCCGCAAATTTTATATTTCCTATTCATTATCTGTTTTTGTTTTTTTTTCCATTCAACCTCTTATGTAGATGTAGAAAAACATTGGGGTACAGTTAAGTAATATATATAGAAAGGAATGTGATTAAGCCTGACAGTCATTGTTTCTATGTTGAATTTGAAAATGACTTTAAGGGGTAATCTCATGGGCTTAAAGTAATTAGTAAATGGTTTACCACATGCATTTGCATAATGACTAAATTCTTAGTATAAATTATTTTCTGCATTTCGGAATTTTTGTCCATGACTTGCTGCCGTGGGAAGAACCCTTAGAATTCATCTTAAAGATGACATGTTTCTCAGCAGCAGCTATCCCACACTGTTAGTGCAGTCTCTGTGGGTGTTGGTGCCATGGGTGGAGTTAGCACAGGAATTGTTTGCCCTGCTCAAGTTGGCGTGCCTAGTGGTGTTCCAAATACTCATTCTAAACTGTGTCATAGTTTGTTTCAGTGTTGGAAGGGGTGCTGTCTAAGCTCTCCAGGTATGATGAAGGCACTTTCTTTTCGTCCATTCTGTCATTCACTGTAAGTATTTCAATAAGTCGTTGTCTGCTGCATTTTCACGGTTGTCGTACTAACAGCTAAGAAAACAAGTCTCATAATTATCTCTTTCTTTCTCACTTCAGGTAAAAGCAGCTGCAAAATATGTTGATGTTCCCGTAAGTATTTTTTTTTTTTAATCTTCTTTTTAAAACCATACATAAATTCTTCTTTTTTTTTTTTTTTCATAATTACAGTACACCACGGGTTTATTTCAAATCTTTAAACCAGTGCCATTTCCTTGGGGAGAAGTTTATTTTCTTTAAGCAAGCATCAACCGTCATAACAAGGCTTGGCAAGGTTATTTCAGTGGACTTTTTTTCCGATGTAACACGGGAGCTCTCTTTTCTGCAGGTCACTTTAACAGGAGAACGTGTTGCCTCAGTTGCAAAGGGTAGTTGTAGCACTCTAGGATGGAGCAGCCAATGCCTCACACTGTTTCTAGAAAAATGCTCACCCACCTCTCCTTTATTTGAAAGTTGTAACAGGTTTCTTATAGGAGTTAAAATAACAATGAAGATGAACAAGTTAAATCAAAGAACTACTGTTCGAAACACAAAAGTGTGATAAATCAATGTTCTTCACTGACTGTAACATTGGGTTTTTCCCAGAATGCGTGGGATATAATTCATCACCTGCAAATTTGTTCAAAGGTTAAGAGAAGAGGACATTCTGTAACTTACTGAACTGTAATCAAATGATGCACATGATATGTGCAATCAACAAGTTAGAGCAGTGTTTTTGTAAGCTGGTCATCGGAGCAACTTTTTGACTTAAATTCTCTTACCACATATCTGAACGCGTTGCCTATGATATTCTGTTTCATTGTGGCTTTGGGCATTTGTATCTAATTTTAAAGGGCTTGAGCACAATTGTTTTTTAAGTCTTCAATTTGAAACTGGAGAGTATGCAAACCATCTCAGCTTTGGTGAACACTGAACTTGAGGAACATAAGATCTCCAGATCGCCATGATGAATATTAGCAATTTGAATACTGGCATGGTTGGTCTATCAGTTGTAGGTGGCTCTTATTTTTAAGAACGCTTACCCACATTTTGTATTATGGACTAGAGAGTCCCCACATTTTTTGCTGCTGAGGTTCTAAATGAACAGATGCTTTTTTTAAAGAAATGGAGGTAGACGTCCCTGTCTTTGTGTAGGTTTCCTTGGAATAGAACTTTTTATTTTAAAAAATGTCTCCTAAAGAAGCTTTATCAAACTCCAGTCCTGTACCTAGAATCAGAGGATCCGTGCTGAGCGGTAAATAGAACTGGTCACATGTGTCTACCACCCATCTGTCAGTTTGTCATACTGTGATGGCTTGCAGGTTACTCTAACGCCAGAAGCTATGTCACCAGTATTTCACATACAAACAGGGTCACTCCTACCAAACAGGGTTCACTGGGGTTCTAGAGTAAGGCAGAGCAGGAATGAAGACCTTGCAACCTACTTCTGAAAATTAGCCCATGAAACAGGTATGGATCACAACAAAATGAAGTACTGGAAGATAAAACTGCAAAGTTGGAAGGCACTCAAAATACACAGTGGTCACAATGGACTCTAGCATGCCAGTGGTCAGGAGATGAGGCAGGACTGGGCTTCATTCAGACTCGTTGTACTGGGGGTCCCAGGAATTGGAGCTGGCTCTATAGCAACAAACAAGAGAGAATTTAGTGGGGAGGGGCTTTCTTTTTTTTTTT
>NW_006408550.1:19402965-19420440 GCF_000296735.1 Chrysochloris asiatica | reverse complement strand
AACAGCAGTAATCCCACTTCCTCACTGTGCTTCATTTTTCCATTCCACCCACCTTCCCATCCATCCCTTCTCAACTTTGTTCTTCGGTAAATGTTGCCCTTTTGATTTTGAATGATTGACCATTCCATGGTGAGCAGACCTTACTAGTGTTGTTGTTCCTACCTCCCCACCCCCCCTTTAAGCTATCTACTGCTTGGCAGAAAATGGGGCCATGAGGGTATGTTACATTGCACCTGAAGGGTGGTTGAGGGCCATAGTCTCAGGTACCTCCACTCTCTTTCTGACCAGTAAACTTGATCTTTTTTTTAAATTATTTTGTGTTTTCTTCCACATTTTCCTAGGGAGGAGGTATTTATATGTGATATTTTCAAAAGAAAGAGACAAGTAATCTGGGAATACCTGAACCTTATTGGACAGATGTTTTATAGCATAGTTTTGTTTTCATTTCTCATTAAAAATGGAAAAGGACACCATACTTATTCCTTCTCTTGGGGCTTTTACAGTACTTCTTTTGTCACTGTACTAGAGTTGAGACCTTTAAAATTCCAAAGTTGAAAGAGACAAAAAGAAAACAGTTCATTTACTCTCCTTCTCAGTGCATAACCCCCTCTACTAACATCCCTCACAAAGATTAATTCATCTCTGTTTCATGTTTTTAATGAAGGCAGCTGACTCTTAAACTGGAAATCTGTGCCTTGTGAATTCTATGCATTAATCCTGGTTCTAATCCCTCTTCTGCATTATAGACTTTCAAATACTTCATGATAATTACCATGCCTCCTCTTCCCAAGAGCTACTGTGGCTGTCACAAGGATGTATTGTCTGAGGAATTCTTTCTTCTAGATTAAACATCCTCAGTTTCTTCACTAAACCCACTAATTACATATATACTTAACTCATGCTAAGTGTTGGAGATTGGACATATGTGGTGAAATTGTACTTTCTGCCCCAAAATGTTCACACACTAGAGATGAAAGAGGTCAATCGACACATCATCATGAAAACTGCTAAAATGAGCAGTGTGAAATAGCATAAAAGAAAATGCTGCTCAGAGTACCCAGGTGTTTCTTCAGGCAATCCCTTTCCAAGACAATTCCACATCACCAATGGCACTGTTAAATCAAGTTGCCTCCAAGAGCAGAACATTCTATGCATAGACTGTTCCTCCCCCAGACCAGGACACTACACTTCTGTTATTGGTGCCTGTAAATATTGTCTTCAAAAGCTAGGAGGATCTGTTGCCTGTAACTAATTTCTTATAATCCAACTCAGCAAGTATGTCTCTCTACAGTAGTTTCTGAAGGAGAATATTCTGAAAGGCTATTCTGAGAGCACTGGCTTATCTTTCCAAAAATTAACCTATCAGCATCATAAAACCACATGTGAAATCCAAAACTGTTCAAGTTCTAGGAGGAAAATCAACATGAGCTTGGGTGTGCTGATGGGTAGATACAGTACCAAGAGGATGAAGTAGGCAGAACTAAAATGGATAAATTAGAATTTATTGAAATTCAGACTTCTACTCTGGTCACTTCTACTCTGTACCATTAAGAGTAAAAATACAAGCCATTGACTTAGAGAATAATATTTGTAAGACACATATTTGATAATGGACTTGTGTCCAAAATACAAGCAACTCTTAAAACTTAATAGAGACTTAATTACCCAATTAAAAATGGCAAGCATCTGCAGACACTTGAACAAAGGTTTATACAGATGACACATATATATGAAAAGATGTTCAACATTGTTTGTCATTAGGGAAATGCAAATTAAAACAACAGTGAGATATCATTACACACCAATACAATGACTAAAATTAAAAAACAAAAACTGACAATGAAATAAAATGTTGACAAGATAAGAAACAACAGTCCCTCTCATTCATTGCTAGTACAAAATGCTATAGCCACTTTGGAAAATAGTTAATTGTACAGTTTCTTGTGAAGCTAAGGCTAGTTTTACCATGTTGAACTGGTTCCGACTCAGAGCCTCTGAACAACCCTACGTGCAACAGAATGGAACACTGCCCTGTCCCACACCGTCTTTGGCACACTTGTTATATGTTGACCCCATGGTTGCAACCACTGTGCCAATCCATCTTTTTAAGGGTCTTCTTCTTCTTCACTGACCCTCTATTTTAGCAAGTATTATGTCCTTCTGTAGGAGACATGGAGATAGCATGTCCAAAGTATGTGAGATTTCATCTCACGATTTTTGCTAAAAGCAACATTCTGACCAAATCTTAACAAGATAGATTTGTTCATTCTTCAGGAAGTTCATAGTATATCCAACATTTTTACTAACACCATCATTCATATGCATCAACTCTTTGCCACACATCTGTATGCATTGTCCAGGTTTCACATACATATTGAGTTGACTGAAAACACCATTGCTTGGGTCAAGCACACCTTAAACCTCAAAATGACTTCTTTGCTCTCTATCACTTTAAACATATATTTTGCCGCAGATTTGCCCAATTTGCATTGTGTTGTTTGATTGCTTGACTGCTGCTTCTATAGGTGTTTTCCCATAGGACTCAGAAATTGTACTCCTTGGTATTTATCTAACCACTTAAAAATGAATATCCACACCAAAACCTACACACAAATGTTTATAGTAGCTTTGTTCCCTCTCTGGTTATTTACTGTTGAGTCAGGTCCCACACATGGAGACCCATGTGTTTATAGTAGAATTCCTTTCTAAAGCATTTTACAAAGCTTGTTATCAGAGGTGCTTTGGGGTAGAAAGAAACCTTCTAGCTAATAGTCAAGCACTTAACATTCACACTACCCAGTTACTTTTATATCCATACTCATAATATTCATAATTTCTCTTAACTGGAGGTAACTAAAACATTCTTAAATAGGTGATTAGACTAAAAAACAGTGGTGCATCCACAATGAAATACTATTCAGCCAAAAAAAGAAAGAAGTAGGAATAAGCTATCAGGCCATGTAGAGACAGGGATAAACTAGGAAAAGAAGGCTAGCCACTGAAATCTTTATGTATAGCAATGGAACGTTGTTAGGTATAGTGCAGTGCTAGAAGATGAGCCCCTCAGCTTGTAAGACACTCAAAATATGACTGGGGAAGAGGTGCCTTCTCAAGGTAAAGTTGATAACGATGACGTGGATTCAGAAAAACTCTAGGGACCTTCATTTGCTGATGGGGCACAACTCAAAATAAGACAGCTGCAAGAATCCATGAATAATAGGAATATGAAATGTATATGAATCTAGGGAACTGTTGTTCTTGTTGTTAAATGCCCTCAAGTTTGTTCCGACTCATAGTGACCCTTTATAGGGTTCTGAGGAGTAGTTGGTGAGTTCGAACCACCGACCTTGCTATTCAAACCAACCTTGCAGTTTAGTACTTATCCTACATCGCCACACCAGGAAAACTACAGGTCATCAAAACTGAAATGGAATGCATAAAGATCAATATCCTAGGCATTAATGAACTGAAATGAACTAGTACTGGACATGTTGTTAGGAATGACCAGTCCCTGAGAAGGACATCATGTTTAGAGAAGTAAAGGGTCAGCAGAATAGAAGAAGACCCTCAATAAGATTCAGTGACACAGGAGCAGCACCAATGGACTCAAACACAGCAAGCGTTATGGTGCAGGACCAAGCAGTGTTTCCCTCTGTTGGGCATAGTGTCACTGTGACCCAGAACCAAGTCAACGGCACCAAACAACACAGTGTAAAAGCCACTTTGAGAAGACTGCGTGTTGTGTGCTTCCATTTGTATCCCATGTTCGAAACGTAAACTATAAATACGATTACCAGGAGCTGGAGCTCAGGGAAGGTTGAATTGATGAAACTCTGAGGACATTTTTGGGCAGTGATGAGGCTTTCTGATCCTGCAAAGATTTAAAAGCCTCTGAAGTGCTGTACAGGGTCACTGTGTGTCAGAACTGACTCCACAACACTTAACAACAGTAGCAGAAACCCTATACCAACTGTAGGGATCACATCTGTATTATTGTGAACAAATCGCATCTGTATGTCTTGAAAACAACACATTATGTCTTTCTATACTTCCTCCTGCACAGACAGCCAGGATAGTTCAGGGGTCTGGAAAGAATGGTGAAGAAAAATCGGAAATGGGAATGTTGCTCTGGAAAGGAGGACAATTCTGAGGTCAGATGGTTCCCTTCAGTATGTAAAGAATTTCCATTTAGAACAAGGAGCAGCTGGGTCTTCGTCAAGAAGGTAGAAATAGGAACAATGATTAAAATCGAGTTGAAATAAGTTTAAGGAAGTACTTTAAAAGTTTTAAAAATTATTAACAAAATTAATGTACAAATTATAGCAAAGGCTAGACTATCATTTGCCAGATATGATTCTGAAAAATTCTGCATTGTGTATGCCTTAGATGTCTGATTCTGGAATTTTGTTTTATAGGTCATATTGTTGTTTGTTGTTAAGTGCCACTGAGTCAGTTCTGACTCATAGTGACCCTATATAGGGTTTCTGAGAAATGGCTTTGAACCATCAACCCTGGGGTTAACAGTCCAGTGCTTATCCTACCGCGCTACATCAGGACTCTATAGGTCATATTAGTTCTGGTATATTTAGCGGGCACTGTGCATGTGTGTGCGTATATAAAATGTCTCTTGAAAATGTTCTTGTTAACATTATTGCATAGTACACACACACACACACACACTGCTAGACTCTGAGGTGAAGAGGTTTGTGGGACTGATGAGAATGATTGCGACCAAGAATCATGAGGAGAAAGCAAGGCAGAAACTGCTTGGTGTTCAGGTGCCTCATCATGGTTGCCTCTCCTAAGAGAAAGATGCAAATGATGACCAATCTCTTGTCTTCATTAGTAATGCTTTAGTGATAGTGATGCCACGTCATTATATAATACTTCCTTAAAACGATGATTTCCAATGATTTCTAGCCCTCCAACTCCCCAAAATGTAGCTTGAAACTGTACACACTTGATGTGAAGTCCAGGATCCAAATTAAAGTTGCAACTTTGTGAATAATAGACTCTGTATGAGGATTCCATGAACACAGGAAGGTACTTGGCACAAATGTAGACTTCTATTACCATCAATGGGATGGCGATTTCATCCTCCTGGAATGATCCTTCCTGCTTCTGTACACTCCTCTGCAGTTTCCATCCCTTCCTACAGAATGTGTATGTTTTGCAAACCAAAACAATAGTTGCCTTCTACAAAGTGAAAAATGTTTTGTTTTGTTTTTAATTCATATTTTTTCTTATTTTAGAATATTAAGTATCTTGCATACACTAGTTGTGGCTTTAAAAAGCTGTCAGCAGGGAGTTAGGTGAATTTTCCCTCCTGGTTTTTGTTTTGTTTTTGCTTTTTTATTCCTGATATTGTTTGTTCCTTACATAAGGCCACTGAATGCTCTGTGTTTTACGTCACAATGAGAGCCAAGCAAAACATGGGAAATGGTGCACCTGCCCACTGGGACGTATTCACCTGGAGAGAGAGATGCACCAGGACCAGATAGAGAGTTTAACTGTTATAGGAACAGGAGGGCGGGCGTACTGAGCTTCCCAGATGAGTGTTTTTCTTCTGTCTCCTTAGTCCTAGTCCTTTGTTTTCCTCCTGTCTGGCTCTTCTCTCTTGTCTAAGGTAAAGCCATGGACCGCCTCTGGACGGTGCCATTTGAGTTTCCTCAGGTTTCATTGAAACTGAATCTGAAAGTCTCCAGATTGGGACTAAGTCAGGCCCCGCTAAATCTCAAAATGCTAAAGTGAAATTAAATAATACTCACAGAATTTTCATTTCATTTCTTCAAGTTCTCAGTGTAATTTCCATAATCTGCATCATTCCAACTGTAAGTAGAAGACGGAGGGTCAGTGGCTGTGATTGGACACTGGAGACTCGAATCCCTTTGTCATTGTTAGGATTGTTGTTGTTATGTGCCGTGGAGTCGGTTCTGACTCATAGCGACCCTGTACAGGGTTTCCAAGGCTGCAAATTTTTATGGGAGCAGGAAGCCTCATCTTTCTCCTACGGAACAGCTGGTAGTTTCGAACTGCTAATCGTGAGATTAGCAGCCCGATTCCTAACCACTACGCGTAAAGCTGATACTGTGAGGGGGCTTTGAGAAGTGGGTGGGGAAATTCCATGATCTGTTTTTGCTGTTGGAACTTTGCATTGTGAATTGAATGAAGGTTTGCAGGCCATTATCCTTTCACTCCGTTTTGCCACAAACTTTCTGAAGCCCACTCATCTGGTCTCCATGTGATATCCATGTTAGTACATTCCTTGTTTGATATGACTGTGTCAACAGCTATTCTTCGAACCTCAGCGATGTTGGCAATCTTAAATTTAGATGGTGGTTGTCAAGAGCCACTGAGTGGACTCCAATGCATAGTGACTCTGTATAGGGTTTCCAAGGAGCAGCTGATGGGTTTGAACATCTGACCTTATGGTTAGCAATCCAGTGTTTATCCTACAGCACAACACCAGGACTCCACGAATTATAGATTAGAAATAGCAAATAAAAAGAAAAGAAAAAAAAAGTACTAGGTATTGCTAGTTTCAAATGGAAAAGGCATAGTAAGACAAAAATGGAGTCCATAGATTTCCAGTTGGAAATCAACCTGCTTATATCTTCCTTCAATAATTAAGGTTAACTTGAGTCGGTTCCAACTCTGAGCAACCCTCCTTAGGGTTTCCGAGGAGTGACTGGTGGGTTTGAACTGCTGAATTTGTGGTTAGCAGTCTAATGCTTATTCTACAATGCCATACCAGATGTTGTATGCTGTTGTGGTTGTTAAGTGCCATCGAGTTGATTCCAACTGATAGCAACCCTGTGTAGCGTTTCTGAGCAGAGGCTGGTGAGTTTGAACCACCAACCTCATGGTTTAAACTGACTTTGCAGTCCAGTGTATTAACCCACAGCACCACACCAGGACTCCAGATCCGCAGGTTAATAGCTGTAATTCATTATTCCTTTTAAAGTTAAAAATAACCTCTTTGGAAGGATTTTCCCCTAATAATACAATAAACATACTAAAGGTTATATCAGCTGTTTCTAAGCCTGAATACATTGATTATATCATAATGCAGAAAAAAATAGTGCGAAGCATTCATGCAAAGGTTAAGAATGAAGACAATGTGTCAATCTATGTTAGAGAAGTATTCATTTTAGCAGATTCTGGTATCAGATGCTAGGGTAGGGTTACCAAAGGAAACTACCTTTTACCAACTCTACTCACAAGTGACAGAAAGACCAGGCTTTTCCAGAACAGGAACTGTGGAGTAATAGAGCACTCTCCCTTAGAAGTTTGGGACTGAACAGAACACACCTACTTAAAATACACATTACAATCACAAAGGTGTTTTCAAAAGGTGCGTGTGACATGATCTGCCATTCAAAAATTGTTTACTCCCAATTTGCATGCAAAATGCATTTTAATTTTAATTAGTGGAGTTTTGAATGCTGCACAATTCAACAAAGTGAAAGATTTAAAACAATAGCTTCAAATTTTTCACAAGAACCTGTATCAGTTATTTCATTCATTGTTTTAAAAAATGAATAGAATGTCTTGAAAATTTTGTATTCTTGTGACTACTTTTTCATTATTTATATTTCCTTTCACTTTTTTGTGAATAGCTCTTCTTCCCATCATGCTTCCATAATATATGTTGTTGTTAAGTGACATACAATTTCTACTCATAGCGGCCCTGTATAGAGTTTCTAAGGAATGGCTAGTGGGTTTAAACTGCTGACTTTTTGGTTAGCAGTTAAGTGCTTATCCTACAGATATATGCGTTGCCATAAATCTAGTTTGAAGGCTTTAGTTCTGTGTATTTCCTTTGTGTGCAAATACAATATATTATTCTACTTTGAAAACGTGTAAATCTTTTTGTTTTTTATTTTTATAATATAGTCATCCCAGGCATATTCAAAACTCTATTCTATTTTTTAAGTATTTGAAGAAATATAACTTACACTACTCCAAATGCTTTTGAAACATTTGATTTTAAGAATAGTTTTACTTGACTATGAAAAAGAAAAAATAGAGAAATTGATTCACAAATGCCAAAGTAATAATGTATATATTAAACTGTGAGAGAAAATATATGTATCATTTTTAACCATTACTGGGATGAATGATGTGTTTGTAGAACTCTGTTTATATTTGATGCTGGTCGGTTGTAACTCATTAGTGATTCTTAAATGCCAGGACTGAGATAGAAATTATTTCTACCGCAATTTCAAATGTAGAAGATACGTTACTATTTTAGATCTAACAAGATCCAGCTTTCTTCCCCCTCAAGTGATAATGAATGATCAGATGTAGGTATTTCATTTAGGAAATGTGTAGATGATCTCATCCATCAGGATAGCACAGTGAACAGACAGACTTGGCTGTTTCTTCAAGGCAAGTTTTCTAGGTTATTAGACGTGCACTTTTAAATTAAGACAATTATACTGCAGTTTCTAGTTAATCTTCGAGACAGGAATAGTATATTTAAAAAATTGTCTCCTTGTTAAATAGGCACCATGACAATGTTTTCCTCGTGTATTGTTAACCTCCAGTGGAAGGTTAAGCGGCTTCTTCTGTATCTGTATCTGTTGCTGTGAATAAATGACTACAGTGTTGCACCCACCTACCCATGAATGGTGACAGGGAAGATCATGCACCTGTGGGATTAGGTGTAGCAGCAGGAAGTAAGAGCATTTGCAGCATATAATTAACGAGGAATTTTTTTTTTTCCTCTCTTTTTTTTAAACAGCATGTTCATCTCACTGGGTTAACTAGTGATTAACCCTTGGAAAAAATGTGCCGGAGTCTACACCCTTACTTTAACTTTCTCACTCACTGGAGTATTGGGTTACTTCGATACTCACTGCCTGAGTGGTTAAGACTCTCCAGTCCCTAACACATCCATGGATTTCTTTATGCTTATCAGGAAATTATTACTTTAGCTTTTGTTTCTGTGTACTTTAACTTTGGTAGCCAAATTCTGTTCTTTTTTGAAACACATGAGGAAACCTTTTTTAAAAAATTCAGGAACTGTTTGGATGGAGAAACTATGGCTCCAAGAAATAAGCCGATGAAGGTAGCTCTGTAATTAGTAAACCAAAGCTCTCATTGATTTAAATGGGAATGTGAATAACACTTGATTTTCTCCCTGACTGGTACTGCACGCATTGTGTGTTTACAGTGTGGTTACTTTCGTGGACTCATTAGTCATGAATTAAAATCAGGTTCTATCATTGAATCACAAACTTTAAAAAGATACTAAATACAAGTTTCTAAAATGCAGTATTCTGACCAGTACACATCCAAATCCACCGTGGTTAAAGTTTAAAAGACTGCTCCTTTTGATATTACTGAAAGGGACCTACTTTGGCTAGAATTTTGCTAGAATTCCCTCTCTGTAATTCTGTCCCATGTATTGTTTTCATTTGCACGCAAAGGGGAAAAAAAAGAAAGTTTGTGCTTAGTTTTAATTAAACTTCATTTCCTAATAAGATAACATTTATTAATAGAATTAAATGCAGTGACTTTCAAAATGTGTAAATTTTACAGCCTTAAAACAGAGTCGAAGCACAAAGAAGCACTGATCCAGTGGTAATGTTTTCTATCCAAACACATTTGTACTGTGAGTAGAAACTGTTTAAAAGGAAAATTACATATTTTTCAGCAATTTATCAGAGATAATTACCCTTCATACACTCAAGGAAGGATAAAGAGTTTCAAAGAACTACAATTCTAATTGGTAAATGTCACCAGCTGTTGCAGCTACTCTTACTTGTGTATATTTTTTTAATGATTATAGTCTTATGCCACAAGCTACATGAAAATATATTCACTAGGTGTGAAATTCCCATATGTCACAGTTTCAAGAATAGGTAAACAGCTCAGAGATAAAGGAAGAACGAATGCTAATGAGAAATGTAAGAATTCTAGGTTTTATTTTCCAGGCAAGTGGGTATTCATTTGCCAAAAGGGAAGAAAATGCATTCTTTCACAGAAAAAGGGGAGGAAAAAGAAAAACAAAGCAAGAAATACTTGATTTATTTAAATAAATTTCTGTGAGCTTTCCCTTATATCCCATCCAGAGATACTTGTTTCTTTAGACAGTTGTGGAACTATCTTCACTTCCAGACAACAGTATTAGAACCCATGGGTCAGACGGAAGGGAACAGTGTTTCGTTTTGTTTTAACTTAAAACCTGCAAAGCATTTTGTTCGTTTTAGACACTTTCAGGATGATGTTTTGTGCCATGTAATGTTATCTTGGAACAGAAAAAAAAATGACCTCCAGAGCCTATGGCAGGGGTTTAAAGTTCTTACTTGCCAACTCCCCCCCCCCCAGTCATAACTTAGTCCCTCCTCCCCCAATGGAGTCTAATGAGCCAAGTGATTGACAGAATTAAATTTATAAGCATAGTTCCCTTTGAAAGGTGGAAATCAAAATGGCTTGTGGTAGAAAAGGCAAGTTCTCATTCATCTGTTCTGTAAGGTCCAGTTTAGCTGGGCTCTCCCCAACTGCCTAGTGTCACAGATAGCAAAGCATATCATAGTTGTTGCATGGCACCTAACTGAAACGCAGAAGCTAAACTAACTGGTTCTGGTGTATAGGAAATTGTTCTCGTATCAATTTTTTTCTCTGGCAGTGTGTTTCCCTAGTGTTCCCATTTTCTGTGTTTTGGAAAAATCTGAAAAGGCACAAAGAGAAATACTTATCCTACGAGTTAGTTTTTAAGCATGAATTTTTGTACAAATCACCTTTTTACTTTTGTTTTTTTAATTTAAAGTTTTTCTTGTGAATTGAATGAAAGTTTGCAGGGCAGATAATCGGTTTTGCATTCTACAAATCATTTTGTTTCATTACAATGATTACAATCCCCTTGGTGTACAGTATTTACTTCTGTTCTCCTTTTTTGGTGGTGGTGGTGTTCTACACATACAAAATAGAAAAATTTATATTCATTTAAATGTCCAAAGGGCACATTTTGCTTGCCAGCCTCCTGCCAGAATGAACTGCACACAGCCTTTCTCAGTCCCTGGGCCGAGAGTCCTTAGCTGCTCAGTCTCTCTGTGCCATGGCCTCTGCCACCGATTGTTTCTGTTGCCTCTGTTTTTCTGGTTAGAATCCCACACTCCACTCATGCTCTTCCCTCTTGATGGTCCTAGGGACCTCTGTTCCTGAAATGAAAGATTAACTACTCCTCACTTTTAATTCCACATCCCTGTAACTATTTAAACTTGTTTATGCGGAGTCCTGGTGTAGCACTGTGGGTTAATGCACCAGACTGCAAAGCCGTTTGAACTGCAAGGTTCAAGCTCACCAGCTGCTCCTTGGAAACCCTATACAGGGTCGCTATGGGTCAGAATCAACTCGATGGCACTTTACAACAATGAGGATTGTGCTGCAAAATAGTAAAGGAATCCATTTAGTAAACTGCTCTATAAGGTTTAGCATCCGTCAAGTGTGTTCGAGCTGGTTCTGACACACAGCGACTCTATAATAGAGTTTCCAAGTTTCCAAGGAGCAACTGGTAAACTTGAACTGCTGACCTTGTGGTTCAAACTGACTTTGCAGTCTAGCTCATTAACCCACAGCATCATACCACTGTGTATATAAATGCTCTTGAAGGAAAGCTCAATAAAGAAATCTTGATAGCAGTTTCAAATTACAACTGATTCCTTTTACATCAGAGTTCTACCAGAAAGGGTCATCCTTGTAAGTTTGTGGTCTCTAACTTCCTTTAAGAAAAATAGTATTTGAGCAATAAGATCGTTGCTATGGTTTTTATTACTGAATAAAAATCACACTGTTATATAAAACTAAATTTATCTATAAGTAGAATAAATGAGATGCACCCATTGCCTCTGCTGTACACTGGCTAAGAGATGGGCAGTTTCCTTTTGTTGTTGTTGTTGTTGTTAAGTGCTGTTGACTCAGTTCCAACTCATAGAGACCCTATATAGTGTTTTCAAGGAGCAGCTGGTGGATTTGAACTGCTGATCATTTGGTTCGATGTCCAGTGCCGATCCTACAGCACCACACCAGGAGTTGCTGTTGTTAAGTACTATCGAGTTGGTTCTGACTCATAGCAACCCCGTGTAGGATTTCCAAGGCTGTAAGTGTTTGTGGGACCACAAAGCTTCATCTTCCTCCCAAAGAGCAACTGATAGGCTCAAACCATTGACTTTGTAGTTAGCAAAAAGTCCAACGCTTATCCTCCAGAGCCACTGTGATCCATACAAAAAGGGTTTTGAGTCAGTTCTGAATCATAGAGATCCTGTATAGGGTTTTTAAGGAGCGGTTGGTAAGCCTGAACCACCAACCTTGCGGTTCAAACTGACCTTGTGGTCCAGCACATTACCCGCAGCACCATACCAGAACTCCAACCCCATAGAAGTAGCATGAGCTTTTGGTTCTTCATGTAAGGAAAAGGTTCTGCCACTGGATGAACACCTCTCAGACGTTTACCTCGAGTATTTTTTTCCAGCAATTTTAGTAGAAATGATGGTCCATATCCAGTTTCATCTGATTTCCTTGAAATATTTACTTTGCGAAATGAACCGAGTGACATAGGTAATGAGTGCAATCTGTAGGTATGGAATGATACAGGGCAACTGATTGATTTGAGCGTCTGTTCATCTACTGTGTTCATATTCATGTCATATTCTAATCAAGGAGTCCCATACAAATTATGAATCAAAATTGGGTATGTTTTTGGGGTTGTTAAGTGTCATCCAGTTGGTTCCGACTCACAATGACCCTTTATACAATTTCCGAAGAGCAGCTGATGGGTTTGAACCACTGACCGTGCAATTAGCAGTCCAGTGCTTACCCTACAGTACCACACTAGCATGCAAATTAGCATTTTCACTGACTGCTTCAGCTACATGAAACTCAAAAAAGAACTAAAATGATGAAGGTGCTTTAATGAGTTCATGGAAAATGGGATTAAAAGATAATGGAATTTTTCCATGAATTTTTTTCAAGTCCCGTGATAAATGCAGGAGAAAAACTCTTTAACAGCTATTCAGAATAAGGTTTTTGTCCCTTTGGAGTTCTGGTGTGGCGCTGTGGGCTAATGGGGGGTCCGTGAAAAAAGAGGGAGACCCACAAGGAGAAAAATTGGCACAGTGGTTGCAAGAATGGACTCAAACATAGCAACAGTTGTGAAGATTCCTCAGGATGGAACAGTTTCCTTCTGTTGAACGTGGAGTCACGATGAGTTGGAACCAACTCAGCAGCACCTAACAACATAGCAAGGAGATTTATATTAACTACCCTACTTACTCCACCATTACCAAAACCCAAACCCATTGTTGTCAAGTACATTGCAACTGATTGTGGCCTCGTGTGTTACACAGTAAAACTGTGCTCCTTAGAGTTTTCTCAACTATAATCTTTACAAAAGTGGATCTCTACCCCTTTCTTCCACAGTGCCTCTGGGTATGTTGTGTAGTGTGGCTCTGTAGGAGAGGCACTTGATCACAAGGTCGGTTTGAACTGCAAGGTAGGCAGTTCAAACTCACCAATCACTTCTTAGAGACCCTATACTATATAGGGTTTCAAAGGAGTGGTTAATGAGGTTGAACCACTGACCTTGCTGTTCAAACTGACCTTGCAGTCCAATCCATTGACCCACAGCGCCACACCAGGACTCCTTTCCTAGAAGACTTGGTCATCAGTATTCTTACTGTTTTTCTAAAATAAAGTAACTCCTTAAGATAGCATTGGTAAATACTACTGGGTAGAAACAACAAATAATCCAAAAAATATTTATATTTCATTTTATAATACATTACCTTTTTTTTTCCCAGTATCTTCTTAATGATGTTTACTGAGGGTAATAAGAAAATGTATTTATATTTCTTGTGCAAATTCATAGCAGTGGGTGGAGACAACCCAAATGAGGCTATCACATTGCTTGTTGGTGTTAATACTTTGCTTGTTTGTGTTACTACTTTGAGTAAACTAGCTAGAGATGACCAACAGTAAAATCTATTTCTCTTACAACAGAAACCCGGGATGGATCTGGCAGACACCTACATTATGTTTGTTCGTCAAAACCAAGATATTCTTCGAGATAAAGTCAATGAGGAAATGTATATAGAAAAGCTGTTTGATGTAAGTAATTACATTTGTAAGGCATGCTGGCAAGGATACATACACCACAAAGGGGAAAGTAACATTTTTATGGGATGTTTGCAAAGAAGACTCTTTTGGTTTGGTTTGGTTTTGGGGTCATTTTGTTCTATGCAACTAAAATAGTTGTTAATGTTAGTATTTCTTTGACAGCTGATGGGAGCATTAATTGGCTTCCTTTTCTCTGTGAGAAATGTCACAGTGTGAATGAATATCTCAAAAACCTTCTAAGGTTAATTTTATAACAAGCAAGATGATCATCGTTTTACCATTGTGGACAGCGTGATTTTACTTACCTTTGCAGTATTCTACGTACAGAATCCTGATGTAATAAGATGATTACATGGATTTGTCCCCTAGTATAAAAGTTTTTCTTTCCTTTGTTGTTGTTGTTGTTGTTGTTAAGTGCCGTCGAGTCGGATCCGACCCATAGCGACCCTGTACAGGGTTTCCGAGGCTGTAAATCTTTACGGGAGCAGAATGCCTCATCTTTCTCCCACGGAGCGGCTGGTAACTGCTGGCCTTAAGGTTCGCAGCCCGATTCGTAACCACTACGCTACCAGAGCTCCTTTCCTTTAAGTCAATGTAATTTCTTCCATTAAACAAAGAAGCTAGGAGTGAGTACAGCCAAATACGTGCCACTCTTCTGTTGCCAGATGTTTTTTTATCTTGATTTACAGTACCGATGAGGACTAACAAATATAGTATTACAGCTTTATCTCTAGTGAAGTCTTTACTTAGGTATGGCAGTACCTCGAAATGGAGACTTGTGGTTTTAGATACCATGATCCTCAAGTTTCATTTATTGAGTATCTGTAGAAGAGACTAAGAGAGCAGTCGATTTAAATAACAATGCCATCACCCACTTAACAATAGTTTAGCAGTCCAGTCCAAGTAAATGGTACTCTGCTTGTGACATAACTTTGCTTCATTCCACACCCAGCATCCTGATTCTGGAATGTGGTATTTGCTTTGAAGTGTATTTATTTGTGCACATCTTCTCCATGTTTTAGAAATGCTTTTCTGGCAGTTTCATTTAATTATGCAAGTTGCTGCAAATGTTTTCATAACAGCAATTCACGGGCTCCATGGTGACACTTCAGCTGTGGCAGTTACAGAAGGTCTCGCTACATCATCCTCTCCACCATGGTCTGCCTTGTCACTGTTCACCGTTTTGTCAGACTGGTTGACCAAAATGAGTCTTATCTTTCCAACTTGATGTTTCTAGCCTCTACCCAGGCTGTTTTACAATAAAAGTATCATCTGTTTTAATAAGCTAAGTGTTAATATGTGTGAAAAGAATGATTTCCTAAAAGCTTTGATGCCCTGCAGGGGTAGGAAAATTATCATCCATCCAGCTGGCTCTTTTACAAAATACTGAAACCATATTAGCAACTTCTGCTTCCATTTGGTATTGCTCTGAATTTACAAGCATATGTTTTACTTCCAAGTTCTCCTTTACTGTTTTTTGCTTATGTGATAATTTTCAAACATGTTGGACAGCAAAGGAAAGTTTAGTTGATGTTCTCACTATGTTTCTTCTTAGTATAGTTAAATCACATATTCTGGGGTGAAAAAAAATAGAGAGCCATTTTTTAAGTAGACAGTTGTAGATAGATCCGGTATATTTTCTTAACATCTTTAATTTTGTCCTTGGTAACCTGTAACTACAAAGTATAGCCATTCTTGCCACAGAAGTGGAATTTATCCTCTTCAAAGATATTCCCCACTGCTGCTCCTCTTCATAGGAGCTCTGGTAGCATAGTGGTTACGAATCGGGTTGTGAACCTCCAGGTCAGCAGTTCAAAACTACCAGTTGTTCTGCAGGAGAAAGATGAGGCTTTCTGCTCCCGTAAAGATTTACAGCCTCGGAAGCCCTGTACAGGGTCGCTGTGAGTGGCACCAACTCCACGGCACATAACAACAACAACTCCTCTTCATCTGCCAAACCTTCTTTTGAAGAATTCTGTGTGTGGCATCAATTAGTGAACAGTGTTAAATAACATGGATCTAAGGACATCAACATTAAGATGAATGTTATTGTTAAGGGCCACCCTTGAGTCCAACTCATAACTACAGCGACCCCGTATAGGGTTTCTGAGGAGTGACTGGTGAGTTTGAACCACCGATGCGTACGTAGTTCAAACCAACCTTGAGGTCGAGTGTGTATCCAACAATGCCACGTGATGAACTCGTTTATTTTTCCTAAATACACATTATTTTCAGTGCCCAAGCATCAGATATACCTTTAAGTTTGCTTCTGAAAGGAGACTTTGACAAACATCCTTTTGGATTGGATCATGAAGTGTCATCTTCACACTGGAACATGGGACTTCTTTGTAAAATAGTTGTAATGTCCTTAAACAGTCTAATATTTTTTTAAGTTGTACATTTCTGTTACTATAATTAAAAATAAAAAGTAGACTCTAATTTAATGGATCTGTCATCAGGAATAACATGAATGAGGGGTTACTGAGAGCCCCTAATTAGCCAAGACTGAATTTGCCTCAATTATAGTCAGTAAATGAGAGGTTATCAAGTATGTGTTAAAAGGTAAAGTAGAATGTGTATCTTAAGAAACAGATCATTACTGAAAGACCTTATATAATTATTGGAAATCCACTTGGCTAGAGCTTAAAATAATAATATTATTAGGTGTCAAGAAACAGTTGAAAAAAATGACCCTGTAAATACTGTTAGCAAGCAACCCTAGCCTATTAGAGATAAAAGATTGAAGAGAATAGTTTTATTCAGGCTTCATGACAAACTTTTGTTATGCCAATTAGAGTGCTTCCTGAATAAGTAAATGGATCCCCCTAACTCCTGGTGGGCTGGTGTGAAACACTGTGGGTCAGTGCACTGGACTGCGAGGTCGGCAGTTCAAGCTCACCAGCTGCTCCTCAGAAACCCTGTAGAGGTTTCTGTAGGGCTGGTGTGGCACTGTAGGGTAAGCATTGGACTGCTAACCACAAGGTTGCTGGTTCAAACCCATCAGCCAACCTTCAGAAATCCTATATGTCACGAAGTCAATACCAATTCGATGGCACTTAAGGACAACAGTAATTCTTGTTTTTTGTTTTTTCATTGTGATTTGGGTATAAGTTTACAAAGCAGATTGGGTTTAAACATGTCTCTACAATCAGTGAATGGCAGCAGAAACATTCCCAAAGTGATAGTCTTGTCTTAGTCTCTTTAAGGTACTTTCAAAAAAAGAGGTCCGATTCAAACAGTAGCTTTTGAGGACATCTACAAGACCGGAAGAGTTGTGGGATGACATCAAGAATATCATACATGAAGAGAGCAAAAAGTCATTAAGAAGACAAGAAAGAAGGAAAAGATCAAGAT
>NW_006408550.1:19398788-19401230 GCF_000296735.1 Chrysochloris asiatica | reverse complement strand
GAGGTTGGCCCAGGATCGAACATTGTTTCGTTCTGCTGTGCATGGAGTCGCTATGAGTCGGTTCCGACTCGATGGCACCTGACAACAACAACAGGACCAGTGAGGTTCAAAGAACTGAAAACTCTTTATGCCTCAGTTTAGTTGCACTCACCGAAGAACCTAGCACTCTAGATGGTTCTGGAATTCCCTCTCTGATTCAAAATCAGTGATTCTTTTAGGTTTACTTTTAGCCGTGGTGACTGAAATGACGGATTTGATTGCATGGTGAGTCTTGAACCCCCGAGTAGCACTTGTGAAGTCTTTTTGTGGTGGCCAGGTTAAAGTAGAGTCCCCCCAGCCCATGAAGCAATAGCAAGTGTAGTAGATAATAACACAGAAAAATATTCTATGAAAAGAAAAAATATTCTATGAAAAGAAAGAATAATAACTATGTCATACAACATCTGTATCTACTACAATGCAGAATCAAGATAAGGCTTTCTGCTTCGGTAAAAATGTATAACTTCAGAAACCCTATGCGGGGTTACTTCGAGTCAGATCCAACTTGAAAGTACAAAACCAGCAATCACCACCACCACCTTAGTTCTGAAGCCCATGTTTAGAAGAGTGGTTGATACTCTTAAACCTAGCGTTCATGATAAGCATTTTCTAATGACCAGAGGATATTTTAAGCACGCCTCTCATGTGGTCACAGATCTATGTTACATTTACTAATTTAGTATTTAAAAAGAAAAATTCTTATCTGGGAAAGAAATCAAAAGGCCATTCTCCTACAGTAGAAGAGATCCACCAAAAGAAAGCTTTTCTGCTTTGTTAAGAATCTCTTACCTTAGTTTCCCTTTTCTTACAACTAAAGCCTTACTTACAGCAGTCTTTTCAAATTTCTGTCAAATCAAAACTATTTTCAGGCTGTCAAATCCCAATGAAAAAGTACAACAAAGATTTCCTAGTTCTTAAGTTCTGGGGTATTTTGTTTGTTTGCTTGCTTGTTTGTTTTTAAGTGTTTTATTGTGAATGGAATGAAGGTTTAACAGAGCAGACCATCACTTTTACAATAGACAAATCATACACTTGGTTTCCTCTCAGTCATTGCCATCCCCTCCATGTAACATGGCTTAGTTCACTTCCTCTCTGGGTTTCTTGTTTCCAGCCCTCCTTCTTTCCCAACTCTTGTAAATTTTGTCAGTAGGTAAATGCTGCCCTTGGGATTTCACATGATATGGTGTGCCTACCTGCCTCGTGTTGTTGTTCCCTCTATATTCCTATGTGTTCCTTCATTGAAAATTGAACCACTGAGGTGAATTCAGTTCCAGTCAGAAGGGTAACAAAGGACCATAGTCTTTCCACCAGTAAGCTTAATCTTTTGTATGATTTTTAGTTTTGTTCCACGTTTTTCCCAATCTATTCAGGATCTTCTAATATGATCCCTTTGGAGACGATTGGTAGCAGTAGCTGGGGACCATTGGTAGCTGGGCACCATAGTTCTTCTGGTCTCAGGGTCCATTGTGCTAACTGTTTCCAAGCATCATCAATTCCCAACAGTCTTCTTTCCTCTCAACAGAGAAAAACACTCATGAGTTTTTGAGATCCCACTCACTACTTACCAAAGTAGAATGTAGAGGATTGTCTTTGTGGGCTACGTTAAGACAATTGACCATGATTTCCCTCAAGACTATGGTCCTGAGCCACCCGACCCAGCAACTGAAGTCCCTAAAGGTGTTTGGTAATGTCTAAGAAGTTTTCATATCTTTGCCCCCTGTATACTCCACCATATTCATGACTATGTTAGCAGCAAAGGTAAATACCAATGTGTAATTATCCTCTATCAAACCTTTCTATATTTTCTCCTACACCTATTCAGCATGTATAACTTACCATACATATATCTGCCTGTAGCTCACTGTTATTGCAGGATTGTGTGTGTAACAATGTTGACCTATTCCCTTTAACTCTTGTACTTCAGCCGTGCCTTCTTTGCCTTCATCTTTCTTCTGTCAAACTCCCTCTTGTTATAGATTGCCTTCCCCTTCACTCAAATTAACATGTGTCTACCCTCTACTGCATTCCATTTCATTTTTGACAACTTCCAATTTTCCCAGATTCATACTTCGTACATTGAATGTTTCGATTTTCAGTGGATGTTTACAGATGTTTCTCTTCATTTTGAGTTCTGCCCCATCAACAAATGAATGTCCCGTGGGCTTTAATCCCACAATCTTTACTCCATTCGCATCATCACAGTCAACTCTACTTTGAGGAGGCAGCTCTTCCCCAGTCTCATTTTGAGTGCATTCCAACCTGACGGGCTCATTTTCTGGCACTATATCTGACGGTGTTTCTCTGCTATTCATAAACATCAATAATTAGGCATTAGTGACTTGAAATGGACTGGTATTGGCCATTTTGAATCTGATGACCACATGGTTTACTATGCCAGAAATG
>NW_006408550.1:19397226-19398303 GCF_000296735.1 Chrysochloris asiatica | reverse complement strand
AACAGCATAAGAGATGACTATACACATGGACCTCACCAGATGGACTACATAGAAATCAAATTGACTATATCTGTGGAAAGAGAGGATGGAAAAGCTCCATATCATCACTAAAAACAAGTCCAGGGGCAGACTGAGGAACAGACCATCAATTACTCATATGCAAATTCAAACTAAAGCTGAAGAAAATGAAAACAAGTACACGAGAACCAAAATATGACCTTGAATATATCCCACCTGAATTTAGGGGTAATCTGAAGAACAAATTTGATACATTAAATACTAAAGACCGAAAACCAGAAGAGTTGTGGGTTGACATCAAGAACATCTTACAAGAAGAAAGCAAAAAGTCATTAAGAAGACAAGAAGGAAGGAAAAGGTCAAAATGGATGTCATAAAAGACACCAAAACTTGTTCTACAGCAAAGAAATGCTAAAGCAAATTGGAGAAATGAGGAGGTCCAAGAGCTGAACAGAAAATTTCAAAGATCAGCTGGAGAAGATAAAGCCAAATATTACAACAAAATGTGCAAAGAGCTGGAATCAGAAAACCAAAAGGGAAGAACACGCTCAGCATTTGTCAAGATGAGGGAACTGAAGAAAAAATTCAAGTCTTGACTTGCGTTATTGAAAGATTCTCTGGGCAAATTAGTGAATGATGCAGAAAGCATCAAAAGATGGAAGGAATGCACAAAGTCACTGTACCAAAAAGAGATGGTTAATGTTCAGCCATTTCAAGAGGTAGCATATGATCAAGAAGGAGGAAGTCAAAGGTGCATTGAAGGAATTGGCAAAGCACAAGGCACCAGGAATTGATGGAATAAAAATTGAAATTTTTCAAGGAAGTGAGGTGGCACAGGAGGCACTCACTCATCTATGCCAAGAAATTTGGAAAACAGCTATCTGGCTGATTGATTGGAAGAGATCCGTATTTGTGCCCATTCCAAAGAGAGGTGACCCAACAGAATGTGGAAATAATTGGACAATCTCTTTGATATCCCATGTGAGTAAAGTTTTAGTAAAAGTAATACAGAAATGGCTGCAAGCATGCATTGACAGAGAACTTCCAGAGGTTCAAGCT
>NW_006408550.1:19327664-19397025 GCF_000296735.1 Chrysochloris asiatica | reverse complement strand
TTATTCAAACAGAACATGGAAACACTAAATGGTTTAAAATTAAGAAAAGTGCGACAGGGTTGTATTTTTTACCATACTTATTGCTCATACTGAGCAAATAATCCGAGAAGCTGGGTTATATTAAGAAAAATATGGCATCAGGATTGGAGGAAGACTCATTAACAACCTGCAATATGCAGATGATACAATCTTGCTTGCTAAAACTGAAGAGGACTTAAATCATTTACTGATGAAGATCAAAGAGCACAGCCTTTGGTATGGATTACATCTCAATTAAAAACAAAAATCCTCACCACTGGACCAATAAACAACATTCGTAATAATGGAAAAAAGATTGAAGTTGTCAAGGACGCTTCTTAAATCAAATATCAATACTCACAGAAGCAGCAGTCAAGAAATCAAATGAGGTATTACATTGGGCAAATCTTCTGCACAAGACCTTTTAAAGTGTTGAAGAGCAAAGATGTCAGCTTGAGGACTAAGGTGTGCCTGACCCAAGCCTTGGTATTTTAAAAATCTCATATGCATGCAAAATCTGGACAGTAAATAAGGAAGTCCATAGAAGAATTGATACATTTGAATTATGGTGTTGGAGGAGAATATTGAAAGTGCCATGGGCTGCCAAAAGAACCAACAGATCCGTGTTGAAGAAGTGCAGCCAGAGTGCTCCTTGGAGCCCAGGATGGCCAAACTTCATCTCTCATACTTCAGGCATATTGTCAGGAGGGACCAGTTGCTAGAGAAGGATATCATGTTTGGTAAGGTGGAGGGTCAGAGAAAAAAAAGAAGAGCTATGGATTGGCCAGGTGGCAGCATCGATGGACTCAAACATGGCAACAGTAGTGAGGTTGGCCCAGGATCAGGCAGTGTTTCGTTCTTCTGTGCATAGGGTTGCTATGAGTTGGTACCGACTCAGTGGCACCTAACAACAACAACAACAGCCCTCTAGTGAGAATTAGTCCCCCTTCTGTCCCACCCCTGGTCACCATCAAAGAATACCTCTTTTAGTGTGAAAACCTCTTCTTTTCTTTTTACAATAGTAGTCTCATAAAATATTTATCCTTTTGTGATTAAATAATTTCTCTCAGTATGTCATCCTCCAGGTTCATTCATGTTATGAAGTATTTGCAGATTCATCATTATTTCTTCAACTTTGCATAGTCCACTGTGTATATTTACCAAAGTTTGTTTATCCATTCTTCCACTGATGGGCATTTAGGTTGATTCCACCTTTTTGCTGTTGTCAGCAGTGCGGCGATAGCACAGGTGTGCATACATCTATTCATGGGGTGACTCGTATTTCTCTAAGGATCTATACTAATTAGAAGGATTTCCGGGTCATATGGCATACCTCTTTCCACTTTTTTGAGGAAGCACATACTGTTTCTCACAGTGGCTATACTGTTTTACAGTCCCACCAGCAGTGAATGAAGATTCTAGTCTCTCCATGCCCTCATCAGCATTTACGGTTTTCTGTTTTGTTTTGTTTTTTTAGCTTTGCTATATCATCTCACCCCTGTATTAATTGTGGGGTGTTGTTTTGACTTGCATTTCTCAAATGTCTAATGATCTTGAGCCTTTTTTCATATGTTTGTTGGCCGCTTGAATGTCTTCTTTGGGAAAGAATCCTTTCATTTCTTCTGACCATTTTTTAATGGAATTATCTGTGTTTTTTCTTGTTGAAGTGTTGAAGTTTTTTATAAATTTGAGAAATATGTCCCTTGTTTGATATGTCATTGCCTAGAAAAGTCTCCCATTCTATGGGTTGTCTTTTTACCCTTTTGATGAAATATTTTTGTGCATGTAGCATATAAGTTTTAGGGGCTCCCAATCATCAATGTTTTCTTCTGCTGTTGTATGTTTTCAGTTATGTCTCATATTGTATTAATGCCATGTGTCAGAGCCCCTACGTTTGTCTCTGTTTTTCATTGATATGTCTAGTTTTTACATTTAGGTCTTTGACCCATCTTGACATCATCTTTGAGTTATGTTCTTGTTTCATTCTTCTGCAAATGGATGTCCAGGCGTACCAGCATCATTTGTCAAAGAGACTAGCTTGACCCCATTTAATATGCTTCAAGCCTTCATCAAAGATGAACTGACCAGAGGTGGGTGAATTTACTACTTGGCTGTCAGGGTTCTTTCACTGATCTGTGTGCCTGGCATTGTGCTGTGACAGTGTAATAGGGTTTTTTTGGTTTTGTTTTGTTTTTTAAATGTTTTATTGTGAATTATGTGATAGTTTACATGGGAGAACATTAGCTTTACATTCATCCTATCGTATATCATTTCATTGCCATGGTTCCAATCCCCTCCATGCATCATCAATGAACCAAAGGGTATACCCTGCAAGCCTGCCCCCTGGTCATCAGCACACAACCTCTCTCCCTCTCTGGGTCTAGAGTCTCCATCCTCTCCATCTCTGCACGTCATCATCTCTGCCTCCATCTCTGGCATGTCTGCTTCTCTGGGTAGGGTCCCACTCTCTGCTCTTCTCCCTTGATGGTCCCAGGACCTCTGATCCTGGACTGCAAAGTCAACCACTCCCCTCCTTTTGCTACAGAATGTCTACCTTTACATTTCCAACCCTCACAGTCAGTCCTAGTAACAGTTATTCACTATTTTACCACATGAGTACTATCCACATCTCCTCTCATTAGCCCCGGCCAGACAAACTAGATACTACTCGGTGGAGATCCTACCTTCCTCCGTGACCTCTGGATCTAGGCTCCCACTTGAAAGCTTGTAAGCCAGTGGACAGTGCAGTGGGTTTTGAGATTGGCAGTGAGAGGACTGCTGCTTTGCCCTTCTTCTTTAGTAATGCTTTGCTTATCTGGGGTCTTTTTCTTTTCCATGTTAAGTTGGTGATTACTTTTTCCATCTCTTTAAAGAATGCTGTTGGAATCTGGATTGTAATTGCATTATATCTATAGATCACTTTGGGTAGCAATGACATTTTCACAATGTTAAGTCTCCCTACTCATGTGCATGATATATTCTTCCATTTATGTAGGTCTCTTTTGATTTCTAAATTCTGTTTTTAAGGCATACCAGGAGTCCTGGTATAGTGCTGTAGGATCAGCACTCGACCAATAGGGCAGTTGGGTGGTTCAAACTCACCAGCTGCTCCTTGAAAACCCTATACAGGGTCACAATGAATCAGAATCTACATGACAGAACTTAACAACTTAACAAATGAGTCTCTGGGGGACACAAAGAGTTAAGCACTTGACTGTTAACTGAAAGATTGGCTGTTCAGATCTGCCCAGGGTACCTCGGAAGAAAGACCTGGCCGTCTGCTTTCAAAAGTTCATAGACTAAAAACCTACATGGACAGTTCTACCCCGACACTCATGGGGTTGTCATATGTAGCATCACCTCAATGACAACTATTTCACTGTATGGCTCATAGGCAGAGTGGCTGCCCACACCTTCAGGGCCTGGTCCCAGAACAGGTGCCGCAGGCCCATGTCTTGGCAGAGAGGCTGGTATATTTCTATGGGAGTGTAGATCTCAGTGATGTTTCAGACATCAAAACTAACTTGCAGTTACTATCATAAGATCAAGCTTGAGGGTCATTCCCTGATGTCCAGGAATGTTACAATGCCAAGGCAACTGGGGGCTCATCCAAGCACTACGTACTTTCCAGGATAGCCACTAAACCTCCATACCTTTCTAAGCTGTATATATTTATTGAGCATTTCCCATCTCCAGGGCCTTTAAAACAATCTCGTTTTCACTCTCATGTTGCTGGAGACACATCAGGGTGCAGCATTTAATTGGTAAATCATGCAGATTAAACATTCTCTTGTGTTATAAGCTGATTAAACATTTAATTGTTGAAGAGTTTCATCTCAACTAGATTTTTTTTAAATATTGTTATGATGACTTGTAAAATTAAAAGTAATTCTTTAAATGATAGTTAATCAGTTATATTCATCCAAACAGTATTTAATAAAAGATTAATTTCTCAGGACTTCCCATGATAAGAACTCCTACTTTCCAGTAAAGAAACTCCAAATGAAACATTTTAAGTCAAATTGAACTATATAAATGGGTTCAAAAGCCATTTAAAAATCTATGCCAATATAAAAAGAAAAAAATAATAATATTGCAAATCAATGTTTCTCAAAATGGAATAATGTACCTGTTTGCCGCTGAACTCCCAAATAGGAAAGGGGGAACTGCTCAAATTTTTTTAGTATAATGTTTCATGACAATGCCAAAACTTTTTGATGCAATTTATTCATTCTTGGTAAGAGCAACATTACTATTCTTGACTTATTTAAAGATTCAACTTATTATAATTTTGGTTTCCCAGGAATATTTGGAATCAACAAAGCATGACTAAGAATATATGCTAGATAAAATGTTCTTACCTAAGACATAATTTATAAAGTCAAATAAAGAATACTTATGTGATGTTGTTGTTGTTGTTATGTGCCATCGAGTCGGTGCCGACCCATAGCGACCCTGTATAGGGTTTCCGATAGTCAGGTTTAATCCATATAATTGGTTGTTAAGCTTGGGTGCCTTCAAGTCAGTTCAGACTCACTGTGTGCTGTGCACAACAGAAAGCCACACTGCCTTGTCCTGTGCCATCTTCACAATTGTTACGTTTTGCCGAGGACCTGCCTCGACACAGATGTTTGGTTCACGAGGTAGGGATATCTGGCGATGGTAGAAATATAGAAAGACACACCAAGACACAATGAGAGAGACAGAGAGACACCCCAAAACCAGAGTGGATGCATCACTGGTGGGCAGACTTTGGACCACAGGCATCATGGTCTCTGTAGGCAGCAATGCACTGCCCTGCAAACTGTACTGTATGCCCTCCAAGCTGTAATGCACACTGGATTCTGCGCCTCCGTTTTATTTAGGGGAGGAACTTTACTCAAAGCTGGGCGGGACTAAGACAAGGTACATTTAACATACGTAATTTTCCAGACATTCCGGCAATTTTATATCATACTTCCGCAGTTTCGAATCTCACCACACAACTTGGTTTCTCGAGCCTGATTAACATACCTTTTAGCACCTAGCCTCAAATGGGGGAAGGAGAAGAGGATTGGGAGGAGTCCCATTGAGTTGGCTGCCCAGCCCCGGCTTCTCAGGAAGTGAGCCCCCTGGGTGAATGGGGCTGAACCTGGAAACACTTCAGGGAGGGTGTCCTTTTGTCCTTAGAACAAAGACCCGGGAAGACACCCATTTACCTTGAGTGAATTCTTTGAGGAAAACGTTGCCTTTAGAAATTTAGTCTCGGCTTTAGGAGATTTTTACATTTATCTGTGGATATCAAGGGCTCATGTATGAAATTAATAACAAACATAACTGAATACTAAGATGAAAAACCGTTTGCTATGTCTGCTAGGTGGCTAGAGTCTGTTCCTCAGAGCCTGCGGCCTGTATGGTCTGCAACACTCGGGCCCACAGGGCCTCGAACTCCTGACCGGGTCTGCACGGTCTGCAACAACGTTTGGGCCCGTTGTTGCTGCCACTGAGCCAGTCCATCTCCTTGAGATCCTTCCTCTTTTTCACCAACCCTCCACTTTACCATCAGGATGTCCTTTTCCAGGGACAGATTCCTCTCAACAACATGTCCAAATTACAAGAGACAGTCTCGCCATCCTAGTTTCTAAGGAGTGTTCCGACTGTACTTCTTCCAACACTGAGTTGTGTGTTGTTTTGTCCATCTGTGATACTTTCCTTATTCTTAGCCAACACCATAATTCAAATGAATCAATTCTTCTACAGTCTTCTTTACTCCAACTTTCACATGCATATGAGGAGATTGAAAATACCATGGCTTGGGTCTTTAACACTTTAAAAAGTTCTTTTGTAGCAGATTTGTCTTGTGCAATATGTCATTTGATTTCTTGACTGATGGTTCCATGAGTCTAGATAGTGAATGCAAACAAAAAGAAGTCTTTAACAGCTTCAAGTTCCATCTTTCAGCCATTTATCATGATGTTATTTACGGGTCCATTTGTGAGGAATTTTTGTCTTCTTTACAATGAGGTATAATTCATACTGAAAGCTGTGATCTTTTATATTCCTCAGTAAGTATTTTAAGTCCTCTTTGCTGCTAACAAGCAAGGTTGTGTCTTCAACATATCTCTGATTATTAATGAGTCTTCCTCCAATGTTAATGCCACGTTCTTCATGTAATCAGCTTCTCAAATTATTTTCTCAGCACACAGATTGAATAAGTATGATGAAAAGATACAACCCTGGTACACACCTTTCCTGGTTTTAAACCATTCATTATTCCTTAGTTCTGTCTCTTGGTCTGTGTACAATTTCCTCATGAACACAGTTAAGTGTTCTGGAATACCTGTTCTGGTAACTCCCTGTCTATGTACTGCTGCAACTGTTTTTAAACTATCTTCAGCAAATTGTAACTTGCATGTTATATTAATGCATCAGTAATGTTCAGATTCCATTGGATCACCTTTCTTTGGAATGTATACAAATGCACATCTCTTCCAATTGGTTGGGCAAGTAATTGTCTTCCAAATTTCTTGGCATAGATGAGTGAGCACCTCCAGCTCTGTATCAATTTGTTGAATCATTTCATTTTGTTTTATGTCAATTCCTGAAGCCGTGTTTTTACACCTCTGTCTTCAGTGCAGCTTGGACTTCTTCCTTCAGTGCTATCTGCTTTTGAGCATATGCTACCTATTGAAATGGTTGAACAGCAACCCGATTTTTGTACAGTGCCTATGTATTCCTTACAGCTTCTTCTGATGCTTCCTACATCAGTCAATATTTTGCCCACTTCTTCTTCAGATCTTTCAGCTTGACAAATGCTGAGCGTGTTTCTTCCATTTTGATTTTCTAACTCCAGGTCTTTGCACATTTCATTATAATACTTTGTCTTCTCCAGCTGCCCTTTGAAATTTTCTGTTCAACTCTTTTATGTCATCATTTCTTCCATTCATGTCAGCTTCTCTTTGTTTAAGAGCAAATTTGGTATCCCTTATGACATTCACTTCTTTTCCTTTATTTCCTGTCTTTTTAGGGACCTTTTGCTTTCTTCATAGATGATATTCTTGATGGTGTCTCACAACTCCTCCAGTCTTCAGACATTAATAACTAATGCATCAATTCTGTTCTTGGGATGGTCTGTAAATTCAGGTGGGATAAACTCAAGGTCATATTTTGGCTCACATGGACTTGTTTTAATTTTCTTCAGCTTCTGTCTGAATTTGCATATAAGAAATTAATGGTCTGTTCCATAGTTGACCCCTGGCTTTGTTTTGGCTGATGATGTTGAGCTTCTCGATTGTCTCTTCCCACACATGTAGCTAATTTGATTCATGTGCATGCCATCTGATGAGGTCCATCTGTATAGTCGCTATTTATTTTGTTGAAAAAAATGTATTTGCAATGAATAAGATTTTGCTTGCAAAATTTTATCATGCAGTCTCCAGCATCATTTCTGTCACCAAGGTCATATTTTCCTACTACTAGTCCTTCTTTGTTTCTAGCTTTTTTTCCATTCCAGTCACCAGTAATTCTCAGTGCTTCTTTATTGCATGTTTGATCAATTTCAGATTGTAGAAATTGTCAGAATTCTTTCATTTCTTTATCATTTAGAGGTAAATGTTGTTAATAAACTTAAATAGTCACATTAAATGGTCTTCCTTGTAGGTGTATGGATATTATCCTATCAAAGACAGCACTGTACTTCAAGAGAGATCTTAAGATGTCCTTTTTAATGAATGCAAACCATTTGTCTTGATTTTGTCATTCCTGGCATAGTAAACCATACGACTGTCCAATACAAAATAGCCAATAACAGTCCATTTCAGCTCACTAATGCCTAGGATATCAGTCTTTATAAGTTCCATTTCATTTTTTAATTCCAGTTTTCAGATTCATACTTTTTACATCCCACATTATTAATGGATGTCTGCAGCTGTTTCTTCTCATTTTGAATTATGTCCCATCAGCCAATGAAAGTCCCCACAACTTTGCTCCATTCATGTCATAAGGTTGGCTCTGCTTTGCAGAGGCAGCTCTTACCCAGACATATTTTTGGTGCCTTCCAACCTAGGGGTCATTTTCTGGCACTACATCAGATAGTGTTCCACTATTATGTACAAGATTTTCCGTGGCTAACCATTCAGAAGTGGTTCACCTCTCCTTCTTCCTTGTCTGTCTTCATCTGGAAGCTCATCTGAAACCTGTCTACCATGGGTGACCCTGCTGGTATTTAAAATACTGGTGGCATAGCTTCCAGAATCACAGCAACACACAAGCTCCCAACATTCAAATTGTTGTTGGAGAAAAGCAGATGACTTGGAAAGAGGTGCTAAGAGTTCTGGCACAAGTGTCTCTCATTAAGGGGCAGGTTTTCTAACTACTCTTGTTTTGCCTCAGAAGTAGAACTCTGTTCTCTAGAAGCCTGTTCTTTCTTCTCAATTGACAGATGAAAATCTTTACATCAAAAATAAAATCCTACAATGTCACTGGAGTCTTGTTTTCAGAAAGTTCAGGTTTTTAAAAAATACTCTTCCTCTGACTTACAGGTTCTTATTTGGACTTAGTACAATAACTTCATAGTTATTTGTAACATTTAACACTGAGAATTTGACACCAGTATAGAATCCCCACCCCACACAGGTACATCAGATGGCATTGCTTTGGTAAGCTGAGTCTTGTTTATTATATACTCTGCAGTGTATCCAAATGTAAACCATCCACATTTGTAGCCGTATACTCTGGGTGGTAGTGCAATCCGTCATCCGTCTTCTTTATGAGGAGACTCCTTGTCTCCATGCATTTCTGGTAATTCATGGATAATATACACATATTCTTTTGTATGTGAATATCAATTTAAAAAAGAGCAGTTGGCCTCTTTGCAGAGATCTACCATTTTTAAATGACTGGATAGTTGTTATACAGACACAGATTACTGTAGATTTCAATTACAGAGTAGTTTCTCTCTCTTTTGTTTTGTTTGCATATAAAAAGTATTCAAATGTAAAAGCATTAACTGTTGCCCCATTCTGCCCAGCCATAGTTTTTCCTGTCAGCACCCGAATTAAATGCTACTGATATTCCCATAAGGAGCTCTAGTAGCGTAGGGGTTATGAGTCGGACTGCTAACCACAAGGTCAGCAGTTCAAAACTACAGCTGGTCCATAGGAGAAAGATGATGCTTTCTGCTCCCATGAAGATTTACAGCCTCGGAAACCCTACGCAGGGTTACTAGGAGTCAGAACCGACTCCACAGCACATCACCACCATTATTCCCATGTCATGAACCTTGTTTTTCATTTCCAGCAATACAAAGGGTGGTTGTTTTAAGTTCAGTGAGGTACTCAAGGCTCTGCAAGTTAATTTATTTCTAAATGTTGTTATGTTGTGTGTCTGGTATCTCATTTTATGCTAAAGGTAAATAGAAAAATGTGACTAATTTCTTCTGTGTGCTATAGGAGTACATTTCAGTCATCTCACATGTTTTAACACTGTTATTAGATCCTTTAGCACATCGTTTTCCAGATGTTACCTTTTTTGTGTATATGAAAAATGCATTCTTTTACGTACAGTGTAGTAATAGCTAGCTGTGCATTGACTGGGTTGTCTGACTTCCTTGAAGAGTCATAGGCAAGCCTGGCCTCTATATTGTTTTGTCTGCCTCAGTAAACGCATTGCAGAGCTTACTCTTGGCTAATTTTTTTTTTTTTTTCCCTCCACGTTTAATGTTTCTCTTTAAAACCTCTGCTCTCAAATTACAGCTGTCTGGTTCATTTTTGTTAATAATCCTTATTTTAATGTTAAGTTATTATTTGTAAGTGTAAGAATTTACAAAAGACTCTACTTTTGATGTATGGTGTGTGCCAAAATAGCTTTGGCAAGTTGAGACGCGGTGCCGAGAGAGAGGCCAAACGGCCCTCATTTGAATCTAAGTTTTTGGTGAATTAAAACCTGCGAAACTCGAGATAAGCATGCCTAATTGCGTAAAAGAAACTCAAGGAGAAAAGGTATTATAGCTTGTTGATCTTATTTTCTTTGATAATTCAAAAGGATCTTCAAGAAATATGTGGAACTTCTTCCTGAGATTCTTGAAATGTGATCATGGAACAGGATTGTCATTTGGCCCATTCCCAGAAACATACATCTTTGCATGAGGCACCTGGACATATGTGGCAGGTCTGGTAGAATCAGCTAATTAACAACACAGGCTCCAACAGGCACCTCATCTGGCAGTGCAGTTAGTTGCCTGATGGTACTCAGCAGGCTTTGGTAGTGCTTTTTATTTTTCTATCCTAATGGTCTGCTGCCCACCTAATTTTGCCTTATTGTCAGTCACTACTTACCGCAGCTTGGGGCCCTCCCAGGAGGCTAAATTATTATCAAAGGATTAGAGAGATGTAGCCTTGCAGCGCTGACATTTCTGATTACTTGTCTATGCCAGAACACTAATTAGCTGTGACTAATTAAGAAAAATGTCCCTGCCATAGAAAACCATTTAAAAGAACTGAGAAGGAGAAAAGTAATTCAAAAGCTGAGCAGTGCTCAGATTTGCTGATGCTCTTTAGATTTCTACCAGAGCCTTAACTCACCTTTAATTGTGCTCCTAATTTAAAAAAAAAAAAAAGAAAAACCACATGCAAACTGATCTGAGGTCTTTCTGCTTGATAGGGAGGGAAAAAAATATTGGTCTCCTGAGCTCTCTGAGCAATGGTAAAAAATTGTCTTTGATCAATCAGAGGTGGCAAAAAAAGTTAAATTAAAAGCGAGAAATTTTTCCAAGCACCAAATGCTATGTCCACTCAAATCAGAAACAGCGACTTTCACTGAAGAAGTTAGTGCACTCTCTCTTCAGATGTTTGTATCAATGGGAGTTGCAGGAATTCAGAGCAGTGTGTTGGGCATTTCAACAGTTACTGGTTTCCGGCTGCTGGGCTGTCACCTTTAAGACAGTCTGGAAATTCTGAGTCCTTCGTAGGAGCCTAGTGTCTCCACGGTGAACTTGCATGCCTGCACTTACTTATTAATGGGAAAGCCCAAGAGAAAGAGAAGACCTTCTCCTGAGATCAATCTCTCTGACCATTAGCTGACCAGTTGATCAGTTGGTAGCTCCCACTCACCTCCCTTTCAACCCTGTCTTCACAAGCACAAGGCACACACACTCTGTGGTGGCTTTGAGCACTTCCTCTCCGCTCTGCCAGCCTCCCCCTCCGCAAGCCTTCAGCGTAGCTTAGCGTCCTTTCCAGGGTTGGCTCCATTCATAAAGTGGTCCCAGTAGTGGGAGCCAGGTCGCCACTAATAACTCCAGCTTTAAAAAAGAAATACTATAAAGAAACAGGCATTGTGGCCAAACCATCATTTTGATGTATGTATTGATTTCAGTGGGAAGAAATTATATGAAAGCACTCTTTTCAAAGGCACTTGAAAATACCTAAATTCTGCAGTTTCCTAGGCTCGGGCCAGTCTTAAGCAAGAGATTCTCCTCACTTTCACTATTTTAATACAGGCAAAATGATTTGTTTGAAATAACAAAAAGTTCCAACCCCTACCCTACCGTACCTCAATTCTTCATGCTGTTTCTTAAATCCATTTCCTCTTTCCTTCTCATGGAGAACAACAACAACAACAACACACAAAAAAAAACACGGCATCAGCATCCTCTGGAGAATAATCCTTCCTATCTATGAAGACTGTTATTAAGATGCCTGTCGGACCTGTCTGGTACAGGATAAATAATCCCTATTTGTTTAACTTCTCTTCCTTAGCCCCCTTTCTAGCCCTTTAATCATCTTTGTGACTGTCCTTTGAAACTTCTCAAAATGTTCTTCGTCATGCTTAGGGTTTAGACTAGGATGCAGTATTTGAATGTGGCTGGACAAGATTCTTTCAAGCCATGTTCCTACCCATGTATTCAAATACATCATTTTCTCATTCTTTTTACTGTCTGGACCCCATAAACATGTTCCCATACATGCCCCATATTTTCTTCTGTTGATTTCATTTCAGTTACCGCCTATATCATACTCAGATAATGCATATGTTTACTAATGTAGAATGTTCATTAGGTGGCTGTTTGGAATGCATGGTGTCTAGATTCACCAGTTACTAAGTGTAAGGAATAGAAGTGTATGTTAGGATTAAAAAGTTAGGTATTGGTTTTGCTCCACATAGTTAGATGTCTCTCTTCTAATGACACAGTAGGATTGGAATTAAACTAGAAATTGAAAACTCCTCTAATTAATCATTTATTCATTCAACCGGTACTTAATGGATATTTTCTAAAAGCCACATTCTGTGTGAGGGACTGGGAATAAAGTGTTAAGCAAGAGAAAGCCCTTTACCTAAGGGAGCTTACATTCTGATGGCTTAAGTAGGTTTTTTGTTTTGTTTTGTTTTCAGAAAGTTGCTGATTTCCTGTAAAAACAAAAAGTTTCATTTTTTTCATCTTCAGTATTAAAATCAACTGACATTTTTCCCAAATAGAAATTCTATGAAAAACTAAAATCTAGTCCCCTACATCAGTGGTGGGGAACCTTTTTTAACACCATCTAAAGGCCATACAAAATTTTCACCTTAAAAATTAGCCTGCTATATTTGGTCAAACATTTAATTAACTTGCCCCTAGTGTGATGGCCGCTCCTTGGAAACTCTGTACAGTGTCTCCATGAGTCGGAACCAACTCATCAGCACTGAACAACAATAAGAAGGCTGGAATTGTGGTTGCCTTGGTAGGGACAGACCAAATGATTTTGAGGGCTTTATCTCTGGTAGTGTAGTGGTTACGAATCGGGCTGTGAACCACAAGGTCAGCAGTTCGAAACTACCAACTGCTCCGCAGGAGAAAGATGAGGCTTTCTGCTCCTGTAAAGATTTACAGCCTCGGGAAGGAACCAACTTGACGGCATTTAACAAAACAAACAAAAAAATACGGCCAGCGGGTCAGACATTCCCCACCCCTGCCCTACATAATAGCGATTATCCAGGAAATATATTTCTTTATTCCTCTTTCTCTCTCTTTTTTTTTTCTTGCAAATGGATGATTTGAAACTTGCCAAAAGTTAAAATAGAGCTAGTGCAGTGTGTGAAGTTGTTCTCATTCTGACAAGAGCCAATGATGAGACAGAGAGATAAGAGGCACTCTCCCTCTGTAACGTTCCTGGGTTCTCAGCTCCAAAGCTGGACTCAGATCGGCTCCCAGGAGAACTCTCATGCTCCCTCCGAGACCAGCCAGCATTGGCACAACAACACTATTTTTCTGCCTTTCTTTAAAAACAGCCTACAAGGCACTGTGTAGAAGGCATCAAGGACACATTGCTTAATGGTGAGAATGTGCAGACAGTACTCCCAGCCCTTCCTCCAGATGTGCCTCAGATAGCCCCCTGGAATGGATAGCATTCCCCTGAGGCTGGGCTGGAGAGGCAGCTCCCCGCCTGGGTGAGAACCTGTGGAGGGACAGTCCAAGAGCTGGACATCACATGGACTTCTGATCATGTTGAGTCATCCTATCTTTGAGTGTCCCTTTGTGTATGTGGACCTTCATGTATGTGGACACTCATAGATAGACATGAGAATGTATTCATTTGCAAAACTCTCTCCTTTATTCATCTGTCACCTAAGGCATATCAGACTGTCAGCTTTTAAGATCCACTTTATTCCTGTATTAAGAACCAAATGCGGTTGTTTATTCTTTGATGATTAAAGCTTGTGATTCAACTCCATAATTAATCTGGATTCGGGTATTCTACTTCTTTTCTGCTGAGAAACTGCTCTCCTGCTTTACAAGGGGGCTTCAGAAAGTCTGTGGGGAAAGTTGTTTCTTGCATTCCATTTTTCCATGGTCGTTTTGAAACTCCCTTATAAATATATGTGTGTCTACAATAACATTTCTATATCTCACATACACACACACAAACACATACACATCTTATATTGCTACATATTAAGAAACATTCATTCCTTCAACAAATACGAATGTGTATTATATGCTATGTGCCAGGCATTTTTCTAACAGCTGGAAATATCACTAAGAATAAGAGCTGGTAAAGAGTTCTGAATAATCACAGCCTATTGAGATGGACATGTAGACAGATCTTTTGTTGTTGTTTTCACAGGAAAACATGCACCTTTCCAACAGTTTGTACACGGGCAATTCTGTGACATTGTTTATATTCTTCACATTTTGAAACTATTCTAATCCTCCTTTTCTGAGTTGCTCCTCACTCATTAACATAAACTCATTGTCCCCTAGGGTGCCTTTCTAATATTTCTAGTTGCTGTTGTCACACTGATCCCAAATGTTGTTGTTAAGTGCCTCCGAGTCTGTTCCAACCCATAGTGACCCTGTGTAGGGTTTCAGAGGAGCATCTGGTGGGTTTGAACCTCTGACTTTGCAGTGCAAATTGAACTTGCAGTGCAGTGCTTATCCTACAGGGCCACATCAGGACTCCCATATAGATAGTCATAAAAGAGAAAATTTCTCAGGGCAGATATTTTCTACCAGATAAGCTAAACTATTGTTTGGTTCAGCAGTTGTTCGAACAGAACATGGCAACACTGAATGTTTTAAAATTGGGAAAGGTATGAGACAGGGTTGTATTCTTTCACCATACTTATTCAGCCTAGATGCTGAGCAAATAATACGAGAAGCTAGGTTCTATGAAGAAAAACATGGCATCAGGATTGGAGGAAAACTCATTAACAACCTGCGATATGCAGATGATACAACCTTGCTTGCTGAAAGTGAAGAGGACTTGAAACATTTACTTATGAAGATCAAAGAGCACAGCCTTCGATATGGATTACATCTCAATGTCAAGAAAACAAAAATTCTCACCACTGGGCCAATAAATAACATTCTTATCAATGGAGAAAAGATTGAAGTTGTCAAGGACTTCATTCTTCTTGGATCAACTATCAACACTCGCGGAAGCAGCAGTCAAGAGATCAGACGACATATTGCATTGGGCAAATCTGCTGCACAGGAACTTTTTTAAAGTACTGAAGAGCAGAGATGTCAGTTTGAGGACTAAGGTGCGCCTGACCCAGGTCATGGTGTTTTCAATAGCCTCATATGGATGCGAAAGCTGGACAGTGAATAAGGAAGATCGTAGAAGAATTGATGCCTTTGAGTTGTGGTGTTGGAGGAGAATACTGAAAGTGCCATGGACTGCCAAAAGAACCAATAGATCTGTTTTGGAAAAAGTGCAGCCAGAGTGCTCCTTGGAGGCCAGGATGGCTAAGCTTCGTCTCTCATACTTTGGACATATTGTCCGGAGGAAACAGTCGCTGGAGAAGGATGTCATGCTGGGTAAGGTGAGGGTCAGAGAAAAAGAGGAAGACCTCTAACGAGATGGATTGGCCAGGTGGCATCATTGATGGACTCAAGTGTGGCAGCGGTAGTGAGTTTGGCCCAGGATCGGACATTGTTTCGTTCTGCTGTGCATGGGGTCGCTATGAGTCGGTTCCGACTCGATGGCACCTGACAACAACAACATTGTTTGGTTTTAAGAAGACATTAGGGAATATTTTTAGTGTAAGATTTAAAAACTGTCTCAGGGCAGTAGTTTCCAGGGTTCATTAAACTTCCATGGCTCCAGAGTGTCTGGGGTCCATGAGAATTTGAAATTCTGTGCTGCACTTTACCCCTTTTGATCAGGGTTCTACTATAGAAGGTGCAATGCTTTTATAGACCACTATACAACCCACCTGTGGTGCTGCAGGATAATGCAGAGACCACAAGGTCGGTTTGAACTGCAAGGTTGGCAGTTCAAACTTAGCAGTTGCTACTTGTATTGCTGTGAGTTAGAAATGATTCGACTGCACTTAACCACAACTTCCAACCTATCAGCTGCTCCTTGGGAACTTTATACAGCATCACTCACTATGAGTCAGAACCAACTTGATGGCTCTTAACAAAACAACAATACAGAAAGTTCTAGAAGCAAAGATTATGGGAGTACCTGATTCTACCAATTGGCTTCATAGCAGAGATAATGATTGAACTGATTTTTCAGGGTTGCTCTAAATCTGGCTAGGGACATAATGACCACTCATTGGTCATTTTCATCAAGAATGCAATCTAGAGAGAGAAACCAATATCCCCAGATGCTGGAGACATAGAAAAGGAGCTACATGGGACGTAGTTTTCTGGAAATGGTACCTGAGTCACAAAAGAGAAAGGTAGCTGTTTCTTCAGTCCTTACAGCACACTTCAGAAGTATTTTGGAACGATTGTGCTCCATTTTAATAAGGAAAGAGGTTTCCATTAATTTCTTTAGTTGAAATGAATTTCCAGTTTTTCATCATTCTCCATTGTAATAAGGAAAGACAGACCTGCTTACTGCTTATTCCCAGGCCAAGGCTTTATTTTGAAAATAACATGTGTCATTCAAAAGCAGTTCCAGGAGTCTTAAAGAATTTATTTCTTTTATGCAGAACCCTGATTATTGATTATAGAATACAATATTAACCAAGAGTTTTTTCAAGATGGATCATCTGACCAAATGAAAAGGTCATATTGTCCCAATGAATCACGTTAGACTAAGTCCATACACCATCCTAACTGAATTGACCACTGAGCTCAGCCAAACCATTCACTGGTCATTTTCATCAAAAAAGCAGCTAAATCAGTTGACATGTAATCATCTGTCATTAAGTAAGGAGGGAAGACCAACAGGGTATCTGAAATTTTCACTTTGTAATCACTCCTGTTCTTAGCGCTACAGCATGGAGAAAAATGGGCTAATGTAATGTTACTTTCAGGACATTTTGGGAATGAGTGAACTCTTAGGTTAATGAGGTAATAGTGCATGGAAAACATGTCCGGCAGCATTCAGTGGTTAAAGTGCTGGACTGCTAACTTAAAGGTCGGTGGCTCAAACCCACAGTCACTCCATGGGAGAAAGATGTGGCAGTTGGCTTCGATAAAGACCATGGCCTAAGAAACCCTGTGAGGTAGCACAACTTTATGCTGTAGGGTCGCTATGAGTCAGAACCAAGTTGAAGGCAACAGGATTATCCTGTTATGTAACAGAGTCTGTTATGTAACAGAAGAGAGTCCAGTGTATCTGGAAAGATCCTGAGTTTTCATGAATTTTTTTTTTTATATAAAGAGAAAGTATGGAACAATAAAGGATAAGAATAGGGTTTTTTCGTTTATTTTTTTGAGCAGCAAGCATTTGTTGCATAATGCCTAACCTCCTACATTTCCATTTTCTCTTGCTTAACAGACATCCTAGTGCTGACAAGCTATCGTTTGCAAATTTCCTCATAGAGTTAAACAATTAAAACTGGTCCTGAATATGAATGTACTGAACACAGAAGACAAAGACATGAATCAAGTACTTCTCTGGACTGTGTTTTAAAAATCATAATAAAAAGCAGACTAGACAAAGTTGTGTGAATCAATAGGTCCCCTAGGGAACTTTTTTGCATGTTGTATTTTGTTACAGTGACATCCTCCCCAGTATTTCTAAGCATTAAGGAATAAAGGGGCGTCCTGGTGGTTCTGTGGAATAAGCACTGGACTGCTAACCACAAGGTTGACAGTTCAAACCCACCAGCAGCTCTACAGAGAAAGATGAGACTTTCTGCTCCCGTAAAGGTTCACAGCCTTGGAAACCCTCTCCAGGGTCTTTCTGAGTTGGAACCGACATGATGGCATGCTAACAACAAGGAAACGCTGCCAGGAAAGTTGAATCCAATTCATAGCAACCTTACAGAACAGAGCAGAACTGCCCCTCAGAGTTCCCGAGACTGCAAATCTTTACAGGAGCAGATTGCCTCATCTGTTTCCTGAGGATCAAGGACAGTAGGTTTTAACTGCAGACCTGGAAGTCAGCAGCCCACCCTTTAACCCACTGCACCAACAGGGCTGCTTATTAGGGAGTGCTGTTGATGCTAAGTGCCTTGGACTGAGTCCCGACTCATAGCGACCCTGTATAAGGTTTCCCAGGAGTGAATGGTGGGTTTGCACTGCTGACCTTTTGGTTAACAATCTAGTCCTGATCCTACAGTGCCACACCAGGGCGCCTCTTAATGAGCAAGGTGCCATAAAATGAGTTTTAGGAAGGGGACCCATGAGAGATGTTTGGTATAGCAGACATTCGACTGGGATTGTGAATCTTCAAAGAAGTTATTGATGGGATGAGAGGTACCTTTTGTTTTGATCAATGTTTCAGCTGGCAAGAAAATGTGATGGGCTTTCTTGAAACGCTTACGAGGCACCTCCTGTGTTTCTGGCAACCTTGTGTTAAGATGATGACCAGTAAGCACCAGGGATAGTGGAGGTGGTTTTTTTAGTTGTCTACTACAAACATCAAACAGCCCTTAAAAACTCAGAGATCCTGTTGAGAGAAAAGAAGTCAAGGCTATTTTTTAGAAGAAAATGGGATAACCTAGCAATTCTGAGCACATACCTGCAATAAATCCCACCTCTGCCAATTGGGCTTGTAAACTTGATTAAGTAAATTGCGTAATCTAAACACTTAATCTACAAACTGAACTCAGTTTCTACATATACAAAACAAGAATAATCATACCTACCTCATCAAGGTGGTTGTAAGAATTAAATGAAATTGTAACTGACACACTTAAAATTCCAATGAAGGATAAGAAATGATCAGATTCGTCATAACCAGAATTCATTATAAGAACGAAAGTAATAAGAATAAATTGTACCTTCATTATAAGTGCATTCATTCCTTAGGACAGTTGTTTCTGTTATGTGTCTGCTTCATGAAGAGGTAAAATTGAATCTGTTTGGTTTTTGTGTGTTTGTTTTTAAAGGACGGTAGAGAGTTCTAGGACTCCAGGCTTGTGTGTTTCTTTATTCTAGAAAAATAAAACTGTGTCTGAGGAGTATGTGAAAATAAAGGAATGACAATTTGTCTTCCTTTCTTTTTAGCTCATTTTGACAAGAGTCACAAACTGTAATAGTTTCCCTTCCTCTCACAGTCAGTCACACCTGCTGTATTTCTGTGTTTGTTGTGGTTACATGCTGTTGAGTTGTTTGCAACTCAGAGTGACCCTTTATAGGTTTACAAGGAGTGACTGGTGAGTTTGAACCGCCCACCTTATGATTCAAATGGATCTTGTGGTGCACTGCTTTAGCCCACAGCGCCACAACAGAGCGACTGTAGAGTGTGACAATCTTACTCTTTTAAAGACCTCTATCCCTTATATTACAGATGAGAAAACTAAGGCATAGAGAAGAGAAGTGAAGGGCCCAAACGCATAATAGTGTAAAGGCCAGCACCACCACCGTTCCTCACGTGTACGCCCTCTGTCGTGTGGACAACCTACCATGTCTAGTTGCAAGTCTGTTTCTTTCTACCATGATCGTCTCTGGGTTTTGCTGGGAACGTTAATAGGTATCGTTTGGGTTGAACACTTCCTTATTTGTAACTGTAATATGCTGGTATCAGAGTCTCCTTCAATATCACCCTTAATGTTAGCCCAGGTCTACAGCAACAACAACAAATTCCTCTTAAAACTTACAAACATGTTTGCACTTTGGGGAACTAAGTAAGACAATTTCAGTGTGATGCCTTGAACAGAGACGAAGAAAGTTGGTTTTATTGAATCACATTTCCAGTTAATATCAGCTTTATATCTTAGTGTTTAGAAATGTTCAGTATGTCAAATAGATGCTGTGACTATAGTTACATTAAGTAACTGTATGGCTGACAAACGAACACTCACTATATAATGAAGGAGTTGTATTTACTTTTTGATATACTGCTGAAATTGTAGAATACTAGTGTTTCCTGGTGTGGCGCTATGGGTTAATGTATCAGACTGCAAAGCCGTTCAGTCCTGGTGTGGTGCTGTGGGTTAATGCGCCAGAGTGCAAAATCATTTGAACTTCAAGGTTGGCGGTTCAAGTTCACCAGCTGCTCCTCGGAAACTCTATCCAGGGTCACTATGGGTCGGAGCCAACTCAATGGTACTTAACAACACAACAACAATGTTTCCTGGAGTCCTAGTGTGGCACTGTGAGTTAATGCACCAGACTGCAAAGCTGGTTGAACTACAAGGTTGGTGGTTCAAGCTCACCAGTCACTCCTTGGAAACCCTATACAGGGTTGCTATGGGTCGGAACCGAGTCGACGGCACTTAACAACAAACAATAACAATGTTTCCTGGTGTGACGCTGTGGGCAAATGTGTCAGACTGCAAAGTTGTTTGGACTGCAAGGTCAGTGGTTCAAACTCACCAGATGCTCCTTGGAAACCCTATACAGGGTCACTATGGGTCGGCATCGACTCAACGGCACTTAACAACAACAACGTTTCTAAATATTTTATAACTCTCTAAAACTGCCAAATGGTTCTAAAAGATAACTTAGGTTTATCAACCTTACCCAAACGATGTGCATGTCAAAACTGTCGTGTGTTCTTTCATTCGACATAATATGTAAAGGGTACATCTTTGCCAAGGTGAGATTTGTTAGTGACTCAACTCTTGTAAAACAAACAGCTTCTGTTGCAATTAATGAAGAGTAAAGGGTAACAGACACCCTGAAACTGTAGTCATTCCACTAATGAGTGCACTAAAAAGTATTGCTGCTTTGGGATTTTTTTTTTTTTTTTCCTATGGTCCACCAGATTGAGACAAGCATAGCTGGAGAGGAATGAAAGAACATCAACTAGTTGGACCAATTTGTAATAATAAAAATGGTAAACACTTAAGTAGAAGCGATATCACTGATTTGTTCTCTAACAAAGCAGTTTAAAAAAAACAACAACAACAACTTGTCATCATCATCAGAAGCTGCATTCTGACAGAAATCGTTTTCTTGAAATAGCCGTGATACATAAACCCTATGTGGTCTTGTGATTCAGATTTAGGAATATCAGCCACTGAGGGTCTAAAGGCATTGTGCATTAGTATGTATTGAGACCTCATTCCATGTGGCAAGCAGCTGGACTTTTTAAAAAATAAAACTTCCAAAATAACCGTGAAGTGCTTGTTTTCAGGCGCTAAGTGTTATATTAATTGAATCATCCTCAAAATGTTATAAATTAGGCCAGACAGGGAATTGTGAATATTTAATATATTTGTTTTGTATCTCCACTAGTCCACAGAATAATGAAATTCCTTAACTACTTCTCTTTAACTTGCATGAAGAAAGCCCGGTATGTTGCTAAATCTCTTTTCACCAGCACTGTGGAGAAACAACTTTAATCCTTGTTAGAAAATTGCCGAGTCTGGGACTGACAAAGAGCTCATGCCTGTACCATTGTGAATGCTCCCTGGCCCCAAGAGCAGAGCCCTTTACAGCTGCGAGGATCCCGCCCGGCTCAGCTGCACTATTTAGGAGAGGAGGTTTGTCAATTTCTATTGACAATGGAAAGAGTTTTTCAGGGCCTGTAGCAGTGCTGACACAGTTGGGGATCAATGCCAGCCATTCAGAATGCACCCTCTTTCATTGCTTTGGTTTGTTAACTCAAGACTGAAGGTCCACTGAGGGGGTTCAGGGTGTTTAAGAAAGCTGATGAACTGCAAGCGTTTATAGCCCTGGTGTGGCAATTTCCATAGTCACTGGCAGCTCCTGACACTGAAGGAGCTCTGTCCTTGTTGACCCTCTTGTTATTAAAAAATGCACAAGTGCCGCGCTTCTCAATATTTCAACACTCTTACATTGTCAATACCACCTTCTGAGCCCTTCAGCTTGTTGCTTGCTCTAAAGATCTTCTTAGATTGGGTTTGAAAACTTCACCTTAAACACTAGATTAGACTGATGTTCTGTTTTCCGTGCTCCTGTTGATTTGTTGAACCTTCCCAGGGCTGGAAAGCAAGTAGCAGCTTGATGGGGAGACGGGCTGCTAATATGATTTACCAGTCTACAGTCATGCACAATAAGTGTGAATAAATACAGGGGTCTCACAGAGTCAACCTTAGCCTTTCCTTCTCTTTTATTTTTGCTTTAAAAGAGATATCTCAAGAAAATGAAGTGAGTAATGCATGCCCTTACAGGAGTTGAATGAACCACAAAAAGAAAAAAACACGTAGTTTTTTGTTAAAGCGGTAGGCTGCTGTCATGGATTGGTGTAGGGGGAAACAAATGTATACTTTGCTTGCATACGGACTGCTTTATTCCTGTGTGGGCCAAAGCAAGAAATAAAACAGTAATGCCCTTGCCCTCCCCAGGACTTCGTTGCAGGCTGCAGCCCCTTCCTCTTCATTGCCTGAAGGGCGAAAGGAAGAATCATCGATGTTGTTTCATAAAATCAACTTTTCCAAAATGAAAAGATAATTTCTGCTCATTTAGAACTAACTATACATTCACCCTGTTCAAATGTTTGTGGAGGTTGGGTTGAGTTAGATTGGGTTGGGTTTCATAGAGGAGAATGAAGCCAGTTTACCTTTGACTTTTTTTTTTTTTTTTTATTCTCACGATGGGAAACTGAGATCCATCATATTCTAGCACTTAAAGGAGGGACAGATCAATTCCAGCATTAGAAATAGGAAAATGCTTGGTTTCTGTCTGGTGGTTTTGTTTGCCGCGCGTGTGTGTGTGTGTGTGTGTGTGTGTGTGTGTGTGTGTGTGTATGTGTGTGTGTGTGTGTTACCATTTTCAAGAAAGCAGCAGTCTTAGCAGGGGTTTTTTGTTAGCCCATTCCTAGTGGCAGCATAAACTCTGAGCTGAGGAAAGCAAATCTGCTGCTTCACCTTAATTATTTGCTTGATTTAGCTGAAATCCTTCTTCCAAATGCATTAACTTGGGAACCTAGAAACACTTACTGAATATTTTTGCATATAGAATTTTTCTTATTAAAGAATTGTTTTTAATTCAAAGTAAGATGATGGTAACATTGCGTAAGCATTTTGCTTAATGATACTTCTCTTTCCTCTACTTGTATGGGTGATTTAAAATCATTTTAATCCCAAAATATATTTTCTCTAAAGTTATAATGTTGGTATTATGTTAAAGAAGTTTCCATTTACAAAAATTCTGTGTTATATTTGTTGTCCTTCTGAATATGACTTAATTATTAGTATCATTTTGTATATTATGTTAAAATTAAGTTAGGTTAACTTTAAATGATATCAGGAATTTTTTTAAAACATAAAGATATATGTGGAGTCATTTTAAGAAAGTATTTTTATTTCCCTCAAATTCATATACTTTACCTTCAAGTATCTATCATAACTATTCAGTTTTACTCATGAATTAACTAGTATGTTATATTATACTTTGTACAATATACAGTATTTTCTGCTCCACCCCCCCAAAAAAATCCATCATCCCCTTTAGAAGGACTTTAATTTTAAGACTGATATTTTAGCTTTCAGATTATCTAGAGAGTGGAATGGGGTAAGGACCTTAATAACGCTTACTCATATACATTATCATGAATCCCAGTGAGTTTTTACCTATTTCAAATGTAAGACTAAAACAGATTGAAATTAGGAAGTACCAATGGAAGAAAAGTCCAGACACTCAAATAAGTGGGAAATAATATATCAGCTGAAGTGCTAAATTCACTACATGTTTATTTTTAGTGTCAATGTCTCATTTTATAAAACTTGTCATTTCTTACGCTTTTGACATGGTCTGACAATTAAGAAAGCAACTATTAGGAAGGAGCAAAATTGGGAACATGAACAGCATAGTTCAGGATGTCCTGTTCTGTCCTGCATTTTAAAAGCTTGAAATTTTCATTCACCATTCAATACACTATTTTATAAATCAACACGTCCTTTTCATGAGTTTATCTCATTTTATGCATGCTTGCTCAGTATACTGATAAATTACAAGAAATAAGTAGATTAAATGTGAAACTAATTTATTTTAATTGACACCTAAAACATCATTTCATATACTAAATTAGAATGATGTTAATAAACACAAGTGAAAAAGAATTTCAGGCCTATATAACTAGAGATTTTTTAGAAGTTGAATTTTCTGTGTCAACACGTGGGGAAAGATGTTTTTTACGCATTATTTTTTTCTTTTTCTGTGTTTGAGTTCCTAAGAACTTATACATACACGCTGTGTGATCTCTAATGCCACTATGTTTCTGTATACAAACAAAGCACACAATTTTTTTTTCTCTTTAAGGTATTCTTTTTTATTTACTTTTTGGACTGTAATATTTCTCCCTGTTATATGAACGAGTAGCATTATTGTTGCAATAGTATCTAAACCTAGCCCTAATACAGCCACAAATGCCTTGAAATGTCACCATTAGAGACAGATTGCCCTTTCTGAATATTAACACACAATTTCTTCTTTTACTATGTTCACAAACACTATAGACCAGCATAAAATTACATTAGAGAAGAATTTCAGCATTTCCCTCGTGGGAATTATAACAAACAGGACAAATTTTCGAGCCCTGCCAAACAGAAGATCTTTTCCTTTTACAATTTGACATCTGTTTTGTCTTTCTTATAAGACATAAGAATTCCGTTTTTATAATATTCCTTCCTAAGATCTCGATAAATCCTTATTGTTAAATGGTTTTAAAACATCTTGACAAATATTTAACAATCAATAGTGGGTTTAAGGTCTGATTACTCTTTTGTAAGCTGTGGATTTCTTTCTCTTCTCTCTCTCTCTCTCTTTTTTCCATTGCTCCTTTAAAATCTTCTATCTGAGTATTGACTAGCACCTTATGGCATGAGCCATGTACTCTTTGATTTTTATATAACATGCAGGTTAATAGGGAATTTTGTTGGGGAAATAATTTTCCTGTTTTGTCCTGCTGTTTGGCAGTTTATTCAGTCCCATAACATCTATTTAATGCCCATCGGTGCCTAGAAATTACAAAGCAGATCAGTAGGCTGCAAAGTGCAAAAATACTGTTTCCCATGAATATGGTCCAGCTGCAAGACTGCAATGTTAATTCATGTAAAGAACAGTCTAGGTCAATTTAGCAGATTTCCTAGCAAAACATACAGTTCTGTTAACAGGAAATTATAGCATTATTGACTTCAAGTGCTGATCTGTGGTCATTTCAGAGTGTTTCATTACCCTCTCATTACCGAATCTGTTAAATGAATACTACAGAGGTTGTTTTCGGTTTTTGTTCTTCTTCCTCCTCTCCAGCAATGGTACAGCAACTCCATGAAAGTCATTTGCGTGTGGTTGGCTGATAGATTAGACCTTCAGCTTCATATCTACCAACTGAAGACACTCATCAAGATCGTGAAGGTAAACAAAATGTGTTTAGATGTGACTTGCCCACCAAGCTGTAAAGAATAATGGCAAGATATTGACACACAAGAAAATTGTATTTGATATCGCTGTGAGTCAATATCAGTACTGAAAAGGCATCCCTTACTAACAGTGATCTGCTGTTGTTTAATTCCATTTTCATCTCAATTACCAAATAACCAGAATTCTCTATTCTTTGCATGAATAAATTTTCAAAATGCTTTATTAGCAAGTAGCCCATTTTGAGATAATATGTATAAACGCGCAGCACATATACTTGAATGTAGTCATGCCACAATTGTGATGTATTGATTTTATGAAGTGTACAAATGTTTTCTCATAATGCACGTACTTCACATTTACAGAATCCTCTATCATCTTGAGGGCTTTTTGAACTGTTTTTGCTGATAGAATAAGCAGGGTCCCCATTTTTATATTGTATCCTGAAATGAACATTGTCAATATGCCAGAGTTCTTTCGGTAGTATGTTCTGTTTTATATGTAAGATACATTCAGTCCAAGTGTCAGATACCATACAAAGCTACTAACACAGATGTCATACCAGCTCAACAAGGCCATTTTGACTTTTGCTTTTCAAGAAAAAAAGTAATAACCTGTATGTTGTATTGCTTGAGTAGGAGCTCTAAAGTAATATATATATTCAAAGTCAGTTTTCACATTTTATCAATTCCAGTGGGAACACATTCACCCTACATATTAAAGACAGAACTTCTACCTTATAGCAGATAACATATCTCTAAGTTGTGAGAATTAGCTGTTCCTTTTAACAGGTGATCTTTACTTTCATTATGGTAACATTTATCAAGTAACAGTGTTTATGTATGTATATACACATGTATGTGCACATACATACATACACAATAGTTCTCAATGCATTATTGTGGTCTAGCATTATTATCACCTGGGAACTTGTTAGAAATGCAAATATCAGTCCTTCTCCCAAACCAGAGAATTAGACATTAGAAGGGTGAAGCAAGCCAGCTATGTGAGAGTGTTAACAAGCCCCACGTGGTTCTGATAAAAAGTAAAAGTTTGAGGAGAAACGCTGTATTATTTCATCAAAAGAATGTTTCTAACCACATTAAAATATGTCCCATCATTCTCTGGGTTTCTGCAGTCTAATTAGAATATACTTCTGAGAATAGACATGCAGGTTATCACAGGTTAGAAAGACCCACAAGTAGAAAACTTCCTTCTAAAGTCAGAAATTAGCCAATCTACTGAAAGATAGAAACTAGACCTAGGGTGTCTAGAATGTCACAATAATAGCAATCATGATTAGTCATAAATTGCAAGTAAAATTATAGCCACCCACTACTTTTTAATACTATAACTACACATAACATTTCAATAGAGAGGAATACCTTTGATCCAAAACACTTCTTACCAGGTGCAATGTTCTTTTACAAAGAACCCGAAACCATACAATGCTACATTCACATTTGGCTTAGTTTCTATATTGCTTCTTCCTCGTTTCTATAAATGTACCTTGAAAAGCTGTCAAATGAAGTTTGTTTTTTGTAAAAGAGAATCAGAATAATCTGTGTTCACCTTCAAACTGTCTGTATATGAGAAGGTTGCCATCTAAGCAGGGACTAATATTAGGATGGGCTGGTAATTCGGATCAACCGTATTTTTAAACCACTGCCCACTGTATTTAAGATGTCAGAACCTACATATTCAATCTCCTGCTATTAGGTGATAAATTGTTAAGCTCTTAAGCTCAGAAACCAAGTCCAGTTTCCTCAAGTCTAACTCACAGTGTCCCTGTAAGACAAAGTAGAACAACCCCCTCCCCCCCCCGGGTGTTTAAGGCTGTAATCTTTACGGCTAAACCTCACCTCTCATACTTCGGACATATCGTCAGGAGGGATCAGTCACTGGAGAAGGATATCATGTTTGGTAAGGTGGAGGGTCAGAGATAAAGAGGAAGACCGCCAACGAGATGGATTGGCCAAGTGGCAGCATCGATGGACTCAAGCGTGCCAACAGTAGTGAGGTTGGCCCAGGATCAGGCAGTGTTTCGTTCTGCTGTGCATAAGATCACTATGGGTCGGTACCGACTTGATGTCACCTAACAACAACAACAATCTTTACGGGAGCAGACTGTATCATCTGTCCCTTATGGAGAAGCTGCTGGTTTCAAAACGCTAACCTTTTTGTTAGCCGTTAACTACTTAACCACTGTGCCAGCGGGGCTCCTAGTTAAAGCTCTTAGCTTTTAGAATAAAAATCCCATTTTTTTTTTTACAATGTTAGTCCAGTATTTCTTTCAGTTATTCCTTTTCACATGCCATCACAGTTAATAATCAAGCATTAGTGGACGTTTTATAAAAGAACAATTAATAATTACATGAATTGTTGTGGTGATCATGTGCCGTGGAGTCGGTTCCAACTCACAGCAACCCTGTACAGGGTTTCCGAGGTAATAAATCTTTACAGGAGCAGAAAGCCTCATCTTTCTCCCATGGAACATCTGGTAGTTTCGAACTGCTGACTCTGGGGTTCGCAGCCTGATTTGTAACCACTACGCTACCAGAGCTCCTTGCATGAATTATGCAGTGATATTTCCATTGTGCTCTAACCCAGTCAGATTTTCTTACTTTGGCATATTCTTCGTTGTGGTTATTAATAGTCAAGACTGATGACTTAACCAATTTCATAAATAGATTTAACTTTTCATGCTTTTTCATGTTTTCCTTACCAAAAGCAAATCCCCAAGCTCAGCCTATACTTTCTTGGACTGAAACATTTAATCAAGTCATAGGGCTTTATTTAATTATTAAAACTGATTATTTTCACAATTGAAAATAGGGTGACTTAGTAATTTAGAATGCTAATCGTTTTTTCCCCATCTTTGAATATAAACAGATTTAACCAATTTCATACATAGAATCACCATTCTTCAGCACCTGTGTGGTTTCTTACTGACTCGAGGAAGCAACTGAATTAACGTCTTTATCGAATTGTGAAGGTTTTTATGAAGGTTATCCTCCCATCCAGATAGCTTAGATATGGCTTCAAAGTGTACAGTAGAATAGTACATCCAACCCAAGAGCCAAATGGCTAACCTCTGGCCAGTCGTTCTTGCCATTCTCAGAGTATTACCATTCTTCAATGCCTGTGGAGACCCAGATGCCATCAAAATTTATATGGTAGCCAATTGTGTGCCAGCAAGACACTTAGATACTAATTGTTTCATTCATGTTGCTTATTAAGAAAAAAATACCAGTAAGATTTCCACACAAAAAAATTATGACAATGAAGTTACTTGTGAAATTTTAGCATCAAAATGATTTATTTGAGGAGAGGAAAAATCAAAATGGCGGATGGATTTATTTTCCTTATAGTAGCTGTATGATATTTAAGAGCAGCAAATATAAATCAGGGACCCAGGTGGCACAGTGGTTCAACACTCAGCTACTAACCGAAAGTTTGGCAGTTTGAACCCACCCAAGAGCTCAGTATGAGTATTCCAGAACGCTTATTTGTGCTCATGAGGGAGCTGTACATGAACCAAGAGGCAGTTGTTCGAACAGAACATGGGAACACTGAATGGTTTAAAATAAAGAAAAGTGTACGACCAGGTTGTATTCTTTCACATACTTAATTCAATCTGTATGCTGAGCAAATTATCTGAGAAGCTGGGTTATATGAAGAAAAACTTAGCATCATGATTAGAGGGTGACTCATTAACAACCTGCGATATGCAGATGATACAACCCTGCTTGCTGAAAGAGAAGAAGGCTTAAAATTTTTTAATTTACTGATGAAGATCAAAGAGCACAGCCTTCGGTATGGATTGCATCCCAATGTAAAGAAAACAAAAATCCTCACCACTGGATCAATAAACAACATTTATCAACGGTGAAAAGATTGAAGTTGTCAAGGACTTCATTCTTCTTAGATCAACAATTAACACTCATGGAAGCAACAGTTAAGAAATCAAACAACGTCTTGCATTAGGCAAATCTGCTGCACAAGACCTTTTTAATGAAGAGCAAAGATGTCAGCTTGAGGATTAAGGCGCACCTGACCCAAGCCATGGTATTCTCAATAACCTCTTATGCATGCAAAAGCTGGACAGTGAATAAGGAAGACCATAGAAGAATTGATGCTTTTGAGTTTTGGTGTTGGAGAATACTGAAAGTTCCATGGACTGCCAAAAGAACCAACAGATACAGATCTGTTGGCAGAAGTGCAGCCAGAGTGCTCCTTGAGCCCAGGATGGCCAAACTTCGTCCTTCATACTTTGGACATATTGTCAGGAGGGACCAGTCACTTGAGAAAGATATCATGTTTGGTAAGGTGGAGGATCAGAGAAAAAGAGGAAGACCCCCAGCGAGATGGATTGGCCAAGTGGCATCCTCAGTGAGCTCAAGCGTGGCAACAGTAGTGAGGTTGGCACAGGATCAGGCAGTGTTTCATTCTGTTGTACATAGGATCGCTATGAGTCAATACCGACTCGATGGCACCTAACAACAACAGGAAAAGCTCTGTGGACAAAAGACCTGAAAACCTGCTTCCATAATGGTTGCAACCGAGAAAACCCTATGGAGCAATTTTACTCAGTAATACATGGAATCACTATGCTTAGGAATCAATTCAACAGCACCCAACAAAAACGCATCGACTGCCTCTTTTATTAAGAGATCAGAAGAGTGTATAGCACCCTGTGAGGGACACTTGTAAGTACGAGGGAAACAGACACCTTTGTGGTGGCCACAGAGACTATCTAAATATTGATAACAGTTTATGACTGCTAAAGAGATGGCAAGTATATCTACGCTGCAGCTCACAAAAGTGGTTACTGCTTGATAATAAAATAAAGAAGTGGAATTCTAATTGCATGTAAATTAGAAAGCGGCCAGGACTGAAAACCCATGATCCAGATCTACCCTGGACAAGTTACTAGTAGTGATGCTAAGTCTAAGGAAAGTGATTCCAGTAAAATAAGAAAGTATGAATCACAAATTCAGTATGTAATTGTCAGTGGGCCAACAATACTTTATATCAGATGTATCATCTCCAGGCGTATGATTTATGTGTTTGGTATATTTTGGTGTGGCACTATAAAATTAGTGCTAGACTGAGAACCAGAAGGTTGGCTATTCAAACCCACTGCTGCTCCTCAGAAACACTATACAGGGTCACTATGATTCAGAACCGTCTTGATGGCAATTAACAGCAATGTAGATTATTAGAGACTTGAACACAAATCTCTATAGTAATAATATCATGGGCATCATAGTCTTTACACAGAATTGACCTTTCAGAGTTGCTTCACAGGTTCTGATGCAAGTTGACATGCGGTATTATGATTAAGTACCACCTTGATCATAATTAATTTAGCAAATTAGAAAGAGAATGTGGAGATAATTGATTGTATGTGCGTTAAGAGAAACTTAAGATTTATGTGAATATAAGTTTGGTCATTTAAGGGTGGTTTTCTGAATCTGCTTTACTTGCTATTCATGATCTTAGATACCATTCAGTGTTCCTCAGAATTTCAATTATTATTATTATTATTTTGACAAGTGATGGGCAAAACTTAAAATGTTATAGATGTTTAGCTATGAGTTTTATTCCATCAAATTATTATTCAAATGAAAAAATACTATTTATCTTTCATCCTAATATTAACATATCACCCCTGAAACTTAGAATGATATGAAGGGACATTGGTCAGATTGAAGACAATGGAAAGATGAAATGTGAAAATACCAGTGTTCCCACTACTTTATAATAGTTCCAGTTCTTCTAACTATGTTAGTAAATTTCTGGTGTAGATACTGAGGGGATTAAGATACTATCCATTCACACTTCCTAACTCAACGGTCTCAATATGATGTTTTCCTTCTTCTGTGTTCAGTGAAATCAAGCATCCCTTAATGTTAATTTCCAACTATTGGAGTTGTGATAGTGGGCCATGAAGCACGATCGTCTTTTCTTCTCCTGTGACTGTTTTCATGTATTAAATGCAAACAAACCAAGTGACTACTAACATTCATAACAGAATTGTGGCACGCTAACATGTACTGATACATTTGGCCCAATCTGTTGAAATCTAAGGCTTATGATTTTCAATCTAACATAAGATGATAGAAAAGTCTTGAAAGATATTTAGCATTAAAAATATCTTTACCAGGACTTCCACAAAAGGGATATCTTCTTTTGTTCTTTGTTTCTTCATTTATCTAATTCTAGATTTTTTTTCCCCTCCAACTTAAAAAAATATAAATAAAAACATTAATCTCACTTAATCATGGAAAATCATGTATAGAGATGCATTTTTAAAGTGAATGTAAGAAAGGCTTTGTAGATTGCACATTTTAAGTGCTATGAAACTTTTGTTTTGTGGGTATCTTTTTGCTTTTAGTAAACAATATAGAAACAGCAAGATATTTGTTGTACCTTTGACATATAACACACTTTACTGTTTCACAAAAAAATGTAAAATGTGTTCTATTTTCCCATCTATGAGCGTTTGTTGCTAGAGTTTAACACTTCACATTCCAAGGGAATTTCAAAAGGAAAGGTCATAATTCATATAGACATTTGTTGCTGTTGTTGTTGTGTGCAGTGGAGTCGACCCCATATACCCAAATTTTTAGCCAATAGTACATATAAATAATAATTCACATATGATAAAAATGTGAAAAATTTTTTATTAATATTAGGATTAGTTCTCTACCATACAACTTTTCCCCCAAAATAATATATTTTACAAAATATAGTATATTCTTTTTAGTATAAAGGAAAGACTCCTCAGTGGAAAGACTGAAAATATGAAAAATGTGCATAAGTACATGTTTTATCTCTGTCACAGGTTATTCAGATAGTAAATTCTGTGCAACTATTAATATTTGGGGCAAAATCTAAGTTGTCACTTGCAAGTCACAACATTTGCATCTATTCATAATGCTTGTAGTTTGAATAGTGCTATCCAATGTCTCTTGGTTCCTTTTCACCCCCTGAAATTGAACAAGATGTCTGGAATCTGAGCCCACTAGTGGACTATCAAGAGACATAATATCAAGATAATATTTGAAATATCAACTGAGTTCACATACAAATATAGAAACATATATCCAGGCATACTGTAATCTAAGTTATCTAAGCAAATTCTCTTTTTCCCCAGAAAACCTATAGGGACTTCCGACTGCAGGGCGTGTTGGAAGGAACGCTGAACAGTAAGACATATGATACTCTGCACAGACGATTAACAGTAGAGGAGGCCACAGCCTCAGTGTCAGAAGGAGGAGGACTTCAGGGCATTACTATGAAAGACAGTGATGAAGAAGAAGGATGATCCCGCCCAGCTTGTAGGAGGAGCTTGACATTATTGATGTTGCACCTTGTCTTTGTAATTTCATTTATTATTTTAAACAAATGTAAATGCTTGTATTCACTCTACTTTTTAAAAATGAAACCTAGACGCAATGAGAAATGCCAAGCATATATAAATATATATATTTTGTAAAGTTATCTTCCTTTGTGTAGTTTGATCTAAAATGAGTTTTAGCTCTGCTTGTGATTGGAACAAGAACAAGATCAGATCTTTGTTTGTCCCCCTGTCATTACATCACAAGTACTGTCATGTGTGTAAAACAAGATATGTATTTCTCATAATGCAACATTGTGAGAAGGACTCACTTCTGATCACTATGCCAACTCAATCGTATCCTTGTTAAAATGGTGTGTACCTTCCCATTTATAATTATGTGCAAGGTCTGTTTCCTAGTTAATTTACCATTGCTGTGATATGTATAAAAACTTTAACTTTGGTTCTTAGTACTCTGAATTGGTCTGCAGGTGTATTGCTGGCCTTAAAGTACTGCCAAACCCAAATATAGACTAGACTTACCAATGGGCTTGTGTCTTGTTCAATTATGAACATTTCTTCTAAGTGTAAGACACCCCAGGGTGTGGAGTAGTAAGTGTGCTGCCATTACCATGCCACATTCTTCTACTTTGAAGCCTAACAGCTTGCAGGCAATAAAAACCCATTTGATCATAACCACTTCTGTATTTATTAGACTTGTATAGATTAAATGCAATCAAAGACGTTTGCAGTATTTCAAACATCCCAACTCTCTGGCTCTGTGCTTTGTGCTCTTTGCTTGTTTGTTTTGTCATGTTTAGTTTTACTTTCAGTGATATGAGTTAAAGATATAAACATATGCTTTGCATTCAGTAAGCACCAAACCCAATGCTGTCAAATCAATTCTGCCTCTTAGTGACCCTAAAAGACAGCATGGAAAACTTCCATAGGGTTTCTGAGGCTGTAAATCTTTACAGGAACAGACAGCCTCATCTTTCTCCCACAGAGTGGCAGGGGAACTAGAATCCCCAACCTACTGTTCCACTTGCTTCTTCTGATAGGCACACATTTGTTAAAAGAGTTGCTTTGACAACAAGTTTCCATAGCAAAGAAAATGTTGACTACCTATTCACATTTTGTGTTTTATTTGTAATTAATGCTGTTAAGTTATTAACTTGTTCTTGGTGGTGATGGTGTGCCATCAAGTTGGTTCCGACTCATAGCGAGCGTCCTTATACAGGGTTCCCAAAGCTGTAAATCTTAGTGGAAGCAGAAAGCCTCATCTTTCTCCCACAGAGCAGCTGATGGTCTTGACTTAGTCCAGGGCTTATCCTACAGAAAAAGAAAAAAAAGGGGGGTGTATTGCATTGGGCAAATCTACAGCCAAAGACCTCTTTAAAGTACTGAAAAGCAAAATTGTGACTATGAAGACAACAGTGTCTCTGATCCAAGCCATGGTATTTTCTCAGTTGTTTCCTCTGCATGTAAAAAGCTAGGCAAAGGATAAGAAAGAACAAAGATTAATTGAATTTGAGTTATAGTATTGATGAAAACTATTGAATATACCATGAACTTTCTGAAGAAAGAAAAATTCTGTCTTAGAAGAAATACAGCCAGAATGCTGCTGAGAAGCTAGGATGGTAAGACTTGATCTCAGATACTCTGAATGTGTTATCAAGAGAAACCAAATCCCTGGGAAAACACATCATGTCACATACTTGATAGAGGGTCAGCTAAAAAGACAAAGACTCAACAGTGCAACTGGCTGACACAGTGCCTACAACAGTAGAAGCATAGCAGTGATTATGTGAATGGAGCATAGCTTACTGGCAATAATTGCTATTGTTTAATTCCATTTTTAGTTCAATTGCAAAAATGTCTTAATATTCTATTTTTGCATTAATAAAAAATGTAAAAGTCTTATTAGAAAAAAAGCACATTTTGAGATAATGTATGCAAGCCCATAGCACATAATACCTGAATATGTCGTTGCTGTTAAGTGCCGTAGAGTCAGTTCTGACCCATAGCGACCCTGTATAGGATTTCCAAGGAGTAACTGGTGAGTTTTAACCGCTTACCTTGTGATTCAAATGACTTGGCAGTCCAGTACATTAACCCACAGCACCACACCAGGACTCCATACCTGAATATGATAGGCCCAATAATTATGTATTAATTTTCTTAAGTATAGAAATGTTTCCTCACATTTATAGGATCATGTATCATTTTAAGGACTTTTTGAATTTGTTTTGTGATAGAATAAGGAGCGTCTCAGTTTTTACCGAGTCCTACCAACAGAGCATCATCTCACAACAACAATGGAAATTAACACTAATTAAAAATTAGTAAGCTGGAAATAGTCATTGACATCATTAGTTACTAAGGAACCTTAGAATGCTCATGGAAGCAGCATTCAAGAAACCAAATGGCACATTGCTTGGGGAAATCTGCAAAAGACCTCAAATATTTCACTTTGAGGACCTGAATAAAGCCATGACATTTTCAATCTCCTCATGTGCATGTGTGGAGTCCTGGTGTGGTGCTGTAAGGATAAGCACTCAATCACAAGGTTGGTTTTAACTCTTGGAAACCCTATAAAGGGTTGCTACAGGTCGGAACTGACTCATCAGCACTTAACAATAACAGCATGTGAGGGCTGGACCAGAGCTAAGGATGACCGAAGAAGTATTCATACACTTGAATTATGGCATTGGCTAAGATTATAGAAGGTACCATGTGATTCTTGGAAGAAGTACTTAGAGTCAAGAATAAGGAGTTGTCTTACGTACTTTGGACATGTTGTCAAGAGCAACTAGTCCCTTAAGAAGGACATCATAATTGATAAAGCAGAGGGTTGGCAAGAAAGAGGAAGACCCCAACAAGGTGGATTGATACAGTGGCTGTAACAATGGGCTTAAATACAATCATTGTGAGGATTGTGCAGGACTGTTAGTGTTATGTTCTATTATGTGCAAGGTCTCTGTGAGTGGCAGCTGACTCAAAGGCATCTAACAACAAGAAAGCACAGTGGTGAAGTGGTTGGCTGCTAACTGAAAGGTCAACACTTTGACCTCACCAGGCACCCTACTGGAAAACATTGTGCCAATCTACTTCCATACAGATTTACAGTCTTGGAAATCCTATGGGGCCGCTTGATTCTGCCCTGTTAGGGTCACTCTGAGTCATAAAAAAAATTTAACAGCAACAAGTTTGGTTTTTGTGGTTTTGTTTGAATTTCCCCCTTCACCCAATTTATCATGTGTCTATCCTCCAACTAGTGACTTATTTTTAAATTAGTAAAAATAACTTATTTCTTCCCTAATTTATGAAAATCTACATTCTGAAACATTAGAAGTGGAACAAGGTCTTGCACCTTCAAGTTCATTTTTCCATGGTGTTATAAACAATAAGGAGTACCCAACCGTCTACTTAAGCCACCATCATTATATAATCCTGATTCTGTTGGCTCCGTTTCTGGGTTTAGGCCCTGTGGGACAAGATAAAGAGGAAAGATGATTTCCTCCCTTTTCTTGGATAAGAGACTGATTCTACAAACTCTGAAGCTTTCTGCTCCTGGAAAGATTTACAGCCTCAGAAACCCTATACAGGGTCCCTATGAGTCAAAACTGACTCCCTGGCACATAACCAATACCAGCCTACCAACTCAGTATTTTTGAAAGGCAGTTTGTCTTGGGACACTCTTAATCCACTTTTACACTCATTATTTGTTTCTTTGAGTCTTTCAATATTTAGTCATACTATCTAAATTCCCAATGCCTTCCCCAACCTTACTGCTCCATAGCTCAAAGTGTTCTCTACTTAGAAATTACCCTTTCTTTTCTTTAAATAAAATGTTCATTTCCTTGATGCAGTTCATCTCAGAATAAGTGGCCCAATTTATTCTAAAGTGTGAATGACTGATGACCTCCTTTCACTATACTGTAACCCTGACTTGAAAACAAAGAATGCTTGTTTACGAAAAGAAATATCTAGCTGATGGGATTCTGAAATAAAGAGGAAAATTCAGGAGCTGCAGCAGAAAGCATTTGGGACCAGGAAGAGCTCACTGCTGGCCTGGCTTAATAACCTGCCTTTTGCCTAGTTGCTTGTCCATCTCTTGTAGCTGCTCCTTGAAACCTAGTATATTTGTCCAAGATTCTCCCTCCCCTTTTCATTCCCAGTCAAAGGCAGGTGGTGGAGAGGCACACAGTTTTAGGAGAACTCCCTGAGCTAGCACTTGATCCATACTCTATATGAAAAAAGAAATTATGAAGTAACTGGAAAAAAAAGAATGAAAAGTGATTTTTGGGTTATTGCCCAGAAAATCTCTTCAACCAAACTGCAAATTGCTTCAAATGACTTAATAATTGTTCATCGGTGTGTGTGACTGGTAGGGTGAAAGCCCAAGCGTCTGCTTATTAAAAGAAGCCAAGTTTTACATGTTGTTAGTCTTAAGTATTATATATTTTAAAATTTTTTTAGTTGAATTCCTAACAAGTCTTGCAAAAGTTATGAAATGAAAATCATTAACTTCCAAGCAATTACTGGAGCATACACAAACAATTTCAAAGTGGATTAAGGACCTAAATATGCAAACTAAACCAGAAAATTCTTAGAAGAACAAGCAGGGGCAATGCTGTCTGGTCTAGCTTTCAAGACTGGATTATCTAGTGTAATAACAAAAGCACAAACAGCAAAAGACAAAATAAATACATGGGACCTTGCAAAAATGAACATCTTTTGGTCATCCAAAGATGATGGTCATAAAAAAAAAAAAAAAATGAAGAGACAAGCTACCAACTGGGGGAGTCTCTTTGGAAACCATGAATCTGACAAGAATCTGGTAATCAAAATAGATATAAAACTTGAACAACTTAACAAAACAACCCAATAATAAAATGGGCAAAGAACTTGAATAGATATTTCACTAAACGGGATATTCAAATGGCTATCAAATGCATGAGAAGATGCCATTAGTCATCTGAGAAATGCAAATCAAAACCAGAAGGAAATTCCATTACACTTCTACCAGGAGGATAGTGTTGTTGAGTACTGTCAAGTTGGTTCCAACTCATAGCAACCCTATATCGGGTTTCTGAGGAGAAGCTGGTGGGTTTGAACCATCAACCTTGTGGTTAGTGCTTATTCTACAGTGCCATGACTAAGGTTTTTACAAACTAGTAACAAATGTTAGCAAGAATAGGGAGAAATTGGAACCCTTATCTATTGCTGGACTCTTGGTGTTGTAGCACTGTAGGATCAGCACTGGACTGGGAACCATAAGGTCAGCAGTTCAAACTCACCAGCTGCTCCTCAGAAACAGGATCACTGTGAGTTGTAACCAACTTGACAGCACTTAACAGCAACAACAATCCACTGATGGTGGGAGTACAAAATGACATAGCCGTTGTCGAAAACAGAGTCCCTCAAAAAAAAAAAAAAAAAAATATATATATATATATATAAAAAACCTAGCAATTCCACTCCTAGGTATATACCCAAAAGACTTGAAAGACTCAAAATTAGACTTGCATACCAGTGGTCACTGCAGCACTATTTAGCAAGAAGGTAGAAATAACCTAAATGCCCATCAACAGATGAATAAATAAAATACTGTACAGAAATGCAATGGAACACTATTTAGCCAATAGGAGAAATGAAGTGGATATATACTATACAGTATGAATAGAACTTGAAGACACTATACAAATGAATAAACCAAACAAAATCCCTAAGGGGCAAATACTGCATGGCCTCACTTACGTAAAAAGAAGGAGCAAATGTACAAAAACTCAAGTTTATCATTAGCTACCAGGAGCAGAAGAGATGGGGGGGGGGGAGTTAACTGTAACAGAAATATCACATTGATTAAGGGTGGGTTGTATTGCTGCCAGTAAGTTGTATACCTGTAAAAAGTTGAATTGGCAAAAATTGTGTGATAGATCTCTTTACAACAATGACCAAAAAGAAAAGCTTTTGTGGCTGCTTATGTACAACCAAACGTGATAGGATTTGATTCCTCGGTTTAGAGGTTTAGGGTCCTGGTGTGGTGGAACACCTGGATAATTGGCGTAATCACCTGCTTAGTGTTTCTGTTTTACCTTCTAGTTCATTGCATGGTGCCTGGGGTCTTACAAGTTCGCCAGCAGTCATTCAAGCACAATTGGCCTCTCTTCTCCTGGAGCAACAGAGGAAGGACTCAGGAGTAGAGAAGGAGATGGAATGTGTTTCTTCCTGACTCAATGAACAACTAACTGCCTGCTTTGCGGTGAGACCGAAGAGCTGAATGGTGCTTGGCTACATTACTGAACATTTTGATTAAAGATTCCACAGAAGAATCCTGATCAAAAGGGGCATGGGGTGCAGAACAGAATATACAGTTTTCATGAACACACTCTGGACTTGCTGAAGTCTTTTTTTGTTGTTGACTCATCCCAACCCTGTATAGGGTTTCCAAGGAATGGTTAATGAGTTTGAACCAACACCTTGCGGTTCAAACTGACCAGTGCTTATCCTACAGCGCCGCATCAGGATTCCATGGAGGGTGGTTAAAGTGAAACAAGTGCCCTGCGGATCTTTAAACATTAAACCAAAAATGTCCTCTGAAGTCTTCTTAAAACCATAGTTTTGCTTGAATAGTAAAGAAAGGTCAGCCTCGAGCATTGTGCTCTTTAGAGAACTCTCTAATGGATACCAGCATTGACAGCATTAGATGGACTCATAGGGGGCTGTACGTTTATGTTAACGAGGGAGAAACACCTCAAAGAATGTAGTCAATATCACTATATTGGACTTGTAAAAACCGCTGAATTAGTGTATGTTTTGCTATATATACAAGAATGTAATCATTGTCACTAAACTGTACATGTCGCGAATGTTGAATCAGTGTATGTTTTGCTGTGTATGTTCTCAAAAAAAAACAAAACCAATAAACAAATAAAAGAATAAAAATCAAGAAATAGTTCTAAATTGTATGGGGGAAAGGATCAAAAAAAGTACTTTCTTTAGACAGTTTAGTGTCTCAGGAAAAAATACTGTCCAATGTTCATGCAGAATGGATTTGTTCAATAACTCGTCTAGAAGAGGAATCCACTTCTTGTTGGAATAATAATAATAAATAATGTTCTTCCCCGGAAAGAAAAAGAACCACACACAGCTTCATGTAAACCGCCGGTTCCAGCTGTGGGTCGTTTTCTGCATTCACGGATTTTTCCACTTGAATTCCCTTTAGTTCTTGGTCTTTGTCCTTCGATCAGGAGAAGGAATTTCCTGCTACTTTTTCAGTAAACGCCAGTGCAGTGTCCCGGGGCTCCCACCCGACCTCTGGCTCAGGGTCCGGCCCGGATCGACGCAGACCGCCAGCACCGCGCTCCTTCGCCCGCAACAACCCTGAGGAATAAGGTCCGTGGGCTTCTAGAGGGTGCGCGGAAGTGGCAAGGAGGTGACTCTCCCGTCACCGCTCCGGGAGTCCCAACACCTCTTCTGGCCGCCGCCGTCCGCCTTCCAAGAAAGGCGTGCGAGGACCCTGGAGGAGGACTGAGGGCGCTGGCCTGTCCCCCGCACCCGAAGCACAGACTCGGCCTTGGAGCCCCTCTTTGGCCTGATGGGGGCGGTGAGAGTGCGCGTTTGCTCACTCTTATTTCTTATACGCCAAACAAAAACATGGACATTGCCTTGGTCGGACTTCTAAAGGCCGGGGATGATGGACTTTCTGATGTTGCAACGCGGCATCTAGACGCAGGCGGGGAACCACAGCCTCCCGCGCGCGCCTGCAACCCCACCGACAACCCGCGACCAGCCCCGACCCTTCGGGTTGGGTGCGGAAAGTGAAGACCTGGTGTGTGGGTTTGGGAGGACGTTCCTGTCCTGTTCACACTTGAGTTCTCCCCACCCTGCCCCTGAACTGTGCTGGGATACCAGGTAGGGAGCGCTCTCCTTCCCCCCAAGTCCTACTGCCTGGGCGGCTGGAAGCGGCAGCGAGTCCGCAGCGGCGTGGCCCTGGTCCTTCGCTGCCGATGGAGCGGAGCCAGTGACCCCACAGGCAGCCACTCCCGGCGTCGTCTGGCATCTGGGGTGCAGGACTGCCTTGGGGGGTTCTCCACTGTGACGCTGAAGTCTTGATACTTGAGCGAGCAGAGACCAGTACTGACTGAATTGCAAATCTCTGAGCCTAGGTTCCACAAAGCACAGGAGCCAAGCCATCTACAAGCAGTAGGTACTGCTGCAGGGATAAGTGAACACGGGAGGGTAAGGCAGAAGAATCCCACCTGTTTGGCCAGCAAATAATTTCAAAAAGACCCTCTGGTTTAAAAGACTCCCCAGGAACTGTGAGCTTGACAGCACCTTGTTGCTGCTGTTAATTGTTGTCGAGTTGGTTCCGACTCATAGCGACCCTGTATAGGGTTTTGGAGAAGCTACTGTTGAGCTTGAACCACCGACCTGGAGGTTCAAACCGCCCTTGCAGTCCGGCGCATTAACCCAGTTTGTTGTTAGTCGGTACCGACTCATAGTGACCCTGTGTACAACAGAACTCCTTGGAACTCAGCTTTATTGTTGTTGTTAAGTGCCTTCGAGTCGGTTCTGACCCATAGCGACCTATACAGGGTTTCCAAGGCTGTAAAATCTTTACGGGAGCAGAAAGCCTCATCTTTCTCCTGCGGAACAGCTGGTAGTTTTGAACTGCAGACCTTGAGGTTCGCAGCCCGATTCGTAACCACTATGCTACCTGAATCCAGCTTGGGAACTGCTAAGACCTGGGGTTGGTTGACCAATCTGCTGTAGGTCTGTCTTCTCTGCCTATGAGCGCTGAGGCCTCCAGCAAGTTACTTAACCTGTCTGTAAAATGGGCACTGAAGCAGGAAGGTTGTGGTAAGAATTGCAGACAGTGTGTAGCAAATTGGTAGTCGTTATTTGCTATTTCTTAAAGTAGGGATGGATTCAAAAGCAATCCTGGGTGGCCTGTCTTTGCTATTGCTAGCCCCACCTCTGCTGGCCCTTCTCCCTGGGGTTGACACAGGGTCCTTCTACATACAGTCCCGCCCGCCCCTGGCCTGTCAGTGGACTGGCTAGGAAGGTCCAGTGCCCAGGTTATGTAGACATGGACAGCCAGTGGGCAGGGGAGGAGGGGACTTGGGGAGACCAGCCGATTCGTCTCCAGAAAGGGCCTGTACTACTGAGAGAGCAGGAAGCTGCAGCTGGAAGAGGAGAGGCAGGAGACATATCATTGAGTCCACACGGGGAAGGTGTTTGCCAGGGACTTGGACAGAGGACAAAGATGACCCAGAAGGCGCTAGAACACAAACAAGGAATACCTCAGCTTTGCCTCGGCCAACATGCCGAGTGCAAGAGAATTGCAGGGGCATTTATTCATAGATTTTCCAATGTTCCAGGGGGCTGATGACAGGGTCTTGTGTCTTGTCTTCGACTAGGGACTGATACGTATTAAGTACCTGGAAAATTCGACCAGGAGGCTGCCTGAGTGCGCCCAAGGGTGGCAGATGGCAAGGGCGACAGTCAGCAGTGAGTCCTGGCCAGGGGTTACTGAGCTAGAAGCACTTCTAAGCTGTCAGGAAACCTGTAGCATGGCGGAGACGGCGCTGTGGAGTGCACCCTAAGTCACAACCCAGAACGTCTGAGGATAGGGGTCCCACGCCCTGATGATAGCGGGGGTCTACGCGCCATGGCCTAGGAGAGGCTGTAACTGGACGCAAGTGAAGGGGTAGAGATACTGTGCCCCACATTTTTCTGGGAATGGAGCTGCGTTTTAAACCTGAAATGTGTCCCCTTTTCTTATCATTCCTTCAATACAACTGTTTCATTCTCAGAGAACAGGATTCCATTCACCTGGGATACAGCAAACTAAAACCAAACCATTGCCTACTGCTCCTTTAGTCTCCCTGTGTCTGTGAGGATGACTGTGCTAGTTAATAATTGTATTTGTGTGCTTATTTCTAGGTAGCAGAAAATAAACACATTCTAGAACTGTCCCCAATCTCTTTGCTCTCTGTCTTCCCCCTAGGATCAGTGGTTCTTACACTGAAGACAAAATGAAGACCTGATTTCTAATTCAAGAAGCACCAGACAGACAGTGACTCTGGAGTTCTGACCTTAGGTTATTTATAAAGTCCTCACTGTCCCCCCTAATACACCCAGATGATGTCAAAATGAAAAGACTGCAAACATTATAAGTGATGCATCCAACTGTTTCTTTCCTGCTTCAAATCAGGTCTCGTTTTTTTCTTCTAACTCTCCCTTCTTTCTAGTGCTTAACAAATACTTTCTGGAGTGTAATTGGAAGAAGCAAAACTTGATTAGATGTGGAAATTTTCTCTTTAGGACGTTTTCTTAAAGTACCAAGAAAGCAAAACAAAATTGTAACTTCAGGGGAGATTCTGGGAGGAAGATAGAAAAAGTCCCTTCAAAGAGGGGTCACATAATAAAAGGTAAGAGCTTAACAGGAGTGGATCTCAAAAAGTGGGGAGTGAAAGATGGAAAGGCCAGTAGAACAGGCCGCTGTGGAAGGACAGGGCTTTTGTTAGGTCCACTGGGCTGGAAAGGGAAGAAGATTTTTTAAAAACCCAACACACACTTCAAAGTTGCTCTACTGAAGCTCAGTCCTTGTCTTTCATGCAAACTCCAATTTTGTTGTTGTTGTTGTGACATTGTGTGAGTGCTAGGTGCGTTCTTTCACCAGAAAATTGATGAATTTTTGAAGTGCATAACTACTTCTTATAGACTGAAACCTGTTTTAATCAAACTGGAATTTTTGAAGAGCTTTGTGAAAGGTTAATTCATGAACCTGCAGAAGGAAGTATCCCATGGGGAACTCGGGACTGTATGTGGGAGAGAAGGCCCCCAAGGACAAGGAAAGTCCTTGCGGTTGTGAAAAATAATTTAGCAAATGTGATTCCTGTGAGTATTTTAACATCAACGTTTAAACCTGAAATCCAATTGTTGAGAGGAAAGGTTTTATAAACATAGTTTTCTGAAAAATGGCTTTGGAAAAGTGTATCAATAACTTTTAAATAAGGTAATAGCATTTCATAGGTAAAGTTATTTTATTTTAAAAATCTCTTTTAAACTCAACATTTTCAGGCTTTAGTCCCATTTTACAGGAAAAACAAAACAAAAACAATTCAAGGCAAAGGGGAGTCATCACTATCGGTTCCTGCTAACAAGTCCACTAGCTGCATGGCCTTCCTCAGCCAGGGCATTGGATTCAGCCCACAGCAGAAAGGCAGAGTAGGCACTGGGATGGTTTTTTCCAGCCCTAGTTATGAAGAACTTCCTTAGAAAGGATGAAAGATTGTTCTTAATTGCAAGGGAGATCTATGTATCTATCCAGCTTTAAAAGGATAGTTAAGGGCACTGAGAAAGGGGGCTATAGTTTGTTTACCCTTTATCATGGTAGTAATTGGAGTAAAAGCAGCCGAATCTAGCGCATACATCTGAAAAAGTGATCGTTTTCCATCTGAGATTCTGTTTCAATGATTTAAAATTAAACCTCTAAAAATAATTTTAAAATAACAACTGCAAACCACCTAAGCGTTGAACTGAATGATGGGGAATATGACCAACTTTGAGAAAGCATTTTGCAGAGTAAAGAGAAGCCAAATTAACTAGAAAATACAGAAGGGGATTTACAGTGACTCTCTCCCAACCTAAACAATGAATCACTTGATACTATGGACCAAAGGGCACCGCCCTGCTGTGGACCCTGGAGCTGAAATAGGGGAGACTTGGGCTCCAGGAACCCAGCCTCTGGCTTGCCCTCAGAGAAGCCTTAAGAAAACACAAGTAGAGCTCCAGAATTCGAACTTACTGGTGGCCTCTGAATTCAAATTGGGGCGGGGGGTGGAGCGCGGGGAGCGCGAATTCAAAGACAGTAGCAACTATCCTATGTATTTTGTAATGATCCCATTTCATTTGTTCATCTTTCTGTTTTGAATTGGTAAGTTGGATCCAAGTTGAGGGTTGGAGGTGTGTGGCTATCCCTTATTTGTTGTTGTTGCGAACTGCCGTGGAGACGGTTCCGACTCATAGCGACCCTGTTTTCCCAGCAGAGGCTGATGAGCTTGAACCGCCGACCTTGCGGTTCAAACCAACCAGTACATAAACGCAGCGTCACACCAGGACTCCATCCCTTATTTAGGGAAATAATAAGTTGGGGCGTCCTATTAGTCTTAAAGGGTAATTACTGGTTTTAAATAAAACGTATGTCAGTCTAATAAAAGGGGTGCAGATCCTTTGGAACGAGAGAGACCCTAATTATTAGCATGATTACGGCCTTCTGAACATGGCATATGCTCTTAATTTGAAAAAAAAAATTATTTTGCCATTAGTATCAAATCTAAATCAGCATCATTACAGCCGATTTGGCTTTTCCTTTCTTCCTTCCCCCTCCCTTCCCTTCTTCTTTCAACAGTGGTGTGAAAGTTCAGATATTCTCCGTCATGAGTAAAAAGCTCTGGAAAGCAGTTAATGTGCCAACCCCGGGAACACCTCCAGCCCCATGGTGCGAAAATGGAATATGTGCTGTTGAATTATTATTTTTGTCCTTTTAGGTTTACAGTTACGCTCTTGTATTATGTAAATTTCTGAGAAGCTGTGAATCACAGGGTTAGGTGGAGGACGGTTTCTCCCCCTCTGCAAACTACAGGAAACGACCCCATCCAGACTGAGAAGGATGATTCTCAACCCCATTTGTGTTTCCGGTTTTCTCTTCCAGACCCAGCTTCGCTGGGCACACGCTACCCTGGAGGCCCGCAGGGGCGCGGAGCCGCAGTGAGCCACATGCGTGACGTCAGCCAACCGGCCCCAGGAGGTCAGCGCTGGCCGCAGGATGCTGGTCCCCCGCTTGCCAGCGTCAGCACAGACTTGGGGTGAGGTGGGGCGGGCTTGATGTTTCTCGGCATTTCCAGTAGCCTCTTCTTCTGTGGGATTAATGAGAAACTTTGAGACCAGACCCACTCATCTGTGAAGTTCACAGAATTAACTGAACTTGAATAAAGGACCAGGTGGGCGGAGCAGAAGAAAACTGACTTTCAAACAGACTTAAGTTCAGTTTTTACCTTAGTTCAAATTAAGAAGGTATAAAAATTTAACGCAGAGTTTTAAAAGTTAGTAAGATTCCTAAGTGACATAACGGATGCGCGGATGCTACAACTGGGCTCTTGACGTATACACAAAGAGTGGAGGATCTGGGCAGGGGCGGCCAGGAGAGGGAAGGGAGAGCGGATGAGAAAAACGCCCACCCCCAAAAGAAAAGACGAGCTGAGGAGCAAAGATTCCCTCCCCTGCCCAGCCTGTGCAAGCAGCTGGAGGTGGCCGCGGGGGACTGTTGGCTAGGGACAGCCTTCAATTCCCCCTGTTGGAAAGGATGCGGGGTTTGGACGAGAGAACTCAGGGACTGGGGAGAAAGGACGAGCTGGAGGGTGTGATCCAGGTGGAGGCAGGAGAAGGAAACCGTCTGGAGTAAGGAAATGTAGTTGGGTCACTCTGTACGTTTCCCCACGCCCGTGGGAGACGCAGGCCAAACAGCCTCGGTGGAGGATTCTACGGGAAAAACATTACACGACAAGGGCATGAAAGGTGTGTGCGGGAGCTACCTAGGGGTGCTCCCTCCCCACTTCCATCACCCTCCACCCTCACCCCTGTTAAATTGGCTTAAGAAAGTGTTTTCCGGGAAACTAAAAGGCAAAACTGAAAAGATGCGCGTGTTCATTCTTAAAGCTGCCACTGAGCTACCCTGTTTGCTTGCACCTGACATCTAGATGAACCGGCCTTTCAGCTATATCCGGAGTCCTAGAATCCAAGCTATTAACAACGGTTCGTTCAAAACTTTTCAAACACCAATTCTCTGCCATCTGTTCCTTGGACTATTAAAACCGGTTCCCAAGGCCCCTCCGGAAACTTGTAGCCTCCCCCTCTCCCAGCCTGGGGCTAGGGGAGAGGGGTGAATCCGCCCCAGCGCCGCAGGGGTGTTGTGGGACCGGGAAGAGCCCGTTCCTGCTGCCTGAGGGAAGAGGGGCTCGAGCGTAGGGCTGTAGGGAGGAAGAGGTCTGGGTCAATGAAACCCCATTGGAGACCCTGACATACAGAGAGAGACATCGCCAGAGCCGCGTAGCTCTGTGGAACGTGCAGTGTGCAAGAGGGGACGTGTTATACTGGTGGCCTGGTAGCGGGGACGCGTCTCAGCCCCTTCTAAGCCTCTGGAGCCAGCGCCCCTGGGCTCTACAAGGCTGCCCTCCAGAGCATGGCGACCCTGGGCCCAGCCAAAGCCAGTTGAAGGTTCAGGACTTGGCTAAAGAACTAGGAAGTGGAGGGCTCGGCCGGGAATGTTTGCAGCTCCCCAGTCTCACTTGGGGTTGTTATTAACCTCAACATAAGGGCAAGCGAGGCAGAGTGCCAACTAGCTGGAACGTAGTTGCTCTCCCCTGTCTGCCCGCCTCCCTCCCCACAAGGAACACAGAGGTCACTGTGGCACTAGAGGTTGAGATGATGGAGAGGTAACTGGATTTATCAATGACACAACATATTTCTGTCTCAAGGATTTTGGTCTAGCTCTGTGGCTTCTCCATTTCTCTAAACTTTGTTATTGGACATTCTATGACCAACTTTTCTTTCATGGGATAAAGTTTGAAAATAACGTCGGAACCGCTTTAAGTCTCATGGCTTGTATCAAGAAGTGAGTGGCGCTGTTTGTTGAAAATTGTTTTAATTTTGTCTACAAAAATGACTTTCAAAAAATTATCTGGAAAGCTGCTGCAAAAATGCTCATCAGTCAACTGCCCCAACCAGCTTCTTTTGTCATTGTAGGCCAGGTGTTGGACAAGAGAGATATCTGAGGTGTAGTCTTCTAATTGTTTGCCTCCCCGCTTCCAATAACACTGCTGTGAAATGCCAGCAAAAGTTTATTGGGTTGTATTACTTGACTTCTAAGAAGTTCCATGAGTGAATGGAGAAACTGGCTTGCTTGATTCCAAACTTCTTCCATGGAGTTCAGTCCTGAGTCAGAGCCTTGCAGTCTGGAGACATCAGCCTCATACGTCCCTGTGGGGAGTGGGTGAGAAAATCCCAGTGTTAGTGGAGGGGCAAAACCCAGTGGAATCCAAGTGGTATTGTCGGTAACACCTGCAGACTCGCACAAAGCTCACACTTTTATCTCATCATTTTCTTTTAAAATGGATTGATTTAATATGTAATTGTTGTTTGTAGAGGAATCTTTCACTGGTTAACAAAACAGTTATACAAAAATCAAATATAAAGGAAATAGTTCTAAGGAGAAAGTTCTAGAGACAACAAACCACCTTCGTAAGTATCCAGCCTCCTAAGAGACAGGAAGAAGCTGTGAGTTCACCACCCAGACCCCTCTCACACTTTAGTAGTTCTAATGTGGCTCTGTAGGATAAGCACTGGGCCGCAAGATCAGTTTGAACCTCAAAGTTGGTGGTTTAAACTCACCAGCCACTCCCAGGAAAGCCTATACAGGTTCCAACTCGTTATGAGTCTGAATCAACTCAAAGGCACTTAACAACTCATACTCTAAACCATGTGATACTGTCCCTCACAAGCTATGCAACAATTTCATAGTTGTTAAGAGCCTTAAGTTAAGTTTTGACTCCTGTGAGTTAATGTGCCATTTGAATTACAAGGTCCGCAATTCAAGCTCACTAGCTGCTCCTCAGAAACTCTAAACAGGGTCATTTATAGGTCAGAACAGACTCAACAGCACTTTAACAACAACAACCCTTATAGGGTTTCCGAGGAGCAGCTGGTTGAGTTTGAACCACCAGCCTTGTGTACAAATCGACCACAAGGCCCAAGGCTTATCCTACAATGCTATGCAAACTGTTTTTTGTTGTTGTTGTTGTTGTTGTTTTGCTCTTTAGTCCCAAACTACCTATAAGCTCAGTTGTTGTTGCTGTTAAGTGCTGTCTCTTGACAGCTGCTTCCATAAGTGTGATAGTTGATCCAAGAGGAATGAAGTCCTTGACAACTGCAATCTTTTCTCCGTTGATAAGAATGTTGTTTATTGGTCCAGTGCTGAGGAGTAACCCTGTAAATAGCCTTATATCTGAACTTGCCCCCCTCCAAATGTTTGTTAATGTGCTAGAAAGTTGTTGTTACTATGAATTAATTTATCTCAAGCACTCAGAGTCTTTCCTTGAACCTTCAGGCTCTTCTTATTTTTGCCTTGTTCTAGCATCCTGCCTCCATCATATATAAAAAGAAATTAACAAAAGACCAGACTATGAAAAATACAGACAATGAAAAAAAATCTAGGGAACTGGCCAGTGAAAACTTCATGAATAGCAGTGGAAGGCTATCTGATATGGTGCTTGAAGATGAGCACCTCAGATTGGAAGGCACTCAAAATGCCTCTGGGGATGAACTGTCTCCTCAAAGTAGTTGCTCTTAATGGCATGGATGGAGGAAAGCTTTTGGACTTTCATTTGCCAATGTGGCACAACTCAAAATGAGAAGGAGCAGCTATAGGTGTCCATTAATAACTGAATAAGGAATGTACAAATTATGATTCTAGAAAACTAGGAAATGGTCAAAAATGAAATGGAATACATAAAGATGGATAGCCTAGGCTGAAATTGACTGGTATTGGTCACTTTGAATCAGACAATCCTATGGTCCATGCTGGGAATGACCAGATTGAAGAGGAACAGTGTTATAGTCATCGTCAAAAAGAACAATCCAAGATTTATTCTGAAATACAACTCTGTCAGTAATAGGATTATATCTAGCTGCTTACAAGGAAGAAGACCAGTTAATACAACTATTATGCTAACTTAGCAACCAAATACTGACGCCAAAAATGAAGAAATTGAAGTTTTGTTTTTATTTAACCAACTTCTGCAGTCTAAAATTGATCAAGCATACAATCAAGATGTATTGATAATTACTAGTAAAAGTTGAAAACAAAATGATCAGTACTTGGAAAACATGACCTTGGTGAAAGAAATGGTGCTGGAGATCATATGACAGAATTTTGCAATTACATTATAGAATTTTCTGATTCATTGGAAATACCTTTTTAAAAACAACATACATAAATGGTGATTATTATACACATGCATCTTACCATATGGAATACACAGGAATCAAATACATCTGAGGAGCAAGATGAAAGAGAAGCTCAGTATCATCAGTGAAAACAAGACCAGGGACCCACTGTGGAACAGCACATCAATTGCTCATTTGCATGTTCAAGTTGAAGAAAATAAAAAAGCCCACAAGAGATAAAAAAAAGTACAACCTTCAGTATATCTATCCCACCTGGATATACTGAATATACTGAGACCATCACAGAATCGAGTGGACTCACTGAATACTAAGGATTAAGGGGTCAGACTAGATATGGGGTAAAATCAAAAACACCACACAAGAAGAAGCAAAAGTCCATTAAAAAAAAGGCAGGAAAGAAAAAATAAGAGCCCAAGACTGGTTTCAGAAGAGATCTGGAAACTGTTCTTGAATCTAAAGTGGTGGTTATGTGTCTCAGAGTTGGTTCCTATTCAGCAAGCCTGCATTGGGTTTCCGAGACTGTAAATCTTTGTTGTTGTTGTTAAGTGCTGTCAAGTTGGTTCTGACCCATAGTGAACCTGTATAGGGTTTCTGAGAAGCAAGCTAGTTAGCTTGAACCCCCGACTTTATACTTCAAAGGGCTTTGCAGTCTGGCACATTAACCCACAGCACCACACCAGGAGCAGAAATCCTCATCTTTCTCCTGCAGAGTGGCTGGTGGGCTCAAACTGTTGACCTTACATTAAGCAGTTCAATATGCACCCCACTACATTACCAGGGCTAGAGTAGCTAAAGCAAATGAGAAAAATGAAATTAAAAAGCTGAAAACACATTCAAACGGTGACTTGAGACGAAACAGTATTATAATGAAATGTGTAAAAACCTGGAGTTAAAAAATCAAATGAGAAGAACATGCAAGGCATTTCTCAAGCTGAAAGAACTAAAGAAAAAAGTCAAGCCTACAGTTGTATACTGAAGGATTCTATGGGGGCAAAAAACAAAACAAAAAACAAACTGAACAAAGCATCAAATGAAGACGGGAGGTACACAGAATCACTGTACTAAGAAGAATTGGTCAACATTAAATCATTTCAGAAGGGAGCATATGATCAAGAACTGACGATAATGAAGGAAGTAATGAAGAATTCCAAGTCACCAATGAAGACAATGCTGAAAAGCAAGGTTTCAAGAATCGATGGAGTAACCGTTGAAGCGTTTCCAGAAATGGATGTTTTACTGGAACTGTAAAACTGGAATGCTTTAATCAGTGTCTACCCTAATAATGTAAGGAGCTCTGGTAGTGTAATGATTAAGAATCGGGCTGTGAACCTCAAGGTCAGCAGTTCAAAACTACCAGCTGTTCCACGGGCGAAAGATGAGGCTTTCTGCTCCTGTAAAGATTTATAGCCTCGGAAACACTGTACAGGGTCGCTATGAGTTGGAAACAACTTCACGGCACATAACCACCACCACCCTAGTAATTTGGAAAATAGCTACCTGGTAAAACAACTAGAAGAAATCCAGATTTGTGCTCAATCCAAAGAAATGTGATCCAAAGGAATGCAGAAATTACTGAACAATATTATTAGCAGAAATTATTGAATAATATTATTAATATCACATACAAGCAAAATTTTGCTGAGTAGCTGAATATAATTTTAAAATGGCTGCAGCAGAACAACACAGGCAGCCGCCAGAAATTCAAGCTGGATTCAGAAGACAAAACTAGAGATATCATTGCTGATGCCAGATGGATCATGGCTGAAAGCAGAGACTACCCAGAAAATGTTAACCTGTGCATTATTGTCAGTGCAAAGACATTCCACTGTGTGGGTCATAACAAATTACAGATAGCTTTGCAAAGGATGTATATTTCAGAAAATTAAATTGTGCTCATGTGGCAACATGTACATAGACCAAGAGGCGGTTGTTGGAACAGAACAAGGGGATACTGCATGACTTAAAATTAGGAAAGGGGCATATCAGGGCTGTATCCTATCGCCATACGTACTCAAACTATATATTTAGCATGGATTATAAAAAAAGAAGAACATGCCATCAGAATTGTAGGAAGGCTCATTAACAACCTGTGATATACATATGACACAATCAATACTGCTTGCTGAAAATGAAGAGACTTTGAAGCACTTACTGATGAAGAACAAATAATACAGCCTTCAGTATGGATTACACCTCAATGTAAAGAAAACAAAAGTCCTCACACCTCTGAACCAATAAGCAACTTCATGAAAACAAAGAAAAGATGGAAGTGTCAAGGATTTCATTTTACTTGGTTCCAGAATCAATGCCCATGGAAGCAACAGGAAATCAACTGATATATTGCATTGAACAAATCTATTGCAAAAGAGCTCTTTAAAGTGTAACACAGCAAAATTTTCATTTTGAGGACTAAGGTACACCAGACCCACGCTATGGTAAACTACACAGTGAATAAAGATCAAAGAAAAACTGATGCATTTGAATTGTGGTGTTGGAGAAGAATATTGCAAGTATCATTGACTGTCAGAAAAACAAACACATCTGTCTTAGAAGAAGAAGAGCCAGAATGCTCCTTGGAAGCCAAGATAGGCAGACTTCATCTTACATACTTTCAACATGTTATCTGGAGGAACCAGTTCCTGGAGAAGAATAGCATGCTTGATAAAGCAGAGGACCAGGGAAATAGAGGGAGACCCTCAAAAAGGATAATGAGCACCCAGGGACCTTCTCTAAATTGCATCCCTCCCCCAATTTCAAGGAGAACAGATGTGATGGGGATGACAAACACCTTCCTCTCTCTTGTGTAGGGAGCTCAGTAAGGTGTCTTTCCTATTTATTTGTTCCATCTCAGCATGTCATCCTAGGCCTAGTCTGGTGCTCCCTTCAACTTTTACCTGAGAGCAAGTGCCTCCTCACGAAGTCTCTGGACCCTCAGTGAGGTGGATTGACACAGAGGCAGCCGGCAACAAGGGGCTCCAACATGGCATTGATAGTGAGGGTAGGGTGACTGGGCAGTGTTTCATTTTGTTGTGCATAGGGGCCGCTATAAGGCAAAACTAGCCCAAAGGCACCTAACAACTACCCCCCCCCCCTTAGCGCCACAGCAGCTAATAAGCAAAGTTGTTCTTAGTAAAGAGGTGGGGCCCAGGAATGTTGGAAAGGCCTGAAAACCTAAAAAAAAAAAAGAAAGAAAAAAAAAAAAAAGACCAAGGACAAATTAATGCAGTAAAGAAAGTAGGAAAAATTTAACGAGTTTTCCTATTCACTTCCTATTTTTTCAAAAAAGCTAACAGTATTTTGCAGTTTATTAAGCAAGATGAAATATTATGGATTCTTTGGTAATTTATTCAAGCTCACCAACCACTCCTCTGAAACCCTATACAGGGTAACTATGGAAACTGACATGATGGCACTTAACAACAACAATAACCATATATCCTTTTTAGTTTAGATTAAAGGAGCCCTGATGGCACAGTGGTTAAGCAGTTGCTTGGCTGCTAACCGAAAGGTCACTAGTTCCAACCCACCAGATGCTCCAAGAGAGAAAAATGTGGCAGTTTGCTTTCATAAAGATGCAAAGCCTATGAGGCACATCTATTCCATCCTATAGGGTATCTAGGAATCAGAATAGACTACACCAGCAACAGGTTTGGTTTGGGTTATTTCAGATTGCAGTCATCTTGATCAGAAACTGCGTTTGCTTGCAAAAAAAAGTGAAACCTGTGAAAAGTATGCAAATCTTTAAGTAATACATTTTTTAAAGTTTACAAAACATTTAAATCAAAATTAAATCCTTCAAGAAGAGAGAACAGCTGTTTTCCTTTTAAATTATTTTAAAGGAGTAGAATTTTTTGTTTGTTTCCTCAGATGGTTCTAAACCAGTTTTGCTCTATGGTCTCTTTCTTTATGTCAAGAACTGCTTTGATTCTCTCAAGATGACTCATGAGGGGCAAAACCACACACTTCAATCTCACCTTCTACCAAGATTTAAAGGGGGGGGGGAGAATTAAAACGGACTTTCTGGCATTGGGAAAGTGAGGGACACTTCATCACCAACTACCAAAAAAGGAGGGATTATAGGATTTCCTGAGAAAATCCAAGGAAACTATAACCAAATTCTTATTTTTCTATTAACAAAACAAAGCAAACATGGTTCCAGGGCAATTTTTAAAGCAAATTAAACAATTTTAAGTGATCATATTAAGACTCTTCCAAATTTTCCAAAGTCTTTTCACTTAGTAATGGTTTTTGTCATTTGACAATAAGATGAAAGGTTTGCTTAAGCCAAACCTTTCTTAGTAGTTATCTTTTGTTTTAATTGACGCATGTTTTGAATAAAAAATATTAACAAATGTTGGAATATCAAGACCTGGATTTGTAAAGCGCCTTTCGGTCTTTAGGATTAGGGAGTTTGGTGCGATCTTAATGTAAACGGCATAATTGCTGCTTTTGCGGTATTTGTGCTACTCAAATAACATCATACTTTGACTTTCAAACACTTGTCAAAAAGGCAAATCTCGAGAAGACCAGTTAAAAGCAGGCTGTCGAAATATTAACTATAAAGAACAAATACATCCCCTTAGCCAATAAATTCCCGTTTTAGTTTAATGTCGATCAAAGAAGAAATTTACTGAGGTCAAATAAAAGCTCTTTTGCCGTGGAGGAGGAGAGAGTGGGGGAGGGGGAAGGAGAGAGGGAAGGACACGCGACGAACGTAAAACAAACTGGTGGCATTCAGTCAAGAAGGCAGGTAATGCTCCGGAGGCGGGTGAGTTGGTGCAAAGTCAGTTGGGCTCACCAAAACTTCCCCTAGCCGGGCTGCTCGCTCTTGAGCGTCTTAGCTTTTTTCCTTTAAACCTGGCCCTTTGCCGGAGGAGTTCAGCAGCGGGGGATTTTTTGATGTTGGGAGGCGGCAGGTAGGAAAGGGAACCTGATCTGCCCCCAAAGGCAGCAATTAAAGTCTTAACAGCGACCCATCTGTCGTGGGACCAGGATTCCCCTCCCCGCCAGCAAAGCCCGTCCCGCGCCCTTTGTCTGAGCCGGGGAGAGGAAGAGACAGGTTCTTCGGCCCCCAACAGCAAAGAGAAAGAGCATTTCCAGCCTGGGAGCGCCCCGAGAGGCTGAGCCCCAACCATGGACGCCTCGTAGCGCCGCCCTAAGGTCTGGCGCCTTTCCTCCGGCTCTGGCTTTGCGTTCGACTCCTGCACTTCTCTGTCTCTGCACCTTACCCACCGAGCCCGAAGCCAATCTGAGACCTGGAAGAAAGCACTCTCAGGCTTGGCTGCTAAAATCCGCCGCATCCAGACCTTCCCCCCACCTAGCCTATTGGCCGTTCTCAACTTTCAACAAGACTCACGCCCCCTTCTTTAGTTCCTCTGCAAGTGGTTTCTCACCACCCATCCAGTTGACAAGCTCCGCCGCTGGGCATCAGGCGCTTCCCTAGCCCGGGTTCTCTCTTGTTTGCACCCCTCCGGGATCGCGGGGTCAGGGTGCAGTAAACCCTCTCGTAAAGCCAGCGTGGGACTGAGAGGTCCGGGTTCCTAGCTTGGAATGTGATAGGCGGCAGGGTATAGAGAAGGCCAATTGGGTCCAATTTCCTCAGCTTGGGGTCAGACTTGGTGTTTTTGGGTGGAATCTAACAGGGGCACGACAATTCCTGAATTTCTAGTCCGCGCGCATCCAGTTATCTGATTCTCGACCCTTCTAGGGCTTCTGTAGGAAGGAAATACCCACAGCGCCCTTGCTGCTCTTGATTCTGGCACCCACCACCTTCTCCTCTACACGCACGCACTCTGGGTAACTCACCAAACCGATGACACCCTGGGCTACGGGTGGGCGGCCACCCACCCGAGCTGCCAGGCCGCAGGGCACTCAGCTCGCAGTTCTGCGCGCTCCCTGGGCCTCCCAGCGCGAGCTCGCCGCCGCGGCGTTCTCCAGCCTCGCGCAGCCTCTCAGGCGCGCTCAGCGCCAGAGCGTTGCTAGGCGCGGTAGCATCCTTTCCCCCGGCTGCACCGAGGAAGGTGAGCCTTGAGCGCCCGGCTCCCCGCGTGCTCTGCGCCGCACCCACCCAAGAAACGAAAACTCGCGCATCCGGAGCTGGTGCCATGGAGTCATCATGGAACACTAGTGCGGTCTACCGCTTTGCCCTGGGGTTCTGGTCTGAGGGCTATGCCCGGTGGGCACCCGGAAGGGGAGCGCTGCGGGAGCAGGATCTCCTCGCGCGCCTTTCGAGGCGGAAGTGCGGCGCTTGCCACGACTCCGGCGCAGCCGGGCGGCGCGGCCGGGAGAAGCTCAGACACCCTGGCTGACGCCAGCACTGCTTCGGGGAGGGTGGCGGGCACCAGCCGCCAAGGGGTGAGCATGGGGATCAATAAATTCGGTTTCTCTTCTCCGTTTGTCCTTCAAGACTTAAAATACCAAGAGAGAGCTCTAGTTGACCGCAGATTGCTAAGAGAAATGCTCTCTATCCCGGCTCTCAAAGGAAAGTCATAGGAACGCGTGCGCGTATGTGTATTTTTGTGTCTCGGGGGTGGGGTCCCCTCCGAGCCGAGGTTTCTTTTGGTGAGACACTGCTTATTCCTTGAAACTCCTTTTAACTTTGTGGATGCGTCTTTCCCTGGCCTATGGCGACGGGCACCGCAGTTACAAAACCATAAACACATAGCAAGCCTCTTAATTCTCAGGAGTGTTTTGAGAGGCCAGTTACCTGCTGGCGTCTTCCAAGAGTCCAGATTCGGTCTTGGCAGCAGAAACTCGGGGACCCCGGGGGGCGTGCAGCTCTCCGCCCTTGGAGGAAGAGATGACTGCAGAGGCGGCGGTCCTGGACAACCCTGGCCCGGCGGAACCACAGGGAAAACCTTGGAGTCGGCTGCCGGAGATTCCCTGGCCACAGCTCTCTGGAGCCTGACGTTTGATAAATATAGCCTGGCGTTTGCCCCCGATTTAGGATCCGTTTCCTTATTTAGCCCTGGCACAATGATTTTAGATGATGTCACTTAGAGCTAAACGGGAAAATTGATCTCAGATTTGCTTGGCCTCTAAAGCCTGGTTAAGCAGATTGAGAATTAAAAAGAAGGAAAAGCCTGCAACGGGGGTGCGGGGACGGAGTGGGGGGGGTGGGAGGGATAGGCGGGTTGGGGAGCTAAGTGTGCGCGGGAGAGTGTACGCGCGAAGGGGAGGGCGCGCCGCGCGGCCGCGAGCGCCCCCGCCTCTTCTGGGCGGGGGCACCTCGCTCACCAATGAAAAGTAGTCACTGACTGCAGAGAAAAAAAAAGTTTTCCTGTTGACTGTTGGAAGCGAATTGAGCAATTATCTAGTTTACCTTCTCCTCTTGGAAGTTAACGATTGGCGAGATCTTGGCTGCGTTATTGACACAACACTTTCTATTGATAGAAATAAGTAGTGATTGTCCCGGAGTCATGGGCTGGCAGGAGTCCATTGGGCTGGGCAGGCAGGTTCGGCTGGTGATGCTGGGGAGGAGGAGGAGGAGGCTGTTGGTGGTGATGGTGCCCGTTCCCCTCTCCGCAGGTCTGTGACTAGGAGGGAACAAGGCAACGACGGTGCAGCCCGGCCCCGGCTGGTGGACGCTGGAGACTCAGACATGGACAGTAGCTTCCACAACGCGACCACCAAAATGCTAGCTGCCGCTCCGGCCCGAAGCAACATGATGAGTACTTCCAAACCCTTGGCTTTCTCCATCGAACGAATCATGGCGCGCACCCCTGAGCCCAAGACCTTGCCTGTCCCCCACTTCCTGCAGGGAGCCGTACCCAAAGGGGACCCCAAGCATTCTCTGCATCTCAACTCGCCAATTCCTTGCATGATCCCCTTCGTGCCTGTGGCGTACGACACGAGCCCCAAGACGGGAATGACTGGTGCGGAACCGCGGAAGGCAAGTCTGGAGGCCCCGGCGGCACCCACACCGGCGCCCTCTGCTCCTGCGTTCAGCTGCAGCGATCTGCTCAACTGCGCGTTGAATCTCAAGGGCGACCTGGCCCGCGACGCGCTGCCGCTGCAGCAGTACAAGCTGGTAAGGCCGCGTGTGGTCAACCACTCTTTCTTCCACGCCATGGGCACCATGTGCTACCTGAATCGAGGCGACAGCCCTTGCCACCCGGCGACAGGCGTCAACATCCACCCGGTGGCCTCCTATTTCCTCAGTTCCCCTTTGCATCCGCAGCCAAAAACGTATTTAGCCGAAAGGAATAAACTGGTGGTTCCGGCGGTGGAGAAGTACCCCTCGGGCGTAGCTTTCAAAGACCTGTCCCAGGCTCAGCTGCAGCACTACATGAAAGAAAGCGCCCAACTTCTGTCTGAAAAAATAGCATTCAAAACCTCGGAGTTCAGCCGCGTCTCTCCTAATGCCAAACCCAAAGTTTTCACTTGCGAAGTGTGTGGAAAGGCAAGTACCATGTAGAAAAGGAGCTGTTTCCTTCTTCCTTTCTGCCTTCTTTCTTTTCTTCCTTTCCCTTCCTCTCCACCCATCCCCTTTCTTTCTCCCATTTCTTGGTATTTTTGTTTTGTTGGTAATTATTTGCATACGCTTCTTTTAAAGTTCTCCTCCCACCTCCCCTACCTGTCTGGGTTTGGTACAAAAATATCAGTCTGTTAACCTGTTCTACATATGTTTAACTTTAAGGTCTTTAACGCGCACTATAACTTAACCCGTCACATGCCGGTGCACACAGGAGCCAGACCCTTCGTTTGCAAAGTGTGTGGAAAAGGCTTTCGGCAAGCCAGCACGTTATGCAGACACAAGATTATCCATACCCAGGTACGTACGCGTGTCTCAAGTCCACCTGGTTTACCTACGGGGTTGTTTGTAGCAAAGTGGCTAGTAAGCTCTCAGTCTTTTGCTTAAACTTTGTTCAGTAGGTGCTAGCGCAGTAAATGCCTTACATTGTTTACCTTTGTTCTACCTAAAAGCGTTAGAGTGTGTAGCAGTTCTGTATCTTTGAGCTCACAGGACTTCACGTAAAAACAAAATACTGTAACTTCTTTCCTTTTCCTCCCCCTTTGTTTAGGAAAAACCCCATAAATGTAACCAGTGTGGCAAAGCATTTAACCGAAGTTCCACTTTAAACACGCATACCCGAATACATGCCGGTTACAAACCGTTTGTGTGTGAATTCTGTGGCAAAGGATTCCATCAAAAAGGTATCGAAAGCGATGTTGTCTCTCAAGGTGATCTCATCGAATACCCTAGCTAATATTTTCGAGATATTTTAGAAAACAATTTTAAACTGCAACGACATACGTGGCAACGTCTGTGTTGCCGTTCTAACTCCTTAACCCACCAGATTGCCTGTTAAAAGAGAAAGTTACGCTTTGTATATAGCATGGGGATATTCGTTTTAAATAACAAGTTCTCGTTTTTTATATAATCGGATTAATAAATGTAGTAAATTAAAATGTGACGGCAAGAACAATCTCATGACTGATGTTAAATTAAAAAAAAAAAAAAAAACCACCACCAAAAACTTGGAAGAGGAAGTGCAGAAGAGGGCACGGCCGTGGAGATGTGGCCGCTAGCTCTTGCCTCTCTACTTTTCAAGCCCCTTTTCATAACCAAGTGCTTGTCATTTATGTTTCAGGGAATTACAAAAACCACAAGTTGACCCACAGCGGGGAGAAGCAATTCAAGTGCAATATCTGTAACAAAGCTTTCCACCAGGTGTACAACCTTACATTCCACATGCACACCCACAACGATAAGAAGCCCTTCACCTGCCCCACGTGCGGCAAAGGCTTCTGCAGGAACTTTGACCTCAAGAAGCACGTCCGCAAACTACATGACAGCGGTCTGGGGCTGGCTCGCACATCCGCTGGGGAGCAGAGTACCGACCCGCCGCCGTCCTCACTACAGCAGCCGCCACCCGCGACGCTGCCGCCTCTGCCGCCGTCGCTGCAGCCCACCGGACCTCTGCAGCCAGCACTTCACCAGAGCCACTAGTGATTGAGGCCACGGGGGTCCCCCTCCCACCCCAGCTTGGGCCCCTACTAGAGCCAAGGACAGATTAGAGCTGGACCTCCCAGGCCAAGCTCGTCTGCAGAATCCAGGGCATGTTGGGCCCCACACTTTAGGGCCGAGCAGAAAGCTTCAGTCCCCGGCCTTCCACGTCTTTGCATGCATGCACCTGCTAAATGGTTTTGTGTATTATATTCTATATAGGCATTAACAATCATGAGAGATTGGGGGAGGTGTTTGCTTTCTATATTTTTGTTTTGTTTTGTTTTTAATTTGCAGACTTTTCATCTCAGGTGGAGAGGTGATGTTATGTTTTGTTTTTTAAAACACATTTCTGCTGTATTTATTGAGATCTGTATTATCCTATTCTGGAATGCTGCACCGTTTTAATTTTATTATTGTATATATTTCCATTGTGTTGATTCTGTGGTCTCCAGATGCCTGTTGATGATGATAATTTCCTGTTTCCTGAGATAACGGTGTGTATGTTATATATACACATCTAGATGTGTGTGTCTATAAAGGCACATTTCACATTCGTGAGCACCCCACACACATACACGTTAGCTAAGAGTGGTTCCGTATGGATGAATACCAAGTTTGATTTTGATTCTTGCACGCAGAAATGGATTCCTTAACTGTCGGAAATAAATATTTGGAACATGCTTATTTAATCAACCAGCTTCAGGGCTTCGTTCATATTATTCAGCAGAGATCATAGATCCTGACAATCTCATTTTGAAAGCTCAACCCTGGAATTTGTTGTTAACTGTCATGAAGTTGGTTCCAACTCATTAGCGACCCTGTATACGGTTTCCGAGGAGTGGCTGGTGAGTTTGAACTGTCCACCTTGCGTCCAAACCGACCGTTCAGTACTTATCCTACAACGCCATACCACAACCCTGGAATAAGTATCCTAATGTTTTGATCCGAAAATTCACCAAGATGAAATGGTAGTCTCTGAGAATATTACGATTTTTGGCAAAGTTGTAAAAGCTAGTAATGTTCCGAAACAGAAAAGGTGGAGTTTTCTAACAGAAGTTTGTCTCTGGGCCTTGAACCTGAGCTGTAGTGAGCACTTCACTAGGGAAAAACATTTCTAGGAACGTGTTTAATATAAATCCTAAATTCGTAGGAAATACAAAACCGTGCATAAGGGTACCTATTGTTTGCACCCTGAAAGCACAAATTGACTCGCACACAGCTGGCAAAGGGACTCACCGTGATTTTAGATGGATATATACGTTTATAGATGAATATACTTCCATTCAAGGAGGAAACATGGATGAAAAACACACTGTGGCGGGTGCCAGGTCCTTGAAATGCTTCAAGTGTTAATCAGCAGCTCCGCTGTGAGTTCAGGCTCTGGTGTTTTCTAACTGCAAGTCTCTCCTGTTTGCTTGCCAAAACAGTGAAACAACTGCTAAAGACTTTAATTAAGAGGGGTAATTAGTTCAGATTTATCAAAGCCGGGTTGTTATACTATTAGCTGCTCAGTAGAAGCTGCCAGACAAACTCACAGCCAAACACTGTCCTCCTACGGCAGCGGGGCCACATCCGGGGAGTGAGACCTGGAGAAGTGGGCCGCTAAGGTCCCCTCCTCGCTGTCGCCATCCCCGAAGCCCCTGTGTCACGGTGGGTGTGTCTCAGCTCCTCCCCAGGCCCTGGCGACCTGGCTCCCGCCAGCTGCGGGGAGAATCCACTTATATTCGCAGTGCGGGAGCAGGCTCGGGAGAGGCGGAGGCTATTTTTCCCATGCCCGGAGCAGAACTGCCTGGCTAGGCCTCGGAGTGTAGGAAAGGCGTTGGGAATGCGTTTAAATCAGCGGGTCAGTCTCTACGCGCCTCAAGTTACGCGCAAGGAAAGGCGGTGCCAGGGCATAGAAAGGCAGGACCCGGCCTTCTGGAGGGCGAGGGGCGCCGCAGGGGCGCCGCGTCAATTTTCTTAGCAATTTCAAGGGGTGGGGATGCCGCTAGGGCTCTGAATTCCAGGAGCAGCGACCTGAAGGGCTCCTCGCGGCCCCGGAGTCTGGGAGGTTGCAGGCGGCTCCAGGGAGTCAACTTGGGCGCGTGGGGAAGCGGGCCCCGCGGGCACCCCCAGGCCAAGCCGAGCCGAGACGCCTTGCGGCTGGAAAAAGAGCTTGAGGGAGGCCGAGAGCCGGACTTGGGGTCGGCTGTAAAGCATCCAAACGTCAGAGAAGTTCTGACACCGTGCGGTCGTAGTTTTAGACTTCTGTTTGCTCCTTTCTTGGGACAATGGACAAAAGTCCTTCGTGATCTCGTTGCCCTCGGTCAACGGGGCTCTTGAATCTAATCCCACCCATTATTAGTTGGGATTCCTTCTTTTTCTCTTCCCCTATTTCATGGACCATTTTGTCCCTTGTTGAGACCAGATCCGAGTTAGATATAACTATAGACGGCGGTGGAGGGTTTTGGAATCCATTGTTGGATGGATTCTGAATCCACGTGGCGTGCAGAATTGCCCTCTGTCCACGAATAGCGCACGGACCCGATGATCTTTTCCCAGGGGCGGATCACATTCCCTCACAGCCGCCCCCACCTCGGAGACACTTTTCGGAAATGCATACGGAGTGTAGGGGGTTAATGGTGGCTTAGTCGGACCTTAAAAGCAATTGTTCTTTTTGAATAAGCAGAGTAGGGTCAGGGATCTTTATCATTTACCTCGAGTATATTGAGGATTCTGGTGTGGCTCTGTAGGGTAAGCCAACGTCAGCAGTTCAAACCTACCAGCCGCTCCTCGAAAACCCTATACAGGGTCGCTATGGGTTGGAACCTTCTCAACGTACTTACGAACAACAAAAACAGCAACATATTTAGGTCAAAGGGCGTAAAATGGTTTTGTTTCTTCCATTTGTATTTGAATTCTTTTTCAACGCAAAACCCAAGGATGTATTTCTCCTAAACTTACAAAGTGTCATGATTCTACTGTTGGAAAACACATAAACTAGCTCCAGTGAGGAAGTATCTAAGCGTGTTGTTTCCATCTTCTAACCACGTGAGTGGGCTTTGTCTGATATTGAAAACATAAGTCTTCCGTGGAAGGGAGAAATAGTCTAGGGCAGGCCAACTAGCACTCCCCACCCGTGACCCCCAAAAGAGGGAAATCTAAACGTAGAGGATCTGTCATTGTAGTCTGGGGATAACTTTGTATAAAGTCTGATTTGGGATGGTGCAATGTGCCAGTGAAGGCAACCACAAGGAAACAGTGGTGTGTGCTGCGCACAGGTTTGAACAGTCTGGAGTGTTGGTGATCAAGTAGGGGAGGCCAAAAGGAAATTCTCAAAAACTAAGCACTCAAGAGAACTACTTGTCAGGAGGGGAGTTATGGATGAACTTTGGTTTATGACAAAGCTGTTAGAGCTTACTAAACATCAAGGAGGATCTCTTTAAAGACAGCATGTGCTTAGGGGTTAAGTTTACAGGGGGAACACTGATGAAGAGGGATGCTTAGCTAATAGTCAAAGGAAGATCTTAAAATTCTCCTCCTCCAATACTCATAGACTGGTGGTTTTCCTGAACTAGCTACTATCTCTCTGTGAATAGCTAATAGGTCTCTTTCTATGTGTATGCAAGTCTCTATGAATTGGCTTTGTCCAAGTCCACCGTCTTTTTTACTAGACACTAATCAACAATGTCTCTCATCGGAATTGAGGAAGATTGGCAATGTGCAAATTGTCTTCGGAGGGAGATGGTTTGTTATAGTTAATTTCTTAGAGCAAGATGGCCCCTAGGACTGCAGGGGCCAATTTGAGAGTTACTGACCCATTGGAATCTTATACTTCATTTAATTTTGGAGATCAGGATACAGAACAGAAACATTAAACCAATGCAAGTAGTTAATTCTTAGTTATTTTATTTTGGCACAGAACTCATAATTTCCAATAATCTCTTCCTAAATGTTCATATTTTCACAATTTCAGTTTGAGAAAAAATTACTGTAGTATGTGAAGTTAGGACTAAAATGACAATTTTTAATAGAAAATGAAAGTTTATGAGGGACTCACCAAAGAAATTATCTTGTTGTGAGATCTGAAGTTGAGTGAGATTTTATAGAACTTTGTTCCTTTCCAAATGTGGAAGAAATGAATTCACAAGGTACAATGAATCCAAAGACAATGAGTAATACTTAGAATCCAGCACCCTGCTGGATATATCAGTAGCTTATATAAGTGGCAGTTATCAATACAGGAAATACTTATTTGGCTACAGTTGGTAACAGTTCAAAGCATTCACTTACCGTTACTGTGAGTCTATTTTGTATGTAAAGCATTCATCCCAAAATATGCAATATAAAATAAAATGATCTAGTATTCAAAATTGAGGCAGAAACAAAATTTTTGTCACTTCATAAAGCCTTATAATGGGTAAATCTTTGTTACTCAGAAGGTTTGTTGATTTTAAAAGACCATGACTTTTTTTTTAAAACCAGTTTTCTTTATTCACTTTTAAATTGTGGTAAAATATACATAACAAAAATTGCCATTTTAACCAGTTTAAATGCATAATTTAACCATTTTAAGTGCATTGACCAAGTATAACCATCATAACTCTCCACTTCTAGATCTTTTTCATCATCCCAAACAAAACTCTTTGTGCATTAAGCAATAACTTCTGCCCCTTCCTTGCCCAGTCCCTCTATTCTACTTTCTGTATTGTTGTTGTTGTTGTTAAGTGATGTGGAGTCTGGTTTCTGAGGAACTGCTGGTGAACTTGAACCACTAACTTTGCAGTTCAAACCAACTTTGCAGTCCAGTGCATTAACCACAGTGTCACAGGGTGCATTTACAAAAACAAAATAATTAATGAATAACCTAAATCTCAATGGGTGAGAATATGAAGTTGTTGGATGGTTCAGAGAAAAAAATAATTTTGAATTAGACAAATATTGCTTTTTGCTATGATTTTGCCAAAAGAACAGATTACTTTCACACAAGAAGTTGTATGGTTCCCTTGGTTAATTAAACACCAGTACACAAAAGAAATTAAATTCAGTATTTTGAAAATGTATTTGTAACTCAAAAGATGCATGGTTATGAATTTCATTACTTCTAGGAATTAATGCATGTGTTTATTCCAGCTCCAGGACAGACTAAAAACAGATAAACTAATAAACCAAACCCAGAGACACACTAATCAACTCAGTGGCCATTTGTGTACTTGGTGGTAACCAGTTCAAGCCAGCCTAGGTTATTCACCCAAATGAATACAGGACATTTAGTGTTTAGATGACCTTGATAGGAAAATCCATCTCTCTCTTACTATATTTTTCAGCATGTACTGTGACATGTTGCTCATAAACAAACTCTGAGAAAAAGTCAAAATCCCTCATGCACCCGAATGGGCACAAAGCTATCATAAATAACCGTGCAAATTTTCTGTTCAAGTTTGAAGTGACGTTGGTGTCAAATGAAATCATGTTGCTATTGGTCTTGTGGAGATTAAGTTACTAAGTAAAGATGAAATAAAATTCTGCCAATTCAAGTCTCCAGGGTTGATATTTTGGTGTCAAGCAAACAAATGTTGCTCATGGGGACAAAGTGTAGGAGAGGAAAGAGAAAGCATCTTGTATCACTTCCAAACTGGAGCTGGAAATCAATCACAAGAGAACATGGCTTTTTAAAATTTAGCCCCTTCTTGAAAGTAACATAGGTTTTTCTGCATGTGACATTTCTGATCACAGTAACAAATATAATGATACCTTTTGACAACCCACTATAGAAACATAATTTATCAGTTAAATGTGAACTCAACCTGGAGTGAGTAAAATATTCTGAATGTGTACCTTGTTGGTTTGTTTTTTTTGTTTTAATTTATGAAGGGAAAGGATTTGCATTTTTAAAATTTCAGCCTAAAGCAGATTTTAGATCTAGGACATGCCAAAAACCACTGGTAGCATAGTGGATTACCAGCTGGGCTGCTAAGCAAAAGGTCAATAGCTTGACTCCACCAGCTGCTGTGAAGGAGAAAGATGAGGACTTTTGCTCTTGTAAAGATTTCTGGTAGCGTAGTTGTTACAAGTTGGGCCGCCAACCTCAAGGTCAGCAGTTCGAAACTACCAGCAGTTCCGCAGGAGAAAGATAAGGTTTTCTGCTCCCGTAAAGATTTACAACCCTAGAAACCCTGTGCAGGGTCACTATGAGTCGGAACCGACTCCACAATACTTAACAACAACAACAAAGATTTATAGCCTTGGAAACCCTATACATGGTCACTGTGAGTCGGAATCAACTCCATGGCATACAACCACCACTACAGGACATATCACTCAGGGAAAGAGAGAGAGAGATACGAGAAAATCGATCAGTTAAAACGGTGTTATTATCAGGTGCCATTGAATTAATTTCCAACTCATCAAGTCCTCATATGATGAAGTAGTAATGCCTCCAAAGAGATTCAAGGCTGTCCTGTTGCGGTGCTGTAAAATAAACACTGGACTACTAACCACAAGGTCAGCGGTTCAGAACTGATTCATAGACAATCTTCACAGAAGCAAGTCACTCAGTCTTTCTCCTGAGCTGCCATTGGGGGAATTTTACCCATCAGCCCTCAGGTTAGCAGCCACATGCTTAACAGAGTGTTTAGCAGGACTCATCAGTTAAAATGGATTGTTAAAAATAGGATAACAAATTGTCATAAAAATATGGATATTTTTCAATCTTGAGTCCAAATCAAATAAACTGCAACAGGAAAACTATTTATGACATCTGAGATGTGGAAATCTGAACACTGACTAGATATTTAATAAAATTAAGAATATATGTTGACCTTTTTAAGATGTGAAAAGGTATTGTGAATTTGTTAAAAAATTGATTTTTTCATCTTTTATAGCTGTGTATCCAACTTTTCTGGAGTCCTGGTGTGGCGCTGTAGGATAAACACAGGACGGCAAGGTTGGTTTGAACCACAAGGTCAGCAGTTCAAACTCACCATTCGCTCCTCAGAAACCGTATACTGGATCACTATCAGTCAGAACCGACTTGACGGCACTTAACAACATGTCCAACTTTTTAAGGGTGAAATGATACAATGCTTTGAGAATCGCTTAAAGAGAACAGATTAAACAAAAATACAAGGTACCGATCAAACAAGATTGGCTGAATGGCAATTAATAACAGACAAGAATATATTATGTATATTCAGAAGAGTTTGATTGTTTAAAATTTCTCACAACAAAAAGTTCTTGAAAATCTTTTACAGTGAGTTATATATTTTCACACAAAACATTTCCCTAAACATTCACAATCCTATCATCCTTTCTAGTATTACTCTAGGATTCATACCATGTCAACAAAGAACTTTCAATTCTTTGATCTTTCATAATAAGGTCTGCAAAGGATTTGAAATGGGAAGGGGGATAGAACATTTAAAAGACATAAAAATGTTCCTCCTAATAGCTGTGTGTATGGTGTAAAGGAAGAGAACCAATGGATCTGTTAGTCCCTGAGAAGAAGAGAAAGTTGAGAGCAAACCACAATAGAAAATGTATATTGGCTAGGCTCTTTCATGATAATGAGGAAGAAACATATCTACAGGTAGGGATTTATTTAGAGGCAACATATTAAATGGAAGGAATCCTGATGTGGTGCTATAGGATAAGCACTGCTCACCACAAGGTCAGCGGTTCAAACCCACCACCCACCAGCCAGTCCTTGGAAAATTTATGCAGGGTCACTATGAATCAGAACCATCTAGACAGAACTTTAACAACAACAACAATGAAAGAGAAATTACCTCAGCATTCTATAGTCACTTTGTTTATCTAGCCTGGGATGTCTAGTCAGCCTTCCAGAAAGGCAGAACTAAAACCCAGACTTCATTCATTCATTCATTCATTCATTCATTCATTCATTCATAATGCAAGGCATCAGCTGTAAGTTTAGTTGATGGGTATACAACAGCAAACAAGACGTGAGTTTTATCTTCCTGGAATATTCTAGCTGGAAAGACAGAAAATAAACTATGATTTATTCACTTATTTATAAATGTGTACAGTGTTCTGGGTTCATACAATAGGGGTATCTTCAGCTTAGTCTGAAAGTAAGCAATCCAGTTTTTACCGATTCCTTTAGAACAGGAATGGTGACCTTTTTCTGCCAAAACTTGTGACATCATTCACGAGTCATACAAAATTATCAACTTAAAAATTTGCCTGCTATACTTGGACTCCTGGTTTGGCGCTGTAGGATCAGCACTGGATTGCGAACCACAAAGTCTATAGTTCAAATCTATCAGCTGCTTCTCAGAAACCTGTATTATAGGATATCTATGAGTCAGAACTGGCTTGATGGCACATAACAACAACTGCACTGGCTTTATCAGGCTCAGATCAAATGATTAGGCCCACGGGCCAGATGTTCCCCACCTCTGTTTTAGAGCAATGATTTTCCAATTGGGATAATTCCTCCCAGCCCCCTTTGGTCACATTTAGCAATGCCCGGAGATATTTTAATTGTGGTACCTAGTAGGTTTGGGTGAGGGATACTGCTAAACATCCTATAACTTACAGGACAACCCCCTACAATAAGCACTTATCTGACTCATCTTATCAATGGTTCCAATGTTGAGAAACCCTGTCTTAGATGTCCTACTTCCTGATAGGAGTTCTGAGGGGACCATTTGACTTCATCTGACCTGTTCATTTGGGTACTAATTCTTGGCTCACTCAGTTATTGCCAGAGAACAATTTAGGTTTCTAATGACCTGTCTTAAAATTCACTGAAGTTTTCTTCTGCAGGTCAATGTTAGTAAGTCTATCTTTCCAACAAAAATGCTGTTTCAGATTTTATATTTTTCAGTGATGAAATTTCCATTGATTCTTCTTTTATTTTTTCAAGTGTTTTTTCTGTTGAAATTCCCCATGTGTTTACTTACTGTGTCCCATATTTTTCTTTGAATGTTTGAACGTTCATAAAATAGTTGCTTTATGGTCTTTGTTAATATTATATTCATATAATGGCTGCTTTATGGTCTTTGTTAATGATCACATCTGGCATCTTGGGCTCTCTTTATATTGCCTATGTTTTCTACAGATTGGAGTCCTGGGGTGGTGCTATAGAATAAGCAATGGACTGCAAGGTCAGTTTGCACTGTAGGGTCAGCGGTTCAAACTAACCAGCCACTCCTCCGAAACCCTATGCATTGGTTGCTATGCATTGGAACTAACTTGACAGCACTTAACAACTTCTACTGATGATATGTTATATTGTCTTGATTCTCTGCTTGCCATTTTTAAAATTGTTGAGTTGATTCTGATCCACAGCAGCCCTGTAGAACTGCGGAGAACGGCTCCATAGGGTTTTCAAGGCTGTCAATCTTTATGAAACATACGACTACATCTGTTTCCCTTAAATGGGTCAAATATAAATAAAGTGTGTTCAGGGTCTCCTACCCCTGGCTGCTGAGCCGGTGCACAGCCCAGAGTTCAGGAGGTGGAGAGTCTCCTAAAGTCTCAGGATGGGTTCATGGCTGAGTGAATGTAGGTAGCTTTGGCTTCGGATTCCAAGCTGTGAGCTTGATTTGGGGTAACATGTTGGGCTGATGGCTAATGTGCTGTTAGTTGCCCATCTCATGTAATTGCTTTTGTTGTTAGGTGCCGTCATTACCAATCTTTCAGTGAGCAGCCAGGCATTTAACAACTGTGCCACAGGGCTCTCGTTGTACATTATTGTTTTTGTTAGGCGGCATCTCGTCAGTTATAGCTCACAGTGACGCAATGCACAGCAGAACAAAACACTGCCTGGTCCTGTGCCAGCCTCACAACTCTTGTTGTTTCAGTCCATTGTTGCTGCCACTGTGCCAATCCATCTTGTTCTTGTAGTTAAGTGCTTTTGAGTCAATTCCGA
>NW_006408550.1:19321672-19323639 GCF_000296735.1 Chrysochloris asiatica | reverse complement strand
GGTGGGAATGATCCTCGCTGTAAAGATTTGTTCCCTCTTTTGAGCTACTGAATCCATAGGTGTAGGTCAAGTTCATCAAATTGTATTAGATTACTCTTTTTTTCCTCTTCTTTCTTCTAGTTGAGCTCTGATCATCCAGTTATTGAACCCAGGTCAAGTGGGTATCATCTGAAAGTGTGGGTGTTCTTGTGCATATGCCCTCTCTTCTTATCAGCTGGACGCTTCACTCTCCACTATAGTCCTCTGTGGCTATGTCACTGACTCTGGGCCTGAGTCTCCAGGTCTTGCCACACTGCTGGCTAACCATGTCTCTACCTGGGTTCACAGGAGTTTATTGAACATTGTAGGGCTTAGCTCACAGCTTCATTGCTGTTTTTCCCTCATTTCTCCTAATCGGTGACAAACATGGTCATCAATCAGAGGGCGTGTCTGCTCGTGTATTCCCATTGAGTCTTAGTCTTGGAGGGGGGCTTCTGCTGCAGGGACAGGATGGTTCATATTTCTTGTGGATATATACCAGGTAAAGGAATTTCTGGATCATAAGGTATTTCTATTTCCAACTTTTTGAGGAAGTGCCAGAGTGCCAGAGTGGTTGGACCATTTTTGCATTCCCACCAGTAATGTAGGAGGGTCCCAGTCTCTCCACATCCTCGCCAGCTTTTATTGTCCTCTGCTTTTTTTAACTTCATTGTTATTGCTGGTGTAAGATATATTTCATTCTCGTTTTGATTTGTATCTCTAATGGCTAATGATCGTGAGCATTTCTTCATATGTTTGCTGAAGTGTCTGTTCATGTCCTCTGCCCAGTTTTTAATTGGGTTATTTGTCTTTTTCTTGTAGAGGTGTTGTAGTTTCCTATAGATTTTACTAATTAGTCCTTATTGGTCCAATTTTGAGGACTTTAGTTTTATTTAGATTGAGATACAACCCATACCAAAGGCTGTGGTCTCTTGATATTTATGGGTATATATTTTAAGTCTTCTTTGCTTTCAGCAGGCAAGGTTTTATCATCTGCATATTGCAGGTTGTAAATGAGTCTTTCTCCAACCCTGATGCCACTTTTATCTTCATGTAATCCAGCTTCATGAGTTATTTTATCAGCATGCAGATTGAATGTTTTTGTTTAAGTGCTATAGAATCAGTTACAACTCATAGTGACCCTGTATAGGGTTTCCAAGGAGCAGCTGATGGGTTTGAACAGCCAACCTTGTGGTTCACAGTCCAATGCTGATCTTACAGCACCACACTATGGTGAAAGAAAACAACCCTGGCACACACATTTCCTAATTTTAAACCATTCATTGTTCCCTTGTTCAGTTCAAACCACTGCCTTTTGGTCTATGTATAGGTTCCTCATGAGCACAATGAAGTGTTCCGGAATACTCATTCTCTGCAGTGTTGTCCATAGCTTGTCATGATCCACACAACTGAAAGCCGTTGCATAGTCAATAAAGCACGTGTGAACATATTTCTGGTATTCTCTGCTTTCACCTAAGGTCCATCTGATGTCAGCAACTATATCCCATGTTCTCATTTAAATCTGGCTTGAACCTCTGGTAGTTCCCTGTCGATGTATTGTTGTAGCTGTTTTTGAATTATCTTTAGCAAAATTTTGCTTGCATGTGATATTAATGATATTGTCCGATAATATCCACATTCCATTGGGGTCTCCTCTCTTTGGGATGGACACAAATATGAATCTCTTCCAACCACTTGTCCAGCTAGCTGTCTTCGAAGTTTTTGGCATAGATGAGTGAATGCCTCCAGTACCACATCAGTTTGTAGAAAGATTTCCATTTGGATTTCATCAATTCCCAGAGCCTTGTTCTTTGCCAATCCCTTCAGTGAACCTTGAACTTCTTCCTTCAGTATACTTGGCTCTTGATCATATGCTACTTCTTGAAATGATTGAACATCAACCATTTCTTTTTGGTACAGTGAATCTGTGTATTCTTTCCTTTTTTTTT
>NW_006408550.1:19316091-19321572 GCF_000296735.1 Chrysochloris asiatica | reverse complement strand
TTGATGTTTTCTGCATCATTCAATATTTTGCCCATAGAATCTTTCAATATTTCAAGTTGAGGCTTGAATTTTTTCTTCAGGTCCTTCAGCTTGAGAAACACTGAGCATGTTCTTCACTTTTGGCTTTGTAACTCCAGATCTTTGCATATTTCATTATAATAATTTGACATCGTCTTTTCAAGTTGCCCTTAGAAATGTTCTATTCAGGTCTTTTGCCTCCTCCTTTCTTCTATTTGCATTAGCATCTCTACACTGGAAAAGCTAATTTCAGAGTCTTTTCTGATCTCTTTCTGGTAATCTCTGCTTTCAGTCAAGATACATCTGATACTCTTTGTAATGGACTCAGATACGCATCTCTTCCAGTCAGTTGTCCAGGTAGCTGTTGTCCAAATTTCTTGGTATAGATGAGTGAGTGGCATCCATTTGCTGAAAGATTTCAATTTATATTCCATTGATTACCAGAGGATTGTTCTTTGCCAATGCCTTCAGGACACCTTGGACTTTTTCCTTCAGTACCATTGGCTCTTGGTCATACGCTGCCTCTTGAAATGACTGACCATTGACCATTTGTTTTTGGTACAGTGGCTGTGTATGCCTTTCATCTTTTTTTGATGCTTTCTGCACCATTCAATATTTTGCCCCTAGAATCCTTCAGCATTTCAAGTCAAGGCTTGAATTTTTACTTCAGTTCTTTCAGCTTGAGAAATGCTGAGCATGTTCTTCCCTTTTGGTTTTTAACTCCAGGTCTTTGTACATTTCATTATAATATTTGACTTTCTCTTTTCTTGCTACCCTTTGTAATGTTCTATTCAACTCTTTGACTTTCTCATTTCTTCCATTCACTTTAGTATCTCTAAACTACAGAGTGAATTTCACAGTCTCTTCTGACAACCAGTTAGGACTTTTCCTTCATTCTTGTCTTCTTAATGAACTTTTGCTTTCTTCCTGTATGATGTCCTTGATGCCATCCTGCAGCTATTCTGGACTTCAGTCTTTAGTATCTGATTCATGAAATCTGTTCTTGAGATGATCTCTAAATTCAGCGGGGATATGTTCAAGGTCATATTTTGCCTCTCTTGTGTTGTTTTAATCTCTCTCAGCTTCAGACTGAACTTGCGTATGAGTAACTGATGGTCTGTTTCACAGTCTGCACCTAACCTTGTTTTGACTGATCATATGGAGCTTTTCCACCGTCTTTTACCAGAATCCTGTATCTAGCAAAATTGTATAATGTGATCTCCAGCATGTTTTTATCACCAAGGTTGTATTTTCCAGCAACTGATTCTTCCTCTTTGTTTCCGAACTTTGCTTTCCAATCGCCAATAATTGTCAATATTTCTGATTGTATTTTGATCAATTTCAGAATGAAGAAGTTGATAGAATTCTTCAATTTCATCATCACTGGCTTTAGTGGCTGGTGAGTAAATTGGAATAATAGTTGTATTAACTGGTCTTCCTTGTAGGCATATGGATATTATACTACCACAGACAGCATTGTACTTCTAGATAGATCTTGAAATGTTCTTTTTGGTGATAAATGTGATGACATTCTGTCACAATTTGTCATTCTTGGGATAGTAAGCCATGTTGTCAGATTCAAAGTGACTAATACAAGTCCATTTCTATTCACTAATGCCTAAGATATCAATGTTTATGCATTCCCTTTCATTTTTGATAAACTTCAATTTTCCTAGATTTGTACTTCTTCATACATTCCATGTTCCAATTGTTAATGGATGTTTACCACTGCTTCTCCTCATTTTGAATTGTGCCTCATCAGTAAATGAAGGTTCTGAAAGTTTTACTCCATTTGCGTCATCATGGTCAACTCTTCTTCGAGGAGGCAGTTTTTCCCCATCATATTTTGAGAACCTTCTGACCTGAGGGACTCGTCTCCTGGCAGTATATTTGACAGCATTCTGGTGTTCTTTATCATGTTTCAATATTCAATATTCTGGTGCTAACCAACAGTTTCAGTGATGAAATATTTGGAAGTAGTCTGTCTCTCCTTTTTCCTAGTCTGTCCTAGTCTGGAATCTCATCTGAAACCTGCCCACCATGGGTGATCCTGCTGGTATTAAAAATACCTGTGACATAGCTTCCAGAATCACAGCAACACACAAGCCAACTGCAATAGGACAAACTGACAGAGGTGCCATCTGTCAGTTATATCACCATTTATGTCACCAAGGCCGTATCTTCCAACAACCAATCTCCTTTCTTTCCAACTTTCTCATTCCGAGCATCAGTAATTATTAATGCATCTTGATTGCAGGTTTGATCAATTCCTGAGTGCAGAAGTTGGTAGAATTCTTCAGTTTGATAATCACTGGCTTTAGTGTTTGGTATATAACTTAGAATAATGGTGGTTATTAACTGGTCTTTCTTATAAAGGTGTGGCTATTATCCTGTCACAGACAGCACTGTAACTCAAGATAGATTTTAAGATCCTCTTTTTCATGATGAATGCGATGCCATTCCTCTTTCATTTTTCACTCCCAGTACAGTAAACCATATAATTGTCAGATTCAAAGTGGTCTATAGTAGTCCAGTTTAGTTCAGTTGTTGTTAAGTACCGTGGAGTCGGTTCTGACTCATAGTGACCCTGTAGAGAGTTTCCAAGGCTGTAAATCTTTACGGGAACAGAACACCTCATCTTTCTCCCACAGAACCGCTGGTAGTTTCAAACTGCTGACCTTGCAGTTGGCAGCCCAACTCGTAACCACTAAACTACCAGAGCTCCTTATTCAGTTCAGTAATGCCTAGGATATCTACCTATATGGGTTCCATTTCATTTTGAAAACTTCCAATTTTCATACATCATACATTCCATGTTCTGATTATTGATGGGTATTTGCATCTATTTCTTCTCATTTTGAGTTGTGGTCCATCAGCAAATGAAGGTCCAAAAGCTTTGCTTCACACATGTCATGAAGGTCAACTCTACTTTGAGTGGGCAGTTCTTCCATATTTTACATGCCTTTCAACCTGAGGGGCTCATCTTCAGGTACTATATCAGACAAAGTTCAGCTACTCTTTATAAGGTTTTCAGTTACTAACCATTTAGAGGTGGTCTGCCTCTTCTTCTTCCTAGTCTGTCTTAGTCTACAAGGTCCACTGAAACTTTTCCCCCCATGGTTGACCCTGCTGGTATTTAAAATACTGGTGGAATAGCTTCTAGCATCTCAACAACACACGTCACCACAGTACAACAAACTAACAGATGAGTCATTTGCACATTAGACATTATGGATACTATAATGTTGACAGTTTTCATTTTTATCTTTACATAGTGTTGAGTTTCATTGAAATAGGCAGTCAATTAACTTGGCGATCTTGATCCTGTTGAAGCTTGGGTTTAGGTTTTATTAGGACATTCTGTAGTAGCCCTAGTACAGTGGGTTAAGGGCCAGGCAAGCAGTTCAAAACTACCAGCCTCTTGACAGGAGAAAGATGAGGCTTCCTCCTCCTGTAAAGATCTACAGTCTTTGAATCCCTAGACTTTTGAATCACAAGGTCAGCAGTTCAAATCCACCAGCCGTTCCTCAGAAACCCTACACAGGGTCTTTATGAGTCAGAAGCAAGTCGATGGTATTAAACAACAGTAGCAAGTGTCCATGTCAGTCAAGGTGGCTGTGATGTTGGCAGTAATTTCTAGCAGTTTCCTGAGCAGTAGTGCTGAAGAGAATGTGAACTTGAAGCCTAGTGCAGGTCTTTCTTTTTGTTTTGTCCACTCTTCTAAAAATTTTCAGAATGTCTATCTTCTGCTTAATGGGGTTTCTCTTTCCTGTACTAAAGAGATGCTGGGATAGACAAAAAGAAAAATGAGAGCCCAGAAAGTAACCCTCAGGTATAAAGAAAGTTGATTTATTATAAACCTGGCATTACAACAAATTAGGAAGGGAAAAAACCCATTGAATCATGATACTAGGTCAAGAGGTTAGCATGTGCAAAAAAACCCCACAAAAAACCCAAACTGTATCCTTACCTCATGCCACAATGAAAAATTACTTCCCGATGAATCAAGACTTGTATGTAAAAGGCAAAGCATTCAAATATTTTTATAATTTTCTTGAAAACATTGGAGAAAAGATCTATTTAAAAGATACTAAAAACTCCTAGGACTTAGAAGGTGATCTGCATGGGCCCAGCCTTCCCCAGACCTGAGGCTCAAGGATTCCCCTCCTATGTCTCATTATACCCTCAGCTCTTTTCCTTCAAGGCACTCCTCCCTCTCTTCTTTTTCTTGTGTTGTCCCTCCCATTCCAATTATCCTACTTCCATCTTCTTTTCCATCTCTTTGTCTTTTCCTTTTTTCTCTGGGTTCACCTTTGACCTTACTAAAGAGTGTCCTTAAGACCCACTACTGTGGGTTTCTCTTTAAGGTTGAAGGCTCCTCTTCCAGGCTCTATATTGCTTCCTCAATGGATTTTTTTTTTGGATATTTTCACTGAAACCCTATATGGGGTCACTATGAGTCACCCCTGGCTTGACAGCACTTAACAACAGCAATGTGTAGGAGAGACTTTAGCAGTGTTTCTCAGCTTTGGTTTTCTATTCCCCATCACTGTGCATTCTGTTTCCACTCCTTCCCCCCCCCCACCGCCTCCCACAAAAAAATATTAAAACACACACACAAATAAAAAAATATAACAAAAGAGTTTGGCTAGTATTACCACCTTTAAGTTAAGAGCTTCTGTTTATCTGAAAGCACCACTGATAAACAATAGTACAGGCAGTGACTTAGTTGCTTTGTGCTGCCACAAATGAGTGACTTTAAAGAAGAGACATCCATTTTCTCAAGGTTGTGGAAGTCCAAATCAGAGCAATAGCTCTCGGGAAGGACCTTCCGTGTTCACAGCACTGGATGTTCTTTGCTGTAATTTGGCTTGTATACGGTTCCTTATATGACCTCTTCCCCATGTGTGTGTTTTTCTCTTTCTGTCTCTTTCTACCTTCTTTTCCTTTTAAAAAGACACACGCAGAAGGGATTAGATTTAGGAGCCACCTTACTCTGGTAATTGTCTGATTAGCATAACAAAAGAACCCCCCTAATTTTCAAACTGGCTCACATTCATAGGTATAAGGATTAGGGCTTTACTATCTTTTAGGGAAAGACTGGTAGACAATTAAATCCTCAACATAGTGGAAGCTGGCATTTGAAACACACACAATTGCTAAAACACAGCATATAATTGGCTAATGAACATATGGAGTCCTGGTGTGGCACTGTAGGATAAGCACTGGACCATCAGGTCAGTTGGAAGTACAAGGTTGGCAGTTCAAACCAGCAGCCACTTCTTGGAAAACTTGTACAGGGTTGCTGTGAGTCAGAAACCCTATATAGGGTCGCTGTGAGTCAGAACCAACTTCATGGCACTTAACAACAACAACATACAGCATATATGGGAGTGCAGTCGCTTTGTAGGATAAGTAGTGGATTTAGAGTGACAAGATAGCAATTCAAGCCCACCAGCTGTT
>NW_006408550.1:19314826-19315991 GCF_000296735.1 Chrysochloris asiatica | reverse complement strand
TCCTGTTTCACATTGATATTTCACCCACGCTGTTGTTGTTGTTAAGTACCGTTGAGTTAGTTCCGACTCATAGCAATCCATTATAGGAGCAGCTGGTGAATTTTAATCCATCTTGAGGTTCAATTCAACCATGTGACTCAGTTTTTATCCTACAGTGCCACACAAAGGTTCCAATTTTTGCTCATAGAATCCTTCAATATTACAGTCAAGGTCTGCATTTTTATTTCAATTCTTTCAGTTTGAGAAATGCTGAATGTGTTCTTCCCTTTTGATTTTCTAATCTCAGATTTTTGTACATTTCATTATAATACTTTGTCTTGAGCTGCCCTTTGAAATTTTCTGCTTAGCTCTTTTGCTTCATCTTTTCTTCCAGTCTCTTAGGTTCTCTATGTTCAAAAGTACAGTACAGAGTTTTTTCTGACATCCATTTTGGTCTTTCTTGTGTTTTTAGGGACTTTTTGCCTTACTAATGTGTTATGTTCTTGATATCATCCCTCCATTCTTCTGACTTTGGTCATTAGTGTCTAATGCACCAAATGTGTTCTGGAGATGGTCTCTAAATTCAAGTAGGATAGACTTAAGGTCATATTTTGGATCTTGTGGGCTTCTTTTATTTTTCTTCCGCTTCAGCCTGAACTAGCATATGAGCAATTGATGGTCTATTCCATAGTTGGCCCCTGGCCTTGTTTTGGCTGATGATACTGAGCTTCTTCATTGTCTTTTCCCACAAACAGGAATCAAGTCAACTTGACTCCTGTTTATTCCATCTACCCACATGTATTTGTTGTTGTTGTTGCTTAGGTTTCACCAAGTCAATGCCAACTCATAATGATCATATGCACAACAGAACAAAACACTGTGCAGTCCTATGCCAACCTCACAATCGTTACTCTTGGGTCCATTGCTGCTGCCACTGTGCCAATCGATCTTGTTGGGGGGGTGTCTTCCTCTTTATTTGTTGACCTTCCACTCTACCAAGCATGGTATCCTGCAGGGATTGGTCTCTCCCGATAATATGTCCGAAGTATAAGTGATGAAGTCTGGCCATCCTGGCTTTTAAGAAGCCATTTGATGTACTTACAACACAAATTTGTTTATTCTTTTGGCTGTCCATGGTAGTTTTAATATTCTTCAGCCATAACTCAAGTGGTATTTATTGCAGACC
>NW_006408550.1:19304391-19307304 GCF_000296735.1 Chrysochloris asiatica | reverse complement strand
TATATAAGGCTGCTAGGAGTCCTGGTGTGGTGCTGTGGGTTAATGCGCTAGACTGCAAAGTCAGTTTGAACTGCAAGGTTGGTGGTTCAAGCTCACCAGTTTCTCCTTGGAAACCCTTTCGAGGGTCGCTATGGGTCAGAACTGACTCGACGGCATTTAACAACAACAACATGAGTCTGAACCACTAGATGGGATGGCACTTAACAATAATAACAACATGCAATATGACAATGTATCCAATGGTGAAAATAAACCAGTTGCTGCTACATGAAAATATATAGCTAAGTCTTAGGAACACATGTGCTTGAATAAAAATGCAGATCACTGAAGAGTGCACATTATATAAATCTATTAACAAAAAAGTTAAGAAACATGTGATAAAATGATCAATAAAACCAAGAAATGAAAAACTTAAAATTTAGATCAATGATTGCCTCTGAGAAAGGAATGAAATGGATTTAGGGGATACATGGTAAACTTCTGTATTCATTGTTTTGATCTTTTTCGTAAGCTAGACTACATAGACACATGTATAATGGACTTGATTTTAAATATATTTTATAGGTATTCTTTTATATCTCAATTTAATTTTTTAAAAATTTGAAAAATTCATTATGCTTTGGAGCCTCTAGGATTCAGCTAAATCAAAGCTCAGAGGAAAATTCATAGCCATAAGTATTTACAATAATAATCTAGAAAGAAATTAACATTTAAATCAAGAAGTCAACAAAGAATAGGCACAACAAAAAAGTTTAGGGGAGTTGAAAATTTCTTTTTTCAGAAAAGTTGAAATTGGAAACTTGTAATAAAACAAACAAACTGGGATAAGTAATGAATGAGGCTGAACTGGTTCTTTAGGAAAATGATAAATCAGAGAATTAAGTGATAATGTGACAACTGGATAGCCATTTTAAAAAAAATAAAGCTGGACTCATACCTTATGCTTTAAAAAAGTTAAATTACAAAAGAATCAAAGGTTAAGATGAAAAAACATGCAACCATATAGGTCATAGGAGAAATTGTGGAAGACCTGTTTTAATATCCACATAATGGTGGAGATTCAGAGGTAAATGGAAGCTGATATTTAGTCTTTGTGAATATTTGTCTTTTTCCAACGAACTCTGTCTGGTTCACTTATTTTCAGGGTATAAGCCTTTGGAGTCCAAACCTGAATTTTGGGTGTATTTACAGGGAATATCTTTTATGACTGAAATTCGTAAAACCAGCCATCTAGCTGAAAAGTCAGCTGTAGAAAATTCTACGGAGCACAACTCTACTCCAACATAGGCAGAGTCACCAGAATTTACTCCATGATCATTGGGTTTTTTTTGTGTGTTTTTGTTTTAAAACAGAAATGCTCTCAGCATTCATTTGATTTACCAAGAAACACACTATAAGGTTTTATCTAAGGGTTTCAAAAATTATTTTCCTTGTTCCAGAAAGAACTTAAAGTAGTTTATTAATATACATACAGACAGTAAGAAAATAAAGCTACAATGAACAGGGAAGAAAATGAAGGCAAGGGGACTGAAGGCAGGAAACGTAAAATAAAGCCTGGGTTGGAGTTACCACACGGAAAGTGTGCTGTAGGATCCTGTAAAGTTTACCAGCGCTAAGGCACCCGTTGTTGTTGTTAAGTGCCGTCGAGTCGGTTCCGACCCATAGCGACCCTGTACAGGGTTTCCGAGGGTGTAAATAGAGTCCTGGTGTGGCGCTGTGGGTTCATGTGCTTAACTGCAAGACTTCAAGGTCGGCGGTTCTAGGAAACCATATGCAGGGTCGGAACCAACTCGATGGCACTTAACAACAGACGCATCCGGTTTTTTGTGCTTTGAGAAGCAAACATGGTAAAGGAAAAATAGTGGTTGAGAGCTTGACTGCTAACTGAAAGGTTAGAAGTTGGAAACCAGCAATTGCTGGAGAGAAATATGTGTCATTCGGCTTCCATAAAGATTTACTGCCTTGGAAACCCTGTGGGGCACAGTACTATTGTGCCTTGTAGGGTTGTTATGGAGTGGGCCCTACGGTGGGGCGCCGTAGGCTACGCACTCAAGGTCGACGGTTCAATTTCACCAGCCGCTCCTCGGAAACCCTAAACGGGGTCCCTATGGGTCGGAATTGAGTCGGTCACTTAGCAAGAACAACAGGGTTGCTGTAAGTTGTAATCAGCTGCATGGTAATGGGTTTGATTTAGTTTTTTAAGAGATAAACAGACCATTTTAAGGGAAGAAGTAAAACTTGTCTAATGGATTGGTGACCTACTCCAGTAAAGACTATTGTTTTTAAAATGGCGTTGAGTTGGTTCCAACTATGAGATGCTGCATAGGGTTTCCAAGGAGCGGCTAGGGAGTTTGACCTGCTGACCTAGTGGTTAGCAGTCCAGTGCTTATCCTAGGACTCCATATCCTAGGACACCAGGACTCCATATATTGTTGTTGTTGTTGTTAAGTGCCGTTGAGTTGATCCCGACTCATAGCAATCCTGTTCAGGGTTTCCAAGGAGTGGCTGGTGAGCTCAAACCGCTGACCTTGTGGTTCAAACCAACCTTGCTGTCCAGAGCATTAACCCAGAGCCACACCACGACTCCAGGATTACATACACTCCTATATATATATCATTATAAGGAGCTCTGGTAGCGCTGTTGTTGTTGTTGTTGTTATGTGCCGTGGAGTCGATTACGACTTATAGTGACCCTATACAGGGTTTCTGAGGCTGTAAATCTTTATGGGAACAGAAAGCCTCATCTTTCTCCCGCAAAACAGCTGGTAGTTTTGAACTATTGACCTTGAGGTTAGCAGCCCAATTCATAACCACTATGCTACCAGAGTGGTTACTAATTGTGCTGCTAACCTCAAGGTCAGCAGTTGGAAGCTACTGGATGTTCCATGAGAGAAAGATGAGGCTTTCTGCTCC
>NW_006408550.1:19293128-19303597 GCF_000296735.1 Chrysochloris asiatica | reverse complement strand
TTTTTGCAGTCTCATTTTCATAAGAACTTCTTGCTTTTTGTTGTTACTGGCCACTTGCGCTGGTCTTTCCTAAGAATCTAAGGACTCTTGCCTCTGACCTCTTCTTCAGCCAGCTGTGATCTGCCATAGTCCCCCACATGCCTCTTCACGGGTCTGCTTTAGAACCGATGGGTTGTGAGGAATCAAGTCTGTGGAGGCACATATTTTCCTTTCTGTGGGTGTGATTCTTCTGCCTTTTTCTTTCTGCCTGCCTCCACCTGCTTCCCAGAGAATTTCAATTCCCCTCAGCCTCCCCTTTCCTGAGTATTTGCATGGCTTTGAGCTTTTATCATCTCCTGATTTCTGTTAGCACCTCTAGCTTCTAACTTCCCTACTTCACTAATCTCCAGACTCTGGTGGGTTCTGACTTTTGCTTCCTATACTTTGATTGGCTACCATCAACCACCAATCAAGAACCTTAGGAAGTCATCTGGTGGTACTCGGCCTTAGGACCAGAGCAGAGGAAGTAACATATACTCATTATGAGGAGTACTGTAGTGAATCCGAAGAAAAAGCAGATCACAAAATGGAGAAATCCTAGGGAAGAATGTTGTTGTTTTTGTTAAGTGCCTTCAACTGAGTTCCGACTCTTAGTGATCCTGTATAGTTTCCAAGGAGCAGCTGGTGGGTTTGAACCACCCCCCTTTCATTTAGCAGTCAACCACTTATCCTACAGCGCTATGCTAGGACTCTAGGGGAAAATAGTCAAAGGCAGTAATATGATTTAGAGTTAGTTTTGCTAACTCTAAATGTCTTGGAGTCCTGGTGTGGTGCTGTGGGTTAATACGCTGGACTGCATGGTCGGTTTGAACCACAAGGTGGGTAGTTCAAACTCCCAGTGCTCCTTGGAAACTCTATATAGGGCTGCTATGAGTTGGAACTGACTCGATGACACTTAACAACAACAACAACAATATCTGTCTTGGAGTCCTGGTGTAGTGCTGTAGCATAAAGCACTGGACCACTAGGTCAGTTTGAGCCACAAGGTGGGTGGTTCAAACTCCCAGCGCTCCTTGTAAATTCTATACAGGGCCACTATGAGTCGGAACCGACTTGAAGACACTTAACAACAACAACAACAACAATATCTGTCTTAAATTCTTAGTGCTGCTATAATGTAAGTACCATAAGTGGGTGACTTTAACAAACACAAATTTACTTCCTCACTGTTGTTGTTGTTAAGTGCTGTCGAGTTGGTTCCGACTCATAGCTAAATTGTATAGGGTTTACGAGGAGCAACTGGTGGGTTTGAACCACCGACCTTGTTGTTCAACCTGAGTTTGCAGTCCCTTGCCTATCCTAAAACTCCATACCAGAACAGTTTAGGGGGCTAGAAAACTGAAGGACACCCTAGCTCTGCAAGAAGGCTCTATCACTCTGTCCACTCTGGTGCAAATTCCCTTTTTTGTTTCTCTTTCTTGGTTTTTTGAAGATAGCATAGCATCAACATTTCCCCATTTATTCTTCCACGCTTCTATGGCTAATCTGCTCTGTGTAGATTTCAAAAGTGATTGGCTAAAGGCACAGTCTACACTTAGCTGCCTCATTAACATAAAAGGAAACTCTATTCCCAAATGGAAGTACATTTGTAAGTATGTAGTTAGCATTGACAACACATATTTTGGGGTCACATTCAATCAATAACAATTTAATCAAAATGGCCATGAGCAGGTTGCGGGGGGACAGAAATTGCTTCATGGAGGGAAGGTTTGGAGAGTTTACTGTTGTAAGAACCTCTTTCATCCTCTTATTTCCTTGCTGCAAGTATTTTGAACTGGTAGTTGTGACATGAAACGCCACTATTTTGAGTCTCATGAGCATGGACTCCCACCTTGGACTATGCTCCTTAACGACTAGCAATGATCTCAAATTGTCATTCAAAGCACAGTCCTCTTTCTGGTGAGCACTCAAGTCTCCTGAGCAACCCGTTAGCAGATCAAGCTTCGGTACCACCTCTTTCATGAACCTTTCTCTGATTGCCAGTTCTCTGGCTTCTCCTTTCTACTGGTATGGATACGTTGTCCTCTCTACTGTATAACTGCAGAGCAGCCTGCACAGCTCCCGCATAGCAAGTGCTACTGTTTTACTTGTCTGTCACCCAAGCTGAACTATCTCTTGAGGGCACAGATCAAGTCTTATTTGTCAGAGGAACCTCAGATTCCAGCAAGATACCTACCACAAAGAAGGTGCTCAATACATGCTTGAACAAATCAGGGAGGAAAAAGAGCTAAAGCTGAGGAAAAGAACTTTAAAAGGGAGCAATGTCTCGAGGAATGAGAAGGTTGTTGTTCAGTCCCAGTTTTTCTACTAAAATATGGAGGAACTAAGAATAGACTAGAGGATCCCTCTGAGATGCCTTGTAGATCTAAATAAGGAACCTGTTGTTTGTTTACCATTGTTCTCAACTCATAGTGACTCTATGGTGGTGGTGGTGGTGGTGGTCATGGTGGTTATGTGCTATGGAGTCTTTATTGTCAGAGAACTGCCAAAGGCACAAGACAAATTCAGATGAGGGCATGGAACAAGGGATATCATTGCTGATATCATTTGGAGCTTGACTGAGAATACCAGAAAGATGTTTACCTGTGCTTTATTGACTACTCAAAGGCTTTCAACTGTGTGGAAAGTCTATATTGTGTCCATGAGGAACCAGTACATAGACCAAGAGGCAGTTTTTCAAATGGAACAAGGGAACACTGTGGGATTAAAATTGGGAAAGGTGTGCACCAGGGTTGTATTCTTCCATCATACTTATTCAATATGTATGCTGAGCAAATAATCTGAGAAACTGGAGAATGTGGCATCAGGATTGGAGGAAGACTTATTAACAACCTGGGATATGCAAATGATACTAACTTATTTGCTGAAAATGAAGAAGACTTAAAATACTTCCTGATGAGGATCAAAGGCCATAACCTTCAGTATGGGTTGCACCTCAATGTAAACAAAACAGAAATCCTCACCATTGGACCAATAAACAATATCTATATGAATGGAGAAAAAATTGAAGTTGTCAAAGACTTCATTTTGCTTGGATCCGCTACCAACACTCATGGAAGCAGCAGTCAAGACGTTAAATGATGTATTACATTAGGCAAATCTGTGCAAAGCCTCTTTAAAGTGTTCAATAGCAAAGATGTCAGTTTGAGAACTAAGGTATGCCTGACCTAAACCATGTTATTTTCATTCGCCTCATATGCATGTGAAAGTTTACAATGAAGACCATAGAAGAATTGATGCATTTGAGTTATGATATTGGAAAAGAACATTAAAAATATCATGTTATTAAGAGCTGTTGAGTCTGTTCTGACTCATAATGACCCTGTATAGGATTTCTGAGGAGCATCTGCTGAGTTTGGACCATCGACCTTGTAGTTCGAATGACCTTGCCATCTAGTGTTTATCCTACAGCACCACTCCAGGACACTATGCGTACCATGGACTGCCAGAAGAAGAAAGAAATCTGTGTTGGAAGAAGTACAGCCAGAATTTTCCTTAGAAGCAGGATGACCAGAGTTTGTCTCTCATATTTCGAACATATTACCAGGAGTGACCATTTCCTGGAGAAGAACATCATGCTTGGAAAATGGAGGGCCATCAAAAAAGATAAAGGCACCCAATGAGATGAATTGGCACAGTGGTAGCAGCGTTATGCTCAAGCGTAACAACAATTAATGAAGTTGGTGCAGGACAGGGCACTGTTGTGCATAGGGCGCTATGAGTCGCAGCTGACTCGACCGCACCTGGCTACAACTGTCTGATCTATTGTAATCCTTATAGCTTTTGAGGTCTTTGGAAATATTAAAGATTTTCATTTAGTTAATCAAATATCTGAGTTAATAAAGCTATCACAATTATCAACTAATACTTTGTTGTTGTTGTTGTTATGTGCTGTGGAGTTGGTTCCGACTCATAGCGGCCCTGTACAGGGTTTCCGAGGCTGTAAATCTTTATGGGAGCAGAAAGTCTCATCTTTCTCCCACGGAACAGCTGGTAGTTTCTAACTGCTGACCTTAGGGTTCGCAGCCCGATTCGTAACCACTACGCTACCAGAGCTAATACTTACAGGATATTTATTATGTTCTTGGCTCTGGGATAAAGAGTTTGCCTACATAAAACAAGAATAGTTTGGAAGTAAGTCATGTTATTAATGCCCATTTTACATGAAGAAACAGGTTGAAAACGTTGGGTAGCTTACTCAAGAGCAGACTGCACAGCCGGAAGTGAGATGGGAATCAGCTAATAATGAGATTCAAACCAGATCTTGGGATAGTTTGAATCACTAAGGTGTACACACAACTCATTGTTTTCAGTTAATAAACCTATAATTTTAGAATAGTTTTAAGTTTACAGAAAATTATGAAGAAAATACAGAGACTTCTCCTATATTGTTGTTGTTATGTGCCGTGGAGTCGGTTCCGACTCATAGTGACCCTGTACAGGGTTTCCGAGGCTGTAAATCTTTACGGGAGCAGAACGCCTCATCTGTCTCCCATGGAACTGCTGGTAGTTTTGAACTGCTGACCTTGAGGTTGGCAGCCCGACTTGTAACCACTACACTACCCAGATCTCCTTATTTACTATTGATCAAATTGAGGAAATTCTCTTCTATAGCTTGTTTGCTGAGAGTTTTTCTTTGAAATCATGAACAGGTGTTGAACCTGTTTTTCTGCATCAGTTGATATGTTGTTGTTGTTGTTGCTGTAAGTGCTGTCAAGTTGGATCTGACTTATAGCAACCCTGTATAGGGTTTCTGAGGAGTAGCTGGTGAGTTTGAACCACCAACCTTGTGTTTCAAATAGACTTTGTGGTCCAGCACATTAACCCACAGCACCACACCAGGACTTCAGTTGACAGTTGTATACATTTTCTTCTTGAGCCTGCTGATTTATAATTGATTACATTGATTTATTCTTGCACGTTGCACCAGCCTTACATATTTGGGATAAATGCCACTTGATCATAGTCAGACCACTATGACCACAATTTGGGGGATGCGAATCATATAAAAACTATCTCCTGCCTTACACCATCTTAGAATCGAAAATAAAGATAAAGATTCACAATTATAATCCAAGCCAGTGCATACTTATTATTCTAAAAATAGGGGAAATGTACAGGTTTTTAATAGAGGAAAAGATCATACTTAGTTTGGAGACACCAGTATGTAAAATGGGGACCATGGGTGGTACTGGTAGGGTGAAGTTCTCAGCTGAAAATTGAAAGGTTGGAAACTAGAGTTCATGGTGTCTCAGAAGAAAAGTCTGGCAATCTACTTTTGAAAAATTGAGAACTTTATGGAGCACACTTCTACTGTGACATACGTGGGGCGTCACCATGAGTCAGCACTGACTCCTTGGCAGCTACTTTAATATGTTAAACATGGCTAATGGACAATGGCACTGTAGGCTAAGCACTGGACTGCTAGCCACAAGGCCAGCAGTTCAAACCGTCCACTCAATGCTCAGAAACCCCACACAGTGTCTCTGTGAGTCGCAACCAACTCTACTGCACTTGACAACAATGATGGGAAATCAGAATTAGAGAACTGGAAAAACCCTCTGGCTGATGCAGTTCACACCCTTCCCTTCTCTGACAAATGATGTAGTGAAATATCTGCCACTGAAGTCTCAGTAAAAAGCTAGGCCTTTGATCTCAGATACCCCATCTTTCTGTCAGTAAACTTTCTTGTGTTCCATACAACCACTCACTGAAATAGGTAACATAAGTCTGCTTTCCTTGACTTTTAAGTAGCTTATTTTAGAAAATGAGTGTGTATTTTCCTTCAAGTTTCCTCATTCCTTAAATAAAAAGAAATCTGGAGGCTCGGTGGGTATGGCATTGCCTAACTGCACTTGAGAAACTGTGTTCTGGTGCCTCAGACCCGTAACGCCAAACAAAGAGCACATAATCCCCATCTGCTACAATCTGTAGGTGCCCTGTTTCTCCCTCAGGGATGCCATTCCCAGTAGATGCAGCCCTTACTGAATGTTCTCAGCGTGCACTTGCTTTTAAGTAGAGAGTTAACTCTCTTTTTCTAGATTCCAGCCAATTCCTAACCCCCACTCCCAAAAGAAAATATATAGAAAAACTTAAGCTGGAGTTCACCCATGTTTGTTCTTTGTAATCTCAAGAAGTGAAGTTCAATTTGCCCTAAATTTATTTAAAATAAGGAAATTGCAAAATTTTATTACAATAAAGGTACACTTTTAAAGCTGTTCAAAATGAAGATAGCATATGTCCTATTTTTATCATTATTGCTGATAATTGAGTTTCTTATCATTGAATCGCTAACTGCAAGGTCCGTGGTTCAAATCTACCAGTCATACCATGAAAGAAGGATGAGGCTAGGAAAAATTTTTTGTTGTTGTTAAATGCCGTAGAGTTGATTCTGACCCATAGCGACCCTGTAGAGGGTTTCCAAGAAACAGCTGGTGAGCTTGAACCACCGACCTTGCAGTTCAAAAGACTTTGTAGTCTGACACATTAGCCCACAGCACCACATCAGCACTCCCTGTAAATCCATGTAGGGTCGGTCGCTATGAATTGGAATTTACTTGATGACAGTTATTTAAGTTTTGACTAGGAATAGGGGAAGGATGAATCTCAGATAGAAAAATATTTTTCTTGAAATAATAATTACAACGATATTGATGATGATTGATGATTACGGTTTTAAGAGTTAAACTTAATTTCACAATGTACTGGATACTTTGGGTGGATTCTTTCATTTAATCCTCTTGATCACTCCGTGAATTGTTAACATCATCCCATTTTAGAGAGTAGGTAACTTTGCCTTGGGATCCCTGGGTGGTGCAATTGATTAAGTGTTTGACTACCAACAAAAAGGTTCATGGCTTGAATCCATGTAGAGGAGCTATAGAAGAAACTCCTGGAGATCTGCTTCCAAAAGGCTACTGCCATTGAAAGCCCTAGAGAGCAGTTCTCTCTTGTTTGTACACCTGGAGTCTCCACGAGTCAGAATCGTCTTGACAGCAACTAGTTTGTTTTGAAGTTTGCCTCAAATAAGGTAAATGACTTGCCCAAGGTCACACAGTAAATAGCAAAGCCAGTATTTTAGCCACAATCTGACACCAAAGACCATCAGCTTTAATCACAGTATGCAAATGATCTGCTGCCTCTTACTGGTTATCCCTGTTATCCTAAGTCCTTGGACAACATCCATCTTTGTAGATGGGAGCATGCACACACACACAGTTGCCCACTGGTCTTTGTGTTTTCCAATTATGCTAACATTCTAGCTCCTTCACTATCTGCCTCCTCCTCTACAGTGGCTTCTCCACTCGAACCCTTCCTTTTCTCTTCTAAGTTTTACCTTTACTCATGCAGCTCCTTTCAGCTGCAGTGCCCACCCCCACCTCCTGTCTACATCCTAGCTGGGTCAGCTCAAAAGGAAAATTCCCAAGGATGGGGAGGAGATAGGCAGTGGGTGGCTGAGCCCAAGGTGAAATCAAATAATGTTTTCTTTTATCGATTTACTAATGTTTGTTTTTTAAATTTCTGGAGAGCCTCTATTGCATGCAAAAATGTTAATAGGAGTTGAAGGTCTCTTATTCTTACAGTTCCAATCTATTCTGCAAATAAAAAGCAGTGAAAATGATTCATACAGGAATAATTTCCCCAAACCTTTGCTTATTGAAATGGATCAGAGATAATTGCTAGGTTGGAAAATTTGCATCCACACAATTTTCTAGTCTCACAAACATAATTTTCTTTAAAATGAATAGAAAATATTTGCTCTTTTAAAAGCTGTTGTGTGTGGTGGCACTGTGTTCTTTCTGCTGAGAAGAAATGTAGTTGTACCATCCTGGCTAATACTCCTCATAGCTGGGAATTTCTCTCTCCCTCCCAAGCTCTCCACCACTGGGACGCTCAGTTGATTTGTTTTAAACTCTCATGTATGTTCATCTTAGTGCTGAGATCTATGTATTGTCTTGGTCATTATAGCCCCTAAGAAGAAGTCAGTATAACCCTAACAGTTCGGTTGTTGTTTGTAATGTTCTTCCTTCTAGATAACTTCGCATTCACATACAAATGAGAAGGATAAAGATAACTTGTTACATCTCAGGAGACTATTTCAATCACTTAGCTCTTAGTTTAGCTGAGAATCTATGGAAATATTAATCAAAGGTGCTCAGAAAGGGGTGGGGATGAATTTCTTTTTTTGGTCTGTGATCCTTCAGAACCATCTGGAATACACATGAGATTCATTTTCTGCCATTGTCTTTCCAAAGCATTAGGTTGTTGTTCCAGGTGTGTGAAGTGCCTATATGGCTTATGTTTAATACTTGATTTTCATTATACCCAACAGCTTGGTCCTTTATTCTCTGAGGGATGTGTTTTCAGTACCACAGGAGATTTCTTTATGTCCAACCAAATGATTCTTTACAAACAGCTCAACTGCTGTAAGGTCTCAGGTGGGCTTAAGGGACTCACAAACCCGAGGTTTATGTAGGCACGGGGGGTGTTCAAATGTGGCATTGTATTAAAGGCATTTTGAGTTTCTCTGTTCTGATTTTTTAGAAAAACAAGCACCCCTTCTCTGCAGACTAAAGATATTTCTGATGCGTTAGGAACAAAATAGTAAAGCATGTATAAAATATTTAATAGAGTAAAGCATTTATCATGGAAGGGGTGAAGACAGACGAAAGAAAATTTAAACATGTGTTAGGAGCAGATGACTTTTTTTGTTTTTTTTTTAAGCAGCCACATTTCCAGAAATGGATGAAACTTTTGTATTCCTCAGTATTCATACATTGTCTTTAAAGTAGCGAAATAAAAAAAAGTTCAGTAATCAAATGAATGAATATAGTTACATATGACAGTATGGGTGAGCCTTGAGAATTTAATTTTAAGTCTTCAAAGATTGCATCTTCATGATACATTTGTAACTGTGAAATAAAACATGTCCAATGTAGATGAAGAGACTTTTAAACAAACTTTAAAACAATAGAAGCAAAAAAAATATGCTATTAGTAAATACTAAGTAAATGTAAGTATACTAAGACTACATTAAAGGGAATGCAGGGTAATGAGGGGCACAGTTTCAAGGAGGGCGAGGGATGGGTGAGAATCCCGGGTGGATGGAAGTTGTCATTTGTTTCAGTTTGCTGTTGGGTAGGGATTTCTCAGTTGTCTGTTAGACTATTACAACCAATCAATAAATAAAAGGGAGACTTTCATGTACAAATGATGAAAGTCTGGTATGAGTTTAGGACCACGTGCACCTGGTTCCTATTTTCAACATGTGACAAAGAGGGGAAGGAAGTATTTGCCCTTTGAATAGCAAACTTAGAGTTTGGTTGATCTTATTCCCCAATATTGGATATTACAGACATTAGTTGCCCAATTTGACTTAAAATCCATACATATTTTATTCTTAAATCCATAAATATTTATTCTTACTTCTCATTCTGCTCTCTCCATTCCCTTGAATTTTATCCTTTCCACCTCTGCGTTTGTTTTTCCTTCAAATTTCTCATATATGTCTGTACGTATGTATCTTTGTATATATATATATATCAGTGTATATGTTGTTGTTATTAAGTGCTGTCGAGTTGTGTCCAACTCATAGCAACCTGTATAGTATTTCTGAGGAGCAGTTGGTAAATTTGAACAGCTGACATTGTGGCTCACAGTTCAGTGCTGATTCTACAATGCTACACCAGGAGGTGCTGTATTGTTTCAAATTTGCATTTATTTTATGTTTGTTCTTGTAGTGTTTTCCTGAATTCTTTGAAATTTTTTCTGTTCTTGCTTTCCTGGATCTTTCTGTCAGTTCTTCGAAGGCACCTAAATATCATTCTTTTGAGTCCTTTTTCTGTTAGTTCCATTACCTTTTCTTTCTCAGAAACTATTTTTTGGATCCCATCTTGGTCAGTTGTTTGAACTATTCTCTCTTGTTTCTTTGTGTGAGATAAAATTGTCTTTTGTCTCCAGAATATTGTGGTATTTGCATTTTGATTGACCATTGTATGTTGATGTATTGTTAGACTCTTACCCACTGTCTCCTGTGGGTGTAGTTAGAGAATGCAAATGTGTGTTCAGTTGTGAGCCTCTGCTCTGTTAGGTATGGGTTTGACTAGTGTTGGCTATTAACGTTGGTCAGGTGGTGTAGGAGGTGGGACTGACTTTTGCCCAGTGGGTGAAACTGCAGAGGGCATATGTATTTGTGGCTGGGCTGTATGGGCATGGAAAGAGGAAAAAACCCCATACATACATACATACACACACACACACCAAAAAGAATAAACAAACACATAACCAACAATGAAAACAGAAAAGAAGTTCAAACAGGCAGCAATCAGAAAAAAATTGAATAGAACAACTAAAAATAGAAAAGACAGACAGTAAAATGGAGCAATATAAGAGAAAAGTAAGAAAGAAAATGAAAGGAAGAAGAAGAAGAA
>NW_006408550.1:19289941-19291926 GCF_000296735.1 Chrysochloris asiatica | reverse complement strand
GTCTAAAGTCCCCAACTGCTCCATCTCTCCATGTCATCATCTCTGCCTCCATCTCAGGCATCACTGCTTCTCTGGGTAGGGTCCCACTCTCCGCTCTTCTCCCTTTCTTGTTTGATTTCTTGACTATTGCTTCCATGAGTGTTGACTGCAGATCCAAGTAAAATCCCTGACAACATAAATCTTACTCTGTTTATCATAATGTTGTTTGTTGGTCCAGTTTTGAGAATTTTATTTTCTTTACATTGGGTTGTAATTTTGTATTGAAGGGTATATTCTTTGATCTTTATCAGCAATTGTCTCAAGTTCTCTTCACTTTCAACAAGCAAGGTTGTGCCATCTGTATATTGCAGGTTGTTAATAAGCCTTTCTCTAATCCCGATGCTTCATTCTTCTTCATATAGTCCAGCTTCATAGATTATTTGTTCAGCATGCAGATTGAATAAGTATGGTAAAATGATACAACCTTGATACACACCTTTATGGATTTTGAACCATTCAATATCCCTTTGTTCTAGCCGCACAACTGTCTCTTGGTCTACATACAGGTTCTGCATGAAAACAATGAAGTGTTCTAGAATTTCCATTCTTCACAATGTATTAATAGTTCCTTAAGAGCCGCACAACTGAATGCTTTTTCAAAGTCAATCAAGTACAAGTAAACACCTTTCTGGCATTTTCTGCTTTCAGTCAAGATCCTTACAATATCAGCAATGATATTCCATGTCCTTTTATGAATCCAGCTTGAATGTCTAACAGCTCCCTGGCAATGTACTGCTGCAACCATTTTTAGTTATTTTTAGCAAAATTCACTTGCAAGAGATATTAATGACATTGGTCAATAATTTCTGCATTCGTATCCTGTTGTTGTTGGTGTTAGGTGCCTTCAAGTTGTTTCCAACTCATAGTGACCCAACGTACAACAGAACGGAACGCTGTCTACTCCTGCACCATCCTCACAGATTTTGGTATATTTGAGCCTATTGTTGCTACCATTGTGTCAGCCTGTCTCTTTGGGTCTTCCACTTTCTTACTGCCCATCCACTTTACCAAGCATGATTTCCTTCTCCAGGGACCGATCCCTCCTGACAACAGATGAAGTTTCATCATATTTGCTGCTAAGAAGTATTTCTGACTGTGCTTCTTAGAAGGCAGATTTGTTTGTTTTTCTGGTAGTCCATGGTACTTTCACTATTCTACTCCAACAACGTAACTCAAATGCATCAGTTCTTCTATGGTCTTCATTATTCACTGTCCAATTTTCACATGCATATGAGGCTATTGAAAATACCATGACGTGGATAAGATGCACTAAAATTCTCAAACGAACATCTTTGCTCTTGAACACTTTAAAGAGGTCTTGTGCAATGTATTTGCCTAGTGCAATACATTGATTTCTTCACTGCTGTTTCCATGTGTGTTGATGTGGATCTAAGCACAATGAAGCCTTTGAAAACTTCAGTTTTCTCTCTATTTATCATGATGCTGTTTGTTGGTCCAGTAGTGAGAATTTTTGTTTTCTTTACATTGAGGTGCAATCCATACTGAAGGGTAGTCTTTGATCTTCATCAGTAAGTATTTCAAGTCCTCTGCACTTCTAGCATGTAAGGTTGGGTTATCTGCATATGTTGTTGTTAAGTACCGTGGTGTCGGTTCCAACTCAGATTGAGTCTACAAATCTTTATGGGAGCAGAAAGCCTCATCTTTCTCTCTTGGAACAGCTGGTATTTTCAAACTGCCGACCTTGAGGTTAACATCCTGATTCATATAGTAGGTGGTTAATGAGTCTTCCTCCAATCCTGATGTCATGTTTTTCTTCATAGAACGCAGCTTCTCGTATTATTTGCTCAGCATACAGGTTGAATAAGTATGGTGAAAGAATACAACTCTGTTGCACACCTTTCTTAATTTTAAACCATTCAGTGTTCCCATGTTCTGTTTGAACAACTGCCTCTAGGTCCGGGTACAGATTCCTCATGAGCACAATT
>NW_006408550.1:19282709-19288636 GCF_000296735.1 Chrysochloris asiatica | reverse complement strand
TTATCCTAGAATAGACTATTAAAAAAGAATAAGCAATCTGTTTCTGAGGGATTGTTGCTGTTAAGTGTCATCGAGTTGGTTCCGACCCATAGTGACCTTGTTAGGGTTTTTGAGGAGCAGCTGGTGAGCTTGAGCCACCGACCCTGCAGTTCATATGGCTTTGCAGTCTGACGCATTAGCCCACAGTGCCACACTGGGATTCACTGAAAATTTCATGAAGAGCAGTTGAACAGTGCCTGCTATTTGCATGGAAGATGAGCCCTTCAGTTTTGAAGGCACTCAAAATACAACTGAGGAAGAGCTGTCTCCTTGGTGTGCGTTAGCTCCCAAACTTGCAACTAGTAACTATTTGACCTAGCTTGGATGCCTAGTTGACCAGAGCTCGACCCTAAGAACATAAAGATACTTGATACTGTGAACAAGTACAAATTACTAAAATTTGATGAACTAGACTTTTGCTTATGAATGCAGTGACTCACAATTTCAACCAGAATGGAAAGAATCTTCATATCAAGGAACAAGTTTGTTTCCTCAGTGTACTGGATTGATGTTGTTGTAATGTGCCGTGGAGTCGGTTCCGACTCATAGTGACCCTGCACAGGGTTTCTGAGGCTGTAAATCTTTACGGGAGCAGACTGCCTCATCTTTCTCCTGCGGAACAGCTGGTAGTTTCGAACTGCTGACCTTGTGGTTCGCAGCCCGATTCATAACCACTACGCTACCATAGAGATGAGAAATTTAGACATTAGCTACCATAAAACCATGAAGTGTGTGGTTTATAAACTTTCATGAGTGTGCTTAGTTTCAGAATAAGAGGGGTAAGGTAGAATCCCCACTGAGTAATTACTTTCTTTTCCAGAAGAATCTGGTGAAAAAGGATAGGGGGTGACAATGATTAGGATTTTATAACTCAATTGTAAGTAATTGTTAGCAGGATTAATTGTGATTGCCATAACTGTAATTGTAGAAGATCTATAACTAGAGGGGGGAGTAGTTCATCTTTCATTTCAGGAACAGATGGTCCCAGGACAATCAACAATGAAGAGCGTAAGTGGAGCATGAGATCACTTTCTACAAAAGCAGTGACAGCAAAGACGGTGGCAGAGGCAGTGGCAGGAAGAGACAGAGCAGCTGTGGGCTCTAGGCACATGAACTGAGAAAGGCTGTATGCCGAGGGCAGGAGGTCGGCTGGCAGAATGTGCCCAGTGGACATTTCAGTAAATATATATTTTTCATTTTGTAAGTGTACATCAAATATTTTTGCTTTGTTCATTTGTGAAATAGCAGATGTCAATGGGGAGCCACAGGGAGGAAACAGGATAACTGTTGTTTTAGGGAGGGATTGTGATCGTTGAGATGAAGCAAAGCGTATAAGTCTTTGACTGTAAAGCTGACCATCTTTTCTGTAAACATTCACCCAATTCAAATTAAAAAGTTAAAAAAATAAAATAAATGTAGAGCCTAGAACCAGAATGATTGAGCATCAATGAAAAAATAGGGATGAATTTTTGGGCTCCAATACGTGCCATAAATACACTATCAAGCATAACTGAAAATTCACAAACAGAAGACAAAATATATCACTGGGACCTCTTAAAAATCAGACACTTGTGTGTATCAAAGTATTTCACTAAAAGAGTAAAGAGAGAACCCCACAGACTGGGAAAAAAGGTCTAGCAATGCCATATTAGACAAAGCACTGTTAAGTGCCGTCAAGTCGGCTACGACTCATGGTGACCTCGTGTGGGGTTTCCAAGGTAAGTTTGAACCACTGACATTGTTGAACACTTCAATGCCTTAACAAGGAGAAGATAAATGCTTCAATTAAAAAGTGGGCAGAAGACACGAACAGACACTTCACCAAAGAAAACATCTAGTAGGTCAACAAACATGAAGAAATGCTCACGATCATTAGCCATTAGACTTGTTGTTGTTATGTGCCATGGAGTCCGTTCCAACTCATAGTGACCCTGTACAGGATTTCTGAGGCTCTAAATCTTTACAGGAGCAGAAATCCTCATCTTTCTCCTGCAGAGCAGCTGGTAGTTTTGAATTGCTGACCTTGTGGTTCGCAGCTTGATTTGTAACCACTACGCTTAGAGAGATGTAAATCAAACCAAAAATGAACTATCATCTTACTCCAGCATTAAGAACAAAGTTCAAAACACCAGAAAACAACAAATGTTGGCTAGGATGTGGAGAGATTGGTAAAGATGTCACTTTGTGGGCTAAGGTGCACCTGATATAAGCCATGGCATTTTCAGCAATTTCATATGCATGTGAAATCTGGGAAATTAATGAGGAAGACTATAGATGAAGTGGTTCCTGTGAGTTATGGTGTTGATGAGGAATATTGAAAGTACCATGGACTGCCAGAAGAACAAATAAATCTGTGTTGGAAGAGGTATAACCAAAATGGTATTTAGAAGGATGGAAGGTGAGACTCTGTCTTATGTAGTTTGGAAAGTTATCAGGAGGGATCAGTCCCTGGAAAGGACATCATGCTAGGGAAAGTAGGGGGTCAGTAAAAAGAAGGAAGAGGAGGAAGACCCCTTAAAAGATGGCTTGTATCTCAAATGACTGTAACAATGGACTCAAACATAACAATGATTGAGACTATGGTACAGGGTCAGGCAGTGATTCAATCTATTGCAAAGATGGTACCGGGTCAAGCAGTGATTCAATCTATTGAACATGGGGTTGCTTTGAGTCTGATCTGACTCAAGGGCAACGACCAACAATAACAACTTCAAGGAACCAGAAAGCAGAAGCTGAAGAGATAAGAAACTTTCTCCATCATCAACAGAGATACAAAACCTTCCGACTGAGCTGGCATTCTTCTTGGATCAACTACCAACACTCATGGAAGCAGCAGTCAAGAAATCAAACGACGTATTGCATTAGGCAAATGTGCTGCACAAGACCTTTTTAAAGTGTTGAAGAGCAAAGATGTCAACTTGTGGACTAAAGTGTGCCTGGCCCAAATTTTCAATAACCTCATATACATGTGAAAGCCGGACAGTGAATAAGGAAGACCGTAGAAGAATTGATGCTTTTGAGTTATTGTGTTGGAGGAGGATACTGAAAGTGCCATGGACTGCCAAAATAACTAATAGATCTGTTTTTGGAAGAAGTACAGCCAGAGTGCTCCTTGGAGGCCAAGATGGCCAAACTTTGTCTCTCATATTTCAGACATATTGTCAGGAGGGACAATTTGCTGGAGAAGTATATTATCTTTGGTAAGGTGGAGGGTCAGAGAAAAAGAGGAAGCCCCCTAACGAGATGGATTGGCCAAGTGGCAGCATCAATGGACTCAAGCGTGGCAACAGTAGTGAGGTTGGCCCAGGATCAGGCAGTGTTTTGTTCTGCTGTGCATAAGGTCGCTATGGGCCGACTCGATGGCACCTAACAACAACAACAACAACAACAAACTGTGAGAGAATACATTTCTGTTTGTTAAAGCCCTCTGGAAGCGTAGTGGTTACGAGTTTAGCTCCTAACCTCAAGGTCAGCAGTTTGAAACTACCAGCGAGTCCACAGGAGAAAGAAGAGACTCTCTGTTCCAATAAAGATTTACAGCCTAAGTAACCCTGTGCAGGGTCTCTGTGAGTCGGAACCACCTCCATGGCCCACCACCACCATCCTCACTGTGGTACTTCTGTTGTATCAGCACTAGAAGACTGAGACACGAAGACTCATCAGGGACTCACTAAAACGCAACATTAAGTAATGTGGTAAAGCTGTGAGCTGTTGGCAAACAGGAGTGACAAACAAATTAGTCTAACAAGTTCTTATTGATTACCTACTGTTTCAAGAAGGAACTCAGAGGAATACCCTCTAGATTTCCAAGAAACTGGCAGCATGGGAAGGTGTGGGGACAAAGGGTAAACATATAAAGCAGCTCTTTGGAGGATACAATCTGAGAAGTGCGGATGTAGAACTACAACCAATGTACTCATAGGAAAGTGTCTTTTGCCAAAAGTCAAATGACATTCTTCACAGGCTTGCTGAGTGAAAGAGAATTCTGCTCACCCAGCTTCTTCTCAGCCTTGCCCACACACATGGATTATCATATTCTCCACAGCATAATCTAATAAGAAGGATGGCAATACAGTGTCTTTTGTTAACTGGCTGAAACCCAAGGACTGTGACTATTGAGTACAAAAGGGCAGACAGATGGAAGCGCCATGCTGTCCTGTAATTTCAAAGTCATCTTATATTTGAGAGGGCTGTACAGAACAGCATCTATTACCTGTGGATAAGTTGGGATGGTACATTTTAAATTAAGATGAATAGACCTGCTGGTGAAATCTAATTGTTGCCAATTAAAACTAACAGAAGGAGAACTTATACTAGGCACTGGGCCTTATCTAATTGGACCACAGAAGAAAGGCTGTCATATTCAGGAATATGTCAGCTTTTTTTTGTCAGCTTTTACACCGCATTAAAAATATTGACAAAAAAACAGGCATTATATTGCCTCCCTATTCTGGTACCACACTGTCAGGTATAACAAATAGACAATTCAAAAAGTGTTAAAAAGTAGTTCCCTTTTTTAAATTGTTGAAGAGCAAAGATGTCAGCTTGAAAACTAAGGTACGCCTGACCCAAGCCACTATATTTTCAATAACCTCATAAGCATGTGAAAGCTGAACAGTGAATAAGGAAGACCGTAGAAAGATTGATGCATTTGAGTAATGGTGTTGTAGGAGAATATTGAAAGTGCCATGGGCTGCCAAAAGAACCAACAGATTTGTGTTGGAAGAAGTGTAGCCACATACTTCGGACATATTGTCAGGGGGGACCAATTGCTAGAGAAGGATATCATGTTTCATAAGGTGGAGGGTCAGAGAAAAAGAGGAAGCCCCCCAGCGAGTTAGATTGGCAAAGTGGCAGCATCAATGGGCTCAAACATGGCAACAATTGTGAGGTTGGCCCAGGATCAGGCAGTGTTTCGTTCTGCTGTGAATAGGGTCAATATGAGTCAGTACCGAATCGATGGCACCTAACAACAACAACAAGTTATATCTGACAACCTGGATTATATGAAGAAGTCTGTGGCATAGGGATTGGAGGAAAGCTCATTAACAACCAGTGATGTGCAGATGATACAACGTTGCTTGCTGGAAACTAAGAGGACTTGAAGCACTTACTGATGAGGCTAAAGACTACAGTCTTCACTACAGATAAGAACTCAATGTAAACAAAATGAAAAACCTTCATAACTAGACCAATAAATAATAAAAATGGAGAAAAGATTTAACTTGTTAGACATTTTAATTTTACTTGGATCTACATAGAAGCAGCAGTCAAGAGATCAAATGGTATACAACATTAGGCAAATCTGCTGGAAAGATTTTAAAGTGTTAAAGAGCCAAGAAGACACTTTGAGGACTGTGATGCACCTGACCCAAGTCATGATATTTTCAATTGCTTCATATGCATGTGAAAACTAGACAATGAATAAGGAAGACTGGTTGAGAATCGATGTATTTGAATAATGGTGTTGGCTATAATATTGAAAGTACATTCACTGCCAGAATGCTCCTTAGAAGAGAGAATGGTGAGACTTCATCTCAGGTACTTTGGACATGTTACCGGGAGGGACCAGTCCCTGAAAAAGAAAATCATACTTGGTAAAATACAGGGTGAGTGAAAAAGGGAAGATCCCCAATGAGACGGATTACATCTCAGTGACTGCAATCATGGGTTTACATGTAACAACACTTGTGAGAATGGACCAGGCAGGTATGCATAGGGTCACTGTGCTGTTTAATGTTGTTGTTGTTAGGTGCCATCAAATCGGTACTGACCCATAGCGACCTTATGCACAGCAGAACGAAACACTGCCCAATCCTGGGCCAACCTCACTTCTGTTGCCATGCTTGAGTCCATCGATGCGGACACTTGGCCAATCCATCTCACTG
>NW_006408550.1:19271461-19282599 GCF_000296735.1 Chrysochloris asiatica | reverse complement strand
TCTGACCCTCCACCTTACCAAACATGATATCCTTCTCCAGCGACTGGTCTCTCCTGACAATATGTCCAAAGTATGAGAGACAAAGTTTGGCCATCCTGGCCTCCAAGGAGCACTTTTTTAAAAAAATGAACAAATCATTGGTTTTGCAGAATTCTATCATGCGTTCTCCAGAGCCACTAAGTTGGCTTCTCCTCACAGAGACCCTATGTACAACAGAATGAAACATTGCCTGGTCTTGTCCCATCTTCACATTCATACTGTGGTTGAGCCCACTGTTGCTGCCACTATGTCAGTCCATTTCATTGAGAGTCTTCTTTTTCTCTGACGCTCTACTCTACTAAGTATGCCGTCATTCTCCAAGGACTGGTCCACCTTGATAACATGTCTAGATAATATCCTCACTTTTTTTTTTTGAATTGTACTGTTTTTTCTTTTCTTTTTTAAATGTTTTATTGTGAATTATGTGATAGTTTACATGAGAGAACATTAGTTTTACGTTCATTCTATCGTATATCATTTCATTGCCATGGTTACAGTCCCCTCCATGCATCCTCACCCAACCAAAGGTTATACACTACATGCCTGTACCCTGGTCGTCAGCACACAGCCCCTTTCCCTCTCTGCATCTAAAGTCCCCAGCCACTCCGTTTCTCCACGTGATCATCTCTGCCTCCATCTCTGGCATCACTGCTTCTCTGGGTAGGGTCCCACTCTCCCCTCTTCTCCATTGATGGTCCCAGGGATCTCCGCTCCTAGACTGAAATGTTAATCACTCCCCTCCTTGCTATAAAACATCTACCTTTACATTTCCAACCCTCACAATTAGTCCTGATAACAATTATTCACTATTGTATCACAAGAGACATATCTGCATTTCATTTCATTAGCCCCGCCCAGACAGATTGGATACTACTTACCAGAGATACTACTTTCCCGCACACCCTCTGGATCTAGGGTCCCCCTTGAAAGCTTGTAAGCCAGTCACTTCTTGCCTTTGTAGCCCCCTCCCCCATTGTGGGTAGCCAATGTCCAAGTTGCCCATCCCTGTCTACTCTGTGTGTGGAGGGGGAACATCCTCACTTTTAAGGGACATTTGAACTGTACTTGTTGCCAAACAGATTTTTTTTTTTTTGTTTTTCTGGCAGTCTATAGTATATTTAATATTCTTTCCCAATATCGTAATTCAAAAGCATCAAATCTTTTTCAGTTTTCCTTATTCATTGTCCAGCTTTTACAAGCATATGACGTAACTAACCATTGTGGTCATCTATTCTGACCCATCGTGACCTGATGGAATGGAGTAGACTGCTCCATGGGGTTTTGGAGACTCAGTCTTTATAAAAGCAGATAAACTCATCTTTCTCCTGTGAAGCTGCTGATGGGTTTGAACCACCGGTCTTACAGTTATCAATCCAATGCTTAACTAACTGCACCACTAGGGCTTCTTGCAAATCAAGTGATTGAAGATGCCACTGCCTGGGTCAGGCACACTTCCAAGTGACATCTTTGCCATTTTAACTCTTTAGAAAGATCTTTTTGCAGCAGGTTTGCTTAATGCAAAACATTGTTTAATTTCTTGATTGTTATTTGCATGGGCATCCAATTGTGGATACACCAAGCAAAAAGGAACCCTTGGCAACATCAGATTTTTCTCTATTTATCGTGATGTTGTTTGTTTTTTGTTTTCTTTACATTGAGTTTTGATTCATGCTGAAGGCAATCATCCTTAATCTTAATCAATAAGGACATCAAGTCCTCTCCCATTTCAGCAAGCCAGGATGTGTTGTCTATCTGCATATTGAAGATTCTTAATGAGTCTTTCTTCAATCCTAATAACACATTCTTCTTCTTTTAGTCCAGCTTGTCAGATGATGTCTTCAGAAATCAGACTGGATAAGGATAATGAAAGGATACAACCTTGATGTACATATTTGTTGATTTTAAACCACACAGCATCCCTATGGCTCTTAGTCAGGCTCTTCATGAGCACATTAAATGTTCTGGAATTCCTATTCTTTACAATGTTATCCATACTTTGTTAAGTTATACACAATCAAATACCTTTTCATAGTCAATAAAGCACTGGCAAGCATCTTTCTCTTTGGAGTTATGATGTGGTGCTATAGGATAATCACAGATCAAAGGTCGGTTTGAACTATAAGGTTGGTGGTTCAAATCCACCAGGCACACCTCAGAAACCCTATACAAGTTCTCTATGAGTCAAACCGACTCCATGGCACTTAACAAAAATAACAAAGCACCTTTCTGGTATTCTCTGAGTTCAGTCTAATTCCATCTGACTTCAACAGTGGTATCCCTCCTTCTAATCTTCTTCCGAATCCTGGTGTGGCACTGTGGGTTAATGCGTTGGACTTAAAAATCAGTTTGAATCACAAAGTTGGTAGTTCATGCTCACCAGCTGCTCCTCAGAAACGCTGCACAAAGTTGGCTATGAGTCAAAACCAATTCCATAGCACTTAGTAACAGCAACAACATGAGTTGAAACTAACTCAAACTCGCTTAACAACAGCAATATTATAATATACAACAATAACAATAATACTTTATATGGAACTAAAATAATAAATTATCTCAGGAAACGTCTATATGCATTTAAAATTTATTCTAAAGTATGATTATGACAATGTATGAATTTTTCTAGGTACATGACACACTCTAGATTCTTCTGCCAAAGTCACATGTGTGTCAGAAGTGGCAGGATTAAGCTGAAAGACTGAAGTGGTGGTGGTTTTTTTTTTAAAATAGTGTTTTACACAGCATCTTCACATTCAATTTCCAGAATTTTCATTTGAACAGTTTGCATTGAAAAAAGTGAACTATCACTTGAAAATAATATACAAAATATGTTTCTAAGAGACTTGAATTTGTTGAAAATATTTTTATTAGAGCTCAATTTGCTAGTGAAAAGCATTTCATGTAAGTAGATGTCTCAAGAACTGAAACCTCTCCATTACGTGCTAAAGATTTCGTATGGGACCATATTATTGAAAAGGAACACCTAAAAGCACAGACAGCTTAGCTTCTTCTGCCTGTGTGTTGAGAATTAGAATAAAGCTTTTGACAGTATTGTCAATGTGCTTAGATTATTATGAAAGGTTCTTAACCTTATTATGGAATAATTGAATAATACTTGTTTGTTCACCTCAGAATCATGTAGGAGAAGTTGACTTTCAAGGTTTTCAGGTGTATTTTTTTAAACCAAAAATGATGTTGGCCAAAGCAAAGAGTAAAGTGACAAAAGCTGATGGTACCTGTGGAGACAAGTTCTTATGTTATCCTTAATAGTAGTAAGAGTCTCTACACACGAATAATTGTTTCAAATACTTAGGTTGTTTTTTTTTTAATGTTTTATTGTGAATTGTGTGATAGTCTACATGGGAGAACATTAGCTTTACATTCATTCCATCATCTATCATTTCATTGGCATAGTTACCATTCTGTCCATGCATCCTCACCCAACCAAAGGGTGTACCCTGTAAGCCTGCACCCCCCACCACCACAGTCCTCAGCCCCTTTCCATCTCCTGATCTCGAGTCCCCAGCCACACCATCTCTTGACGTCGTCTTCTCTGCCTCCATCTCATGCCTCACCGCTTCTCTGGGTAGGATCCTGCTCTCCACTTTTCTCCATTGATGGTCCTAGGATCCTCCGCTCCTAGAAAAGTTAATCACTCCCCTCCTTGCTACAAAATGTCCACCTTTAGATTTCCAACCCTCACAATCAGTTCTGATAACAATTATTCACCATTGCATCACAAGAGACCCATCTGTATTTCGTTTCATCAGTCCTTCCTGGACAGGCTGGACACTATTCACTGGAGACTCTACCTTTCTCCATGCCCTTTGGATCTAGGTTCCCTCTTGAAAGCTTGTAAGCCAGTCACTTCTTACCTTTGTATCCCTCCCCCCATTTTGGGTAGCCAGTGTCCAAGTTGCCCATCCCTATCTACCCTTTGTGTGGAGGGGGTGGGAATAGTTCTTGCAGCAGGGATTTGTTTCCTCTTTTGAGCCACTGTGTTTATAGGTGTAGGTCATGTTTATCGAATTGTATCAGATGGCGTTTTTTTCCCTCTTCTTTCTTATTCGGGTTGAGCTCTGTTTATCCAGTTATTGAAGCCAGGTCAAATGGGTATCATCTGCAAGTGTGAGTGTTCTTGCGTCTGCACCGCTCTCCACTCTAGACCTCTGTGGCTGTATCATTGACTCTGAGCCCATGAGTCCCCAGGTGTTGCCTCGCTACTGGCCCATGAGGTCTCCACCCAGGTTCACAGCAGTTTGCTGAACGATGTAGGGCTTAGCTCGCCACTTCATTGATGTTCTTCAGTCACTTCCCCTTCTGGGTGACATGCGTGGTTGTCAATCAAAGCATATTATTTCCCTTGCGTCTTAGTCTTGGAAGAGAATTTGCACTGAGAGGATCCAACCACTTGCCTTGATGTCTCCTGGGCAAGCAACATGTATGTTCTTGTAGTAACAGTCGGACTGCCCTTATTGTTTTGTATTTTTCCTGTAGGTCCTTCTTTCAAGAAGTATCTTCTGGTTTTCTAGCTGCTCCCAGCTGGTCTGCTTGTCGTTTCAAGTGGAAAATTTCCTGTCTCTGAAGGTCTGGATGTGGTTCAGGCTTCCACCTATACTCCCATGTAATGCAGAGGCTCCTCAGTAAACCTCCTTCACTGGACACATTGTAGCCCCATTTTCGGTATTCCAATCATTTTTTGGCAGAAGACGGGCTTAAGAGTTTTCCATGTTGATATTTCTGGTTATTCCTTTCTCTCCCCCTCCAGTGTCTATTTTATAATATATTGCAAGGAAAACCATGATTCAAAAGACAGCCAAGCATCTTAACATTATTCCCCCCTTTTCCCCATTCCATCCATGTCTCAGTCTCTGTATTCCAGAGCCCCGTTGTTCCAAAGCTGTGCCTACATCATTTTTTATCTCTGTCCCATTTAGCCTATTTATACCTGTCTAATTGTGCTCCCATCTGCTTTGTTCTTTGATTCCCCTCTCCCTACTTGTATATTGCCCCCCTACCCAATACCCAAATTATCTTGTGTCTATTCCCTGCCCTGTGCTCCACCTTCCCTTCCCAACCTTATCCCTACCCCTACATCCTAGCAACCCACTAAGAATCCACTTTAGTGGATTAGTATGGGTTCTTTTTCTTAGTCTTTTACATTAGTGGTCCTATGCAGACAAATACTTAGTATTTTTAAGGAAAGCGTTTGCATAAAATCATTCCCCTTTCCAGAGGAATTCATTTTCCCCTGAGAGATTGCAAAATAGTCTGTTATATAAGCTTGTAATAGCTCTTTCAATAATGTCTCACATTGACTCAAGTGTGGTACCTGAGGGTTTCATCAAGGACATTGGTTTGCCTAATGTTTGCTGTTACAGCTCTGAAGTCACGATGACTTGCAGTTACTACACTTCATAGAATGCAACATCTCCACCCTACTTCTTCCTCCTTTTTACTTTATTTCTTGGTCCATCCAATAATATTTAGAATGGTATAGAGCAGACAACATCGTATAGCTGTAACATCCAAATATTTCCAGTTGTCATTTTTCATTTAAAAAAGTAAAGTACTATAGTCACATGTTTAGAAAGTTTGGTAATGTTCATGTTTATAAGCTTACAAAGATTCATTTTATTTTTATGCTTCAAAATTTAGATGGGTGTTATATACATACTTTTGTATGAATCCAAGATTACATTAATACGAATCTTTTACTCTTTTCCAAAAAAAAAAAAAAAAAAATCAGCAAAATGAGATAAAAGTATTTACCCACTTCCATGTTCTCTCCCTAAATATAAATGTCATTTTGAGATTTTCACTATCTTCACTGTCATTTCTGAAAAGATTATAGGTACATGAAAAAAATATATTTTAAATACATGTTTGGGGTTTTTTGCTATAGAAATAGCATAGGGATTTTGTATAATTGCTCTAGAGCTAGAATCTGGGCAAAAATCTCATCTCTGCTAATTTCCAGTTATATACCTATGGACAGATTAGTTAACTTCTTTGTACTTTATCTGTAAGTTGGGCTATAGGCTTCAGAAAATTACTTTATGAATTACCCACTCCACTGCTGTTGAGTTAATTTTGACTCATAGCAACTCTCTAGGGCAGGGTAGAACTGCTTCATAAGCTTCCGGAGGCTGTAAATCTTTATGGAACAGAAAACCTAGCATCTTAGGCCGGGTTTTCTAGAGAAACAAAACCAGTGAAATATATTTATTGCACTTCAAACCGACTTTGCAGTACAGCACATTAACACTCAGCACCACACTACGTCTGGAAAAGAGGTAAACTATTAAATGGGAATCTGCTTTCGTGCCTCAATCTAAAACTAAGCATACCCATGAAAGCTTGTAAGCCAGCCACTTCATGCCTCATAGTCCTCACTACATTTTTGATTGTCAATGTCTAAATTGCCCATCCTTATCAACCCAGAACACTGAGGAGATAAGCATGTTCCTTGATAAGAAGAATCATCCATTCTGATTGGAACTTTTAGCAACTGCATTCATAAGCAAAAGCCTAGTCCAACAAATTGTAGCAATTGACACTTGCTCAGAGTATAAAACATCTTTATCTTCATCTAGTCAGGTTCTGATCAGCTCAACCCTAGACACCCAAGCTAGGTCAAATGGGTACCAGCGGCAAGTTGGGAAGTTCACATACATCTCCCTGCACTTCAAATCAACTGCCTTTTCACTGTCAGCCCTAGTCCCCATGGACTAGGTCAGTGCCCATTGCTGCTGCCACTGTGCCAGTTAATCGCATTGGTGGCCTTCCTCTTTTTCTCCAACCCTCTACTTTACCACACATGATATCCTCTCCGGGGACTGATGTCTTCTGATAATATGTCTCAAGTATGAGTAGACGAAGTCTTTCCATTCTGGCTTCCAAGGAGCATTCTGACTGTACTTCTTCCAACACAGATTTGCTTGTTATTTTGGTAGTTTTAATATACTCCTCCAACACCATAACTCAAATGCAGCAATTCTATGGTCTACCTTAGTCACTGTCCAACTTTCACTTGCATATGAGGTTATTGAAAATACCATGGCTTGGGTCAGGTCCACCTTAGTCCTCAAAGTTCTGGCAGTTCTCTGTCAACGTACTGTTGCAGTCATTTTTTAATTATCTATAGCAAAAATTTACTTGAATGTGCTATTAATGATAACTCCGGCAGTAAAAGGAGTCCTGGTGTGGCACTGTGGGCTAATGCACTAGACTGCAAAGTCAGTTTGAATCAAAAGATTGCTGGTTCAAGGTCAGCAACTGCTCCTTGGAAACCCTATACAGTGTTACTATGGGTTGGATCTAACTCAATGGCACTTAACAGAAACAATGAAAAGCAGTAAACAAGTCAGTAAAAAGTTCTGCCTTCAGCATTATGCTATTTTAATAACTGTCTCTATGGGATGAAATTGACAACGTGAATGATTAAATAGGAATGTTAAGTGGATGTGCATTTGTATCATGGAATGAGGGAGGAACAATCCAGAAAAGGAGGACGTGAAATCAAAGAATGTAATTAATATCACTAAATTATACACAAAGAAATGGTTGAATTGGTGTATATTTTCCTGTGCATATTCTCAACAGCTAAATAAATAAAATTTAAAGAAGAAAGTTTTGTTCCTAAAAGATAGCTTTGATGGAGCTAAAATTCTAGGTTCTCATTTTTCTCCCTGAATGAATTCTGAATATATTATTCTACTGTTCTTCCGATTCTATTGTTGCTGTTAGTACCTGATCAACTGATTGGAAGAGATCGTATTTATGCCCATTCCAAAGAGAGGAGACCCAATTGAATGCAGAAATCATTGAACAATACTATTAATATAACATGCAAATAAAATTTTGCTGAAGATAATATAAAAAAAATGGTTTTAGGGGGGCTGCACATTTTTTCACTCCTGGCTGACAGAATCCAGCCAAGTCACCCACAGAATAGGCCTGGAACCCAGTGAACCTGAGCTGTGGAGTTTGAACAGATATCTAAAGTTTAGTTCCTACTTTAAAAAAAAAAAATTTTTTTTTAAGTTGTTAAAGAGAAACCCAGTTTCTGAATCAATTGGGACACTGCCTCTGGCCTGCAGTGTTGGCAGAGATCAGAGAGTGGGACCACAGCCAGGCTGATACAGCATGAAATCTACCCAGTGACTTGTGGAAAAAGAAGTGTGACCTGTTCTTTACTTTTTTTCCTCCTCTCCCTGGCACTCCCTCTCTGCCCAGTCTGGGTGTCTTCACGTGAGTGGGAGTACACATCCAAAAGGGTCCAGTGTTGCATCCACAGTGTACAATTTTCCCATGGCACAAAGAGGACGTTGCTAAAAGCCTCATCAGTTCTAAAGGCTAATCATCTGGCAGCTTCTTATGACGTCTGAAATTTATCCCTAAAGTTGACTCGACTACTTGGGTGAGAGCCTTTATTCCTGCCTTATCTAACAAGAGACAGCAGGTCTGGCCATACAGCCAAACCGTATTTGTACCCTGTTAAGCCCCAACATAAAAAGCAAGAGCCAACACCAACTGCTATATAGAAGGACGCAGTCATTTTGAGAATTGCGCTGTGAATACGCAGATACCTAACTGCTCTTCAGAGATAAAATTGTGAACAATCTTTCTTCCATTAATTTATCAATCTCTGTCTGCACACATCCACAACAGTGACTAGATGGGGGGGTCTGAGTGGACACCCCCGACCCACTGCTGGAGGTAATGGGGAGACATATATAAAACCATAAAAGAAAAAAAATTGCCAACAAAAATCATCTATTCAGCAAAGCTGTCAATCAAATATGATGGTGCAATCAAAACATTCTGGGATAAATAAAAGCTAAGGGACTGTGTCAAAGCCAAGCCAGTACTTCAAAACATCCTAAAGGGAGTTTTTGTGGAGTGGAAACCAACAAGAACAAACAATAACCAGAGATTGGCAGACATGGCAACACCACCTGGAACTCAGTCAACAGATAGAAGAGTCCAGAACAGAACAAAATTACAACAACCAAATTCAGAGGACTTGGGAGGTCAATCAAAGATCAAAATAATAACAATGTCAAAGAAGGGAAAAATATAGGAGCAGAGATCCAGGTGATAAGGAGGTCAGGTAGATTATAGGATAAAATAGACTGTCTTAAATGGAGGGAACAGTTAGTAGATTATAGGGTAACTTTAAAGATAATTAATACTTCACAACATACTATAAAAAATGAAGATCCAAGAAGAACATGGAAACATTAAAACTAAGAAGAAAATGACAAGAAAGAATACAAAAAACATGAACTCAGCACAAGAAAGCATGCAGAACAAAGGAACCAGCAGCACCACACAAAAAAGCTAACATAATGACGGCAATTAATTCATACCTATTGATAATTACACTAAATGTCAATGAGTTAAATGCACCAGTGAAGAGACAGACAGTGGCAGAATGGATAAGAAAACAAGACCCTTCAATATGGTGCCTGCTAGAGACGCACCTTACACTCAAAAACAAAAACAGACTAAAACTTAAAGGATGGAGAAAAAATTATCAAGCTAATTGCAAGAAAAAATGAGCAGGAGTGGCAATACTAATCTCTGATAAAATAAACTTTAAGGCAAAAACCAGCATAAGAGATAAACAAGGACACTATCTCATGATTAAAGGGTCAATGGAACAAAATGACAAAACCATAATAAATATCTACACTCCCAATGAATAAGCTCCAATATACATAAAGCAAATCCTACTAGAATTGAAGAAAGAAATAGACAAATCTACAATAATAGAGGGAGATTTTAATACTCCACTTTTGAAAAAGGACAGGACAACCAGAAAGAAACTTGACAAAGATACAGAGGAACTAAACAGCACAATCAACCAACTTGACCTCATAAAGGTGTACAGAGCATTCAATCCAACAACAACACAATACACATTCTTTTCCAGGGCACATGGAACATTCTCCAGAACTGACCATGTGTTAGAACACAAAACAAGCCTCCATAAATTAACAAACATCAAAATACTACAAAACATATTCTTAGACCACAATGCTATAAAACTAGAAATCAACAGTAGGAAGTCCAAGGAAATAAAGTTGAATACATGGAAACTGAATAACACCCTGCTTAAAAAAAAACATGAATTCACAAAGTTCCTAGAAACAAATGAGATTGAAAATACAACATATCAAAAATTTTGGGACATGGTGAAAGCAGTGCTGAGAGGACAATTTATTGTAATAAATGCACACATCCAAAAAGAAGAAAGAACCAGAATTAACACATTGATACAGCGGCTCCAACAATTAGGAATAGACCACGCCTACAGCAACCAGAAGAAAACAAATAATAAAAATTAGAGCAGAAATAAATGAGATAGAAAACAGAAAAATTATAGAAAGAATCAACAGGACAAGAAGCTGGTTCTTTGAAAGGATTAAAAAAATTTACAAACCACTGGCAAACCTAACAAAAGAAAAGAGGGAAAAGATGCCAAAAACACGCATTAAAAACCACATGGGCGATGCCACAATGGAACCAATGGAAATCAAAAGGATATTAACAGAAGACTATGAAGAGTTGTTGTACTCCAACAAATTTGAAAACTTAGAAAAGATGGATACATTTTTAGAAAACACGACCTACCTAAACTTATACAGAGTGAAGTAGAAAACTTGAACAGACCCATAACAAAAGAAGAAATTGATCAGGTCATTAAAATACTCCCAACCAAAAGCAGTCCACGTCCAGATGGCTTTTACTGGTGAGTTTTACCTAACATTCGGGGAAGAGTTGTCACCAATTCTACTCAGATTATTCCAGAATATAGAAGAGGATGGAAAACTTCCAAATACATTTTATGGAGCAAGCATAACCATCATACTAAAAGCAGGGATGGACATCACTAAGAAAGAAAATTATAGATCAATATCCCTCATGAACATAGATGCAAAAATTCTCAACATAATCCTAATCATCAGAATTCAGCAACACATCAAAAAAATAATACATCATGACCAAGTTGGATTCATATCAGGGATGCAAGGATGGTTCAACATTACAAAAACAATCAATGTAATCCACGATATAAATAAGAAAAAGGAAAA
>NW_006408550.1:19269535-19270841 GCF_000296735.1 Chrysochloris asiatica | reverse complement strand
AAGGATTTCATTCTTCTTGGAACGACTATCAACACTCACGGAGGCAGCAGTCAAGAAATCAAATGATGTATTGCGTTAGGCAAATCTGCTACACAAGACCTTTTTAAAGTTTGCTTTTTAAAAAGCAAAGATGTCAGCTTGAAGACTAAGGTGCACCTGACCCAAACCATGGTATTTTCAATAACCTTATATGCATGCAAATGCTGGACAGTGAATAAGGAAGACCATAGAAGAATTGATTCTTTTGAGTTATGATGTTAGAGGAGAATATTGAAAGTGCCATGAGATGCCAAAAGAACCAATAAATCCGTTTTGAAAGAAGTGCAGCCAGAGTGCTCCTTGGAGGCCAAGATGGCCAAACTTCATCTCTCATGCTTCGGACATATTGTCAGGAGGGACAATTTACTGGAAAAGGATATTATCTTTGGAAAGGTGGAGGGTCAGAGAAAAAGAGGAAGCCCCCCCAACGAGATGGATTGGCCAAGTGGCAGCATCAATGGACTCAAGCGTGGCAACAGTAGTTATGTTGGCCTAGGATCGGGCAATGTTTCGTTCTGCTGTGCATAAGGTCGCTATGAGTTGGTACCGACTCGATGGCACCTAACAACAACAACACAATACAGGACACAAACAGACTGCCAAATGTGGTGAAAATTGCCCAAATAAAAGAAGACAAAATAGATGATTGGTACATACTAAAAATTAAAAACTTATATGCATTAACAGACTTCACCAAAAGAGTAAAAAGGGAGCCCACAAAATGGGAAAAAACCTATTGCAATGACATATCAGATAAGAGACTAATGTCTAAAACATATAAAAACTACAACACCTCTACAGGAAAAAGACAAATAACCCAATTAAAAAATGGTCGCAGAACATGAACAGACACTTCACCAAGGTAGAGGTACGGCCAGCCAACAAACATATGAAAAAATGTTCATGATCATTAGCCAATGTTGTTATTGTTGTTGTTAAGTGCCACTGAGTCAGTTCCAACCCATAGCGACCCTGTCTAGGGTTTCCGAGGAGCAGCTGGTGAGCTTGAACTACTGACCTTGCAGTTCAAATGGCTTTGCAGTCTGGTGCATTAACCCACACCGCCTCACAGAGAGATGCAAATCAGAACAACAATGAGATATCATTTCACACCAGCAATCACAGCTTAATCCAAAAAGGAGAGGACAATAAATGCTGGCGAGGATATGGAGAGACTGGTACTCTCCTACTTTGTAAAATGATTCAACCTCTCTGGAAAACAGTATGGCACTTCCTCAGGAAGTTGGAAATAGAAATACCTTATGAT
>NW_006408550.1:19257359-19266538 GCF_000296735.1 Chrysochloris asiatica | reverse complement strand
AACAACAACTATTGTAAAATAGGCAGTTGAGGTGGAGAGAAAGGAATAGCCAGAAACCTTACTATAGAAAGCATATAAGTCCATCTTCAGTCTATAACTGATTGGAATACCTAAAAGAGGTGTTATAACCTGCCCAGTGAAAGAGACTTCCTGGGGAGCCTTTGTAGTATATAGGACCTTAGGTGGAATCCTGATTCCTATCCAGAATCTTCTGAGGTGGGAAATTTCCACTTAAAAAACAAGTAGACGAGCCTGGAGCAGCTAGAGGAACAGAAGATACTTGTTGAAAGACCAGTAGGAAAAATTAAAAACAAAAATGGCAGTCTGATTGACTTTCACAAGAACAAGCAAGTTGTTCGCTGGAGAGCCATCAAGGCAAGCAGTCAAGTCCCTTAGGGAAAATCCCCTTCCAAGACTGAAACTCAAAGGGAATACAAGAGCAGGCGTGTAATTTGGCGGGCGACCATGTTGGTCTATCAATAAGGGGAAGTGGGGGGAAAGCAGCAATGAAGCTATAGGTTGAGTCTGACCATATTCAATAGACTACCATCAAACTGGATTGAGACCCGGTTGGCCGGCAGTATGGTGAGACCTGGGGACTTCTGAGCCCATGGGCAGGGACATAGCCACAGAGGACTAGAGCATAGAGTGAAGCATCCAGCTGATATGAAATGAGGGGAGATGCACAAGAATGCCCATACTTGCAGATAGCATCCATTTGACCTAGCTTCAATGGCTGGATGATCAGATCTTGACTAGAGGAAGAAAGAAGAGGAAGAAAAAGTGTAATCTGCTACAATTTCATGAACTTGACCTATACTTATGGATGTAGTTGCTTAAAAGAGGAAAGGAATATTCACAGCAAGGATCATTACCACCCCCTCTGTACACAGGGTAGATTGGGATGGGCAACTTAAACATTAGATACCTAAAATGGGGGCAGTGGGGAGGCGCTATAAAGGCACGCAGTGACTGGCTTACACATTTTCAAGAGGGAGTTTACTTTCAGAGGGTGTAGGGGAAGGAAGAATCTCCACTCAGTGCTTTTCAACCTGTCTAGACAGGGCTGGTCAAAGGTGATAGGGATAAGACTTTTGTAGTTCAATAGTGAGTAATTGTTATCAGGACTGATCATGATTGTTGCAAATGTAAATGTAGATTGTTTGTAACAAAAGGAGGGGAGTGGTTGGTCTTGCAGTCCAGGAGCAGAGGACCCTGGGACCATAAAGGGAGAAGAATGGGAGCAGAGTGTGGGACCCAATCTAGAGAAGCAGCGATGCCAGAGATAGAGGCAGAAATGATGACGTGGAGAGGTGGAGTGGCTGGGGACTCTAGACTCATGGAGGGAGAGGGGCTGTGAGCTGGCTGCCAGAGGGCAGGCTTGCAGGCTATACCCTTTGGTTGTTTGAATGATTATCTATTCCTGAGCATTTTGGTGTGTGTCCCAAAAACACAAACAGTAGGAATAGAAGCAAATACTGTTGAATGATTATGCATGGAAGGGATTGTTATCATTGCAATGAAATGAAATACGATAGGATGAATGCAAAGCTGATGTTCTCCCATGTAAACAATCACTCAAGTCACAATAGAGACAACAGCAAAAATGGTTGTTACTGCCAGAAATTCAGAAGAGGAGCTAGGGATATCAATGCTGACATCAGATGGATCTTGGCTGAAAGCAGAGAATACCAGAAAGATGTTTACTTGTTGTTTATTGACTAACCAAAGGTTTTCGACTGTGTGGATAATGACAGGCTATGGATAATATTGCAAAGAATGGGTATGGCAGAACACTTAATTGTGTTTGTGAGGAACCTGTACATAAACCAAGAGATAGTCGTTTTAACAGATAAAGTAATACTGATGGTTTAAATCAAGAAAGTGTTGTGCCATGGCTGTATTCTTCAACCATACTTATTCAGTCTGTATGCTGAGCAAATCATCTGAGAACTGGATTCTATGAAGAAGAGCATATCATCAGGATTGGAGGAAGACTGACAACTAGCAACATGCAGATAAGGAGCTCTGGTAGCTTAGTGGTTACAAATCGGGCTATTAACCTCAAGGTCGGCAGTTCAAAACTACCAGCTGTTCCGCGGGAGAAAGAGGAGGTTTCCTTCTCCCATAAAGATTTACAGCCTCAGAAACCCAGTACAGGGTTGCTATGAGTCAGAACTGACTCCACGGCACACAACAACAACATGCAGATGATACAACCTTGCTTGCTGAAAGTGAAGAGGACTTATAATATTTACTAATGAAGATCAAAAGACGTTTTGGTAGCCTAGTGGTTACGAGTTGGGCTGGTAACTTCAAGGTCAGCAGTTTGAAACTACCAGTGGTTCTGCGGGAGAGAGATGAGGCTTTCTGCTCCTGTAAAGATTTACAGCCTCGAAATCTCTATACAGTTGGAACCAACTCCATGGCACATCACCACCAGGACCACCAATGAAGATCAAAGACTGCAGTATTCAGTATGGGTGAACCTCAATGTAAAGAAAACAAAATCCTCACAACTGAATAAATACATACCATTCTTATCAATGGAGAAAAGATCGAGGTTGTCAAAGACTTCATTTTGCTGGACTCCACAATCAACAGTCATGGGTTAGCAGTCAAGAAACCAAACAAAGTTAAATTTGTTAGGCAAATCTGCTGCATGAGTCTTTAAAATGTTAAAGAGTAAAGATGCTAGTTGAGTACTATGGTAATTTCAATAGCCTCATATGCATGTGAAAATTGGACCCTGTATAAAGAAGACAGTAGAAGAATTGGTGCATTTGAATTAGGGCATTGGAGAAGTATATTAAAGGTATCATGGAGATCAAACAAATCAGTGTTGGAAAAAGTACAGCCTGAATGGTCTTTAGAAGCTAGGATGATGAGACTTTGTAATAAATTATGCTTTTTAAGAGTACCTGGAGAAGGACATTATGCTTGGGAAAGTGAAGGTCATTCTGTTGTGCATAGGATCGCAGAGTTGGAACGGATGGGATGGCATCAACAATATAGATATTCTTAAATTAATTACTTTTGCAAACATAATAATGCCACTTAATATGCTTTATTTGATTTATTCTAAAAGTTTTAAATTAACATTTATGACCCTTATATGTTCTTCATAAGTTCTCATTATGTAATGTCTTTTTTTATCTGGATATAGAGCTTTAGATTTTAATATTCATTTCCCTCCCTTTGGCTTGTATTGATGTTGCATTGAGTTTTGAGAACTGTATCTTTTGTAATAAATTATGCTTTTAGACCAAACCTTATGTCACCATCTTTTAATGCTGCTATTCAAGCTACTCTCAATTATTGTCACATTTATTATAAACTTTGTTGTTGTTAAGTACTGTTGAGTTGGTTCTGACTCATAGCAACCCTGTACAGGGCTTCCGAGGAGCAACTGGTGGTTCAGACCATCAACCTTATTGTTCAAACCTACAAGTTTGAACAGAGGTCCAGTGCTTATCCTTCAGTGGCACATCAGGACTCATAAACATTCATCTTATTTATTCATTTCCTTCGTGAAAAAAATGAAAATCGTGGGAACATCATGAATAATTTGCAAAATGCTTTATTATTTTAAAATACTTTATTGTATTTCATGTGAAGGTTTACACAAGAGCATAGGCTCCCTTTAAACAATTTTTTTGTGAAAATAGTTCCTTGACATTGATTATAATTTTTCCAATGTGCTAGCAATCTCACTATTTCCATTCTGTTAGTTCTATTTCCATTAATTTAGCTTGTCTTCCCCCACCCCTCGCTTACTCATCTTTGCTTTTGGGTAAATGTTGACCATTTGGTTTGGTCTTGTATAGGTGATTGTTTAGGGGATTTATTATTCATGGATGATATTGTTTATTTTTAAAGCCAATCTATTCTTTGACTGAAAGATGACCACAAGGAATACCAAAGAGTACCTTAGGCCAATAGTCTCTATCAGTTGTGTGTTGTTGTTGTTAAGTGCCGTTGAGTCACTTCTGACCCATAGTGATCCTGTATATGGTTGCCGAAAAGTGGTTGGTGAGTTCTAACTGTGACCTCGTAGTTCAAAGCAACTTTGCAGTCCAGTGCATTAACCCACAGTGTCACACTAGGACCCCATCAGTCCTGTAGATATGATTGTTTTTAGGAATTTGATTATTGTTATTCAGGTTTCTCCCATTTCATCCAAAACTTTCTATTGTGTCCCTATTCAGAACAGTTAGTAGTGGTGGCTGGAAACTGTCTAGTTTTTCTGTTCTAAGAATAGACAAGGCTATTAGTGAGGGCTATTCATCCTAAGGACTTATTTCTTCTTTAAACCTTTGGTTTCTTACATTCTCTTTGGCTCCAGATGAATAGAGATCTCATCTGAAGCAAGAGAAAATGACCACTGCCAAGCTTATATGAGTCCAGATGCTACTCACTAAGTCATGGTATAGAACATTACCTTTATGAATTATGTTATGTTTGTTGACTAAGTTATCCCATGAGACTAACCAACTCCCATGAGTTTCTTGGATATGTCTCGGAAGTCTCTCACTATGCCCCCATGTGCTGTATTTGTTGTTGTCAAGTGCTGTCTAGTAGGTTTTGACTCATAGGAACTATATATAGTTAGTTAGTTAGTTAGTTAGTTAGTTAGTTAGTTAGTTAGTTAGTTAGTTAGATATGCAGCCCGCACAAGCAAACACATACTTACAGATAGGTAACTGTCAGTGCTCCCACTCCCATACACCTTCCTATACATATGTGTGCACGCATCTACCTATGTAACCACACACATATTTTTTTGGTAGTTGTTACTGTTGTTGCAAAATTGCTTAAGTTATAGCATTTCCTGAAGTGGTCCCCTTTTCTTGTGTACTTTTTAGTGTCTTCATTGTTGTTGTAGTTGTCATGTGCCATTGAGTTGGTTTTGACTCATAGAGGCCCCATATAGGGTTTCTGAGTCTTTGTATCTTTACAGGAGCTGAAAGTCTCATCCGTCTCCCACTCAGTCCTGACCTTGTGGTTCTCTTTTCAGTGCTTATTCTGCAGAATTAAATTGGGTCAAATTGTGCAGATTTGCTACTGCCTGTTCCATAATTGAAAATAGCAAATGTCTACTGTTTAGAAAATGATTCCCATCCCTGGTAACCATCAAAGAATGTTTCTTTTTGTTTGTGTATCTGTCCTTGGCTTTTTAGGATGGTGAAACCAGGCAATAATTGTTATTTTGTGATTGCCTTATTTCACTTATAATGTCCCCAGATTCATCTATAAGATGCTATGCAGACTCATTATTATTTATAGTTGACTAGTATTGCAAACACACTTTAGATAATTGGTTTGACATCTATGTTTTGAAAGCTGAGAATAGGTTAGTACACAAATTAAAATGAAAGATGAAACTAGTTAGGTTATTTCTCTCTCTCTCTTTTTTTTGTATTGAAATGATAATTGTTTGGTATTATGTAGGCACTATATAGACCACGATGGGTCAGATTTGACTCAACGACACTTCACAACAACAATATGGACATGGAAGGAGCTCTGGTAGCGTAGTGGATTCTAGTTGGACTGCTAACTTCAAGGTCAGTAGTTCTAATCTACCAGTCACTCCCTGGAAGAAAGATGAGGCTTTCTGCTCCTGTAAAGACTTACAGCCTCAGAGACCCTATATAGGGTTGCCATGAGTCAGAACTGACTCCACAACACGTAACCATCTCCACCATATGGACTTGGAGTCTTGGTGTGGCACTGTAGAATAAGCACTGGATCACAAGGCCTGTTTTAACCGCAAGGTCAGCAGTTCAAATCCATCAGCCACTCCTCGGAAATCCTATAGAAGTTTCTATGAGTTGGAAGTGACTTGATAGCACTTAACAACATATGAATCCAGACTAAATAGACATCTTCAACCCTCTCTGAGAATCTACCTAAGTGTTGTTCTGTTTTAAACTGACAGTGTTTCTTGAAGCCAGTTATCTGACCTAATAATTTTCCTCCTGTCTGCTACATCTTCATAAATTGAGAACTGGGTACAAAAAGGACCTGCTCCATCCCTTCCTCTGACTTTCCCAGTTACAGTAAACTTAACGTCACCGTCTTAGTCTAGGTTGTCTAGTGAATCAGTCAGTATCATTGAGAATAGATTGAACAAAAGCTAGAGACTGAGTTTGGCTAAAAAAGCATAACTTATTAAAATAGACACTTCTTAAATAGTGACAAAGAAAAGTTAAAAATAAGCAACTGGCAAAACAAACCAATCAGCTATTGAAACCCTCTGGAGCACCGTTGCACTGTGACACATGGAGTTGCCATGAATAGAAATCGACTCAATGCACCGGTTTTGATCATAATATAATCAAAGATCTGAGAAAAAGCTATTTAACAACCACCATTAATAATAATGACTTGAACACGTGATTTCTCAATAAAATGCTTAGACAATGAACATTATTCTGTCTACACATCCTGTTGCTGAAACAATTCCATCAAATCACTGGGCTTCTAAAACTAATGAATAATTGCAACAGGTTGACTCTTCATGCCTTATACAGGGAGCCCTGGTGTGGTGCTGTGGGATAAAAACACTGGACTGCAAGGTCGATTTGAACCACAAGGTCAGTAGTTCAAACTCACCAGCTGCTCCTCAGAAACCCTCTACAGAGTCGTTATGATTCAGAACAAACTCGGCGGCACTTGACAACAACAACATACAGGGAGGCAAGCTGCCTAACACTCCACAGGGATTTTCTTTACATTATGAACCATATTGTCTGACCTTATATTAAATAGATTGAAAAGACTGTAACCATTGATGCATGATTGTTGTTAAAGTATCTTAATATCAAGGAAAGAAATTAATGAATAGAAAACCCGATCTTAAGAGATCTCTTCTCATGGTTTTCTAGTTAAGAAAAAATAAATTAGCACTCCCAGCAGGGGGAAAGCAGTAGATTGTATGAGATTCTTTTGAAAAAGAACTTCACTCCAAATGTTAATTTAATTTTCATGCGCTTCTGGGGAAGTAATTTCTCATTTTACTCTGCATATACCATGAATAATATTTATGCTTCTATATATAAGCTTTCCAAAAAAGATGCTTCCATTTCTGCAATACCAATTCAAAACAGGTCGGAACAGGAAACAATAGAAGGGATATTTCTATAAGAATTTAGTATAACCCCTTTGCAAATCGTTTTAGGGAGCGTTTTCATCAGTACCATGATGAAAGACTGAGCACAAGCCGCCTCCTGTACTTACTGTGTCCTTGTGCTAGTTTTGATGCCCTGGACTTCTCTGCTTTGGTTTGCAAAATCCATGTTGTTATTAGTACAGTGACTCTCTTTTCAATAGTCATGGATTTGGGGAGCACAGATAAGTTAAAAAAGAAGACTAAAGCAGTTTTGACTTGCAGACTATGAGCAATATGACTGATGTCAATGTGACTGAAAATTGTTAGCTGTTCTGAGATTGACTCTGACTCATGGCAACCTAATGGACAACCAAACAGAAAACTGCCCGGTCCTGCGTCCTCCTCACAAAAGGCAATGTGTTTGAGTCCATTGCTGTAGCTATTGTGACAGTACAGCTCCCCAAATTCTCCCTCATCTTACTGGCCCTCTGTTTCCACAAACACAACGTCCCCTCCAGTGCTGATCCCTCCTGATGATGTGTCCAAAGCAAGCGAATAGAAAAATGTTCTTTCTGTTAGGATCCAGAGGTTTTCATGGGCTTATTTTTGAAAGTAGATCATCAGTCCTGCTTTACTAATCTTTCTAAATCGGAAAGCTCCCCTGAAGCCTGTCCACCATGGATATCCTGCTTGTATTTGAAATACCAGTGGCATAGCTTCCTTTATAGTGACACTCAAGGCACCATGGTATGACAACTGACAGCTGGTAGCCAGGTGATGGCAATGCAAACTAGGGTGTAAATAGACTTCACTTAACTCTAGAATGCATATGCTGAACACGTAATTATGTACAAACGTGAAAACTGCTCCCTACTTGTTACCATTGGCATGTTCATCCCTAATTGGAATATGGAGTCCTGGTGTGGCGCTGTGTGTTAATGCTCTGGACTGAAAAGTTGGTTTGAACCGCAAAGTCTGTGGTTCAAGCTCACTAGTCACTCCTCAGAAAATCTTCTGCAGGTGGGACCGACTCGACAGCATTTAACAACAACAGCAATTGGAACTTGCTTTGTTGGGAAACCTCCTTATAAAGTTTGCCCTCTTCATGCCTTTGTGAGCTCTCAGCTATATGTTTTGCTGTGTTTAAAAGATAGACAGGTCTTGTCTTTATTAGACACTATGCTGTTTTGATTTCTCTCAATCTCTTGAGCTGTTTTTGCCCGCCTCAACCATGATGTTCAGACTCAGTGAATCATCCAGAAAGGGCAACAGTCAAATATTTGAAGACCAAAGCATTTGCAGATGTTTAGTGGATAAGGACTAAAAATCTGCAAATTAGTGAGTAGATAAGGACATGGAATCCTGGTGTGGCGATGCAAGATAATGCACTGGATCACAGGTTGGTTTGAACTGAAATGTCGGCAGTTCAAACTCACCAGTTGCTCCTTAGGATAGCTATGAGTCAGAACTGACTCAACAGCACTTAACAAGAAGTGGATAAGAACAAATCATGTGACAGAGAAGGAAGGCCATGACATTGCTGGGTTTCTGAGTTCAAGTACCCGTACCTCCACAAACTAGCACTGAGACTTGACAAAGTTACGTAACCTCTTCAGTCTTCCATTACTTTATACAGAAAAATAACGTCCAATTTTGGGGAGAAGAAGTGAAGGCTAAAAGCAATCCTACAGGTACAATGCTAACTAATTACAGTGCCAGGTCATATTTTAACACCTTCATGACTGAATTATTTTCTGCTTTGAATTTTTTCATTGATACTATGTGTTTTCAGTAACAAGCCATGTTGAAATTAAGGAAAACAGATTTTTTGAGGTACTAAGGATTTTGACCACCACTCATCTGTCAGTTTGTCATACTGTGGTGGCTTGTGAGTTGCTGTGATTCTGAGAGCTACGCCACTGGTATTTTAAATACCAGCAGGGTCACCCATGGTGGACAGGTTTCAGATGAGCTTCCAGACAAAGAAAGACTAGGAAGAAAGAGTGACAAACTACTTCTAAATATTTAGTCACTGAAAATCTTATGAATAGCAGAGAAACACTGT
>NW_006408550.1:19255850-19257259 GCF_000296735.1 Chrysochloris asiatica | reverse complement strand
TGTGAGACAGGGTTGTATTCTTTCACCATACTTATTCAACCTGTATGCTGAGCAAATAATACGAGAGGCTGGGTTCTATGAAGAAAAACGTGGCATCAATCTCCACATATGCATGTGAAAGCTGGATGGTGAATAAGGTAGACCTTAAAGAGTTGATACATTTGAATTACGGTATTGGTGAAGAATGTTGAAAGTACCATTGACTGCCAGATGAACAAACAAATCTGTCTTGGAAGAGTTATAGGGAGGATGGTGAGGCTTCATCTCTTATAAAACATGTTGTTACGAAGGACCAGTCCTGTGAGGACATCATCCTTGGTAATGTGGCTGGTGAGTGGAAAAGAGGAAGACCTTCTTGGAGATGTGTTGACACAGTGGAAGCACCAGCAGGCTCAAACATAACAAATGTGTGGACTGGGCAGAGTTTCATTCTGTTGTGCATAGGGTTACTATGAGTGGGAACCTACTTAATGGCATCAACAAAGCCTAGAAAGTCCTCTCGGCCATTTTAAGAGTTTTGGTGTGGCACAATAGAATAAGTACTCAATCATAGGTCAGTTTGAACTGCAAGATTGGCAGTTCAAACTCATCAGCTGCTCCTTGGAAACCCTATACAGGGTCGCTAAGTGTCGGAACTGACTCAATGGCACTTAACAGAAATGACGTAAGTCATTACGTGTTAGAAACAACTCGATGGCCGACAACAACAATGCTAGTAGTCTTCATTCTTCATATGTATCACATGGGAAATTGTTCACTACAGATTAGTAAGTAAGCACAAGCCTTACTTACCTAGCTAATTGCCCTTGTTAACATTTTCTTGCTTAGAGGCCATTGTTACTGGTGTTCTTTCTGTTTCAATCCATCAACCCTACTTCTTCCTATGACTGGCTCCCCTTTATTTTCAAGCCTCTCATTAAATATCTTTTCTTCAGAAATGTCTTCTAAAATTAAGTTGCTTTTTTAAAAAAACAAAAGCCTTATCTCCCTATATATTATCTTCACAGCACTTTTAAAAAATGTGTCATTGTCTTATGCAACTTTCTCTATATGCTGCGCTGACCCCAATCTCACCTTACTGCATCCTCCACAGAGTGAGGGACCATATTTTTGTTGTTGTTTTTTTCTGTGTGCCTTTGCATAAAACAGACAGTCAATATTTGTTGAATGATTGAATAAAAGATGAATGTGTGAATTTCAGAAAAGAAGGAAAAGCCGAATAGCGAAGCAAAGGGTTGTTCTTACAGCCACTCCCTTCCCTTCCCACATTCCAATAGCATTGATGCCCTTCAGAGTTTCATCTTTCCCAGCCCTTTTGATTAGGGGTTATTAGGATAAAAGGAATCCTGACGAAGTCTGGTTGCTCATTGAAAAGTCAGCGTTTCGAACTCACAAGGAGCTCTGGTAGC
>NW_006408550.1:19246891-19255750 GCF_000296735.1 Chrysochloris asiatica | reverse complement strand
CCCCAACAAGATGGATTGGCCAAGTGGCAGCATCGACGTACTCAAGCATGCCAACAGTAGTTATGTTGGCCCAGGATCGGGCAGTGTTTTGTTCTGCTGTGCATAAGGTCGCTATCGGTTGATATTGGCTCTATGCACCTAACAACAACAACAACAACAAGGATTTTGATAAAATTACATCAAAGTGGCCTCTGGTCGTAGGGCTGGTGAGGCGAGGCCGATTTCTTTAAATTCATGCAGTTAAACAGATCCTTGCCAGGAAGTTGCATGTCTACAATTGGGATACCAGCTTCACAAGAAATCAGAGAGGCTGAAAGTGTTGGTGAGCCATTTATGCTCCACGGATCATGAAAGAGTTAAGTAAAAAATAAATATTCAAGTGTATTTTTAAAATTGGGGTACTTTTTTGGGGTCTGTTTTACACCCCATCTCTTCATCTTGGAGGACATATAATTAAAACACAACCAATCACAGTGTCTTAGTCTCGACCATAGTCATTATTTGGGGATGGGTAAGTGACTAAGCTTGGCCAGTTCTGAGTTTTGTTTTTGTTTTTTCCCTTTAAGCAATATAGTTGTTTAATATCATTGTTTATCATTATCCTTTATTTAAATACCATAATGATAAATAATCAATCCATATGCTTATAGAGAATTCTGGTAAAGAACAGTGAAATGATCACATTTTATAGATGAGAAGGGACAGAATGGACAAGCAGGCCCAGTAGTATGTGAACAGTAAGTCAGTTGCTGTCAAGCCAGTCCTGACTCATATCGACTCCATGCGTGTCAGAGTAGAACTGTCCTCCATAGGTTTTCAATGGATATATTTTGGACCACAAGTCAAGGTTCTCTTCCAATGTACTTTGAGTGGATGAACCTCCAACCATTCAGTTAGTTAGCCAGCCAGGGACTATCCAGGGACTCCAGGTGAACATTCGTTTCTAAAAAATAGTTTGTGCATGTGAATCTCTCAGACACTGTTGTGTATGCCAAAGATACCAAGATGAACCAGGAAGTGGTTCTGCCTTTTATAAGCTTAAAGGCTATTTTTAATTCCATGCACACACAGACACATTTAAATAGAAGGAAAGGAAAATATAAGGAGAAAGAGGAAAATATGTTGGGGGTATATGTTGTTGTTGCATGTTGTTGAGTAAGTTCTGACTCATAGTGACCCTCTATAGGATTTCTGAAGAGCAGCTGGCAGGTTTGAACTGCTGACCTTCAATGCAGCACCAAGACATAAATATATAAACAGGAGGATGAGAAACTTAATGTGCAAGAGAGAAGACCATGGGAAAAATCAAGAGTGGGGTGAAACAGGTAAAGCAAATGTGGGCAGAGAAGCAGAAGGCTTTAATGTGCGTGCCAGAGGTCACAAGCATTCCACCATATGCACCAAGCCTATGGGTCACTCACAACCTTAGGTCAGGAGTGGGGAACATCTGGCCCACGGGCCGTATAAAACCTGTGAAATCATTTGTTCTAGCCTTGCCAAGACAATCGCAGGCAGAACTTGAAATTCAGTAAATCTCAAAACTTTTTTCATAGCAACATAAATTTATATAAAGTGTATCATAAAAGTAACATAGAGTCCTGGTGTGGCTCTGTGGGCTAATGTGTCAGACTGCAAAGTCGTTTGAATTGCAATGTCGGTGGTTCACGCTCACCAGCTCACTATGGGGTGGAATCGACTTGACAGCACTTAACAACAAGAGTAAAATAAATTTTGAGGAGTTAGCAAATAACATCCATTACAGGGTAGACAGAACACATACGAGTACATGGCGAGACAGACACATAGCGTTCTTGTTGGCTGCCTGATGCCCATCTGCCTGTGTTGCAGGGACTCAGAGGACAGTCTGTGCCAGGCAGGCTGGGAGGGTATATGTTGCAAAAGTGTTAACACACATGGTGGCAAAACTGTGGTGATCCAGTGATGATGAGACGAGATGCGATGAGATGGTTCCCCTCCATGTGGATTACCTCGCCTCCAGTGATTAACAACAATGTCACAGACTTGTCGACACAGACAATAACTCCGACACAGTCTTTATCCACGTGTCCATGATCAATCACCACAAAAACCAAATCTCAGATGAAGATTAAGGAAATTACAGTACACAGAGAAGATCTCAAGAGTCAGTGATATGATATGTTCCATATCCAAGATGCAGAACAGAGACCAAAGCAAGATAATTGCAATTCTGGTGATATACACATTGTGGCTAGTTATTAAAACTTAAGTGGTATGACATCCTACAAATGACGACTACAAAGAAAACAAAAGTTGATGTAGAGTGTCGATCTCTCCAAGAGAAATGGACACATGATTTTTTTGTTGTTGAAGTCAAAGGCAAATTTGTGTGCCTAGATTGTGGCGATGTTAAAAGTAATGAAACAAGCCAATGTGGAGCATTATTACAGTTCAAAACATGCTAAGCTCAATGAATTGGGCAGCCAACTGCATCTAGATAAAATCCGTGCTCTTCAGAAAAGTTTGTAATTACAACAAGCCACTTTCATTAGGCCTCCTTGTGACAGAGACAACATTATTCAGACAAGTTATGTAGTGAGCAAGCTAACTGCAAACAAGCTGAGGCATCATAGGACAGTTTGTGAAAGAGTGCATGGGGGCTGCTGTGCAGTTGTTAGCACCAGACAAAGTAAAATTGTTTCAGAGTGTTAGTTTTTTTCAGCCAACCATCTCAGATGGGATTACTGATGTAGCACAAGATGTTCAAAAAACATTTAAGGATTCTGCAGGAGATTCCCATTTTTTTCCCCTGGCTTGTGATGAGACAACAGACAAAACCAATACTGCCCAGCTGGCCATTTTCATTTGTGGGATAATTGCAGATTTTGACACATGAGAGGAAATGTTGTCACTGGAAACCACGCGCTTACACTACAAGAAATGAGGACTTGTTTGAAAGACTTTTTAATTAATGAAAAAACTTGAAAAGTTAAATGGACTTACTCCAGACGGAGCTACAGCTACGGTTGACTCGCAAAAAGGGTTAATTGCGTTTGTCAAGAAAGAACTGAATCATCTTGGTCTTGATCCAAGTGATTTAATTATACGCCATTGCATCATACTGCAAGAAAGTCTCTGTGCACTGTCATTGTGGCTCAACAATGTGATGTCAACAGTAGTGTGATGCATAAGTTTTGTCAAGAGCAGAGTGTTTAATAGCTGCCAGTTTAAGGAGTTACTGAATGATCTCGACTCTGGGTACGGTGATCTTGTCTATCATCGTGAAGTGTGGTGACTGAGTCATGGAAACATGAGTTTTAATGAACTGCGCAGTGAAGTCAAGCAGTTCATGGAGAGGAAGGGAAATCCTGTCAGGGAACTCAATGTTAGAAAGTGGCTGTGTGATCTAGTGTTTATGGTGGATGTTACCAAGTACCTCTCAGAGCTGAACATCAAGCTGCAAGGCCCAACCAACTTCTCAGCCCCCAGCTTTCAAATTTAAAATCATATGAAGCTAAATTAAGGCGTGGAAAGTGCACCTCCAGAGAGAGGAATAACACTTTGGAAGGACAAAAGCCTTCCATGATACTTGAATATGCTCGTGAATGTGTTAAACTAATTGAGGCATTTAATGAAAAATACAAGGATGTGAAAAGCATACAAATGGAATTGAAAATATTTGCTACACCGTTCAATGTGGAAACAGCTGATAACCTACAATATGAAATCATTCATCTACAATGAATGAACTGGAAGCTAAATACAGTAACATCCCACTGCTTGATTTCTATAAATGCTACATAAGAATGATGGATTTCCCACTTTGAGACATTTATTGACATATGCATCTGTGTGCAGAACAGCTTACTGCTGCCAGCAGTTCTTTTCAAAACTTACCATCACAGTCAACTGCAATCCAGACCGACCGACAAAAACCTGGAAAAGCAGTTTCAAGTAACAGCATCATCAATACCAGCTAACGTCACACGTCTCACCAAAGAGAAGCAGTCCCAGCCATCACGGTAGGGGTGTGTCCACTAAATGTTTGACCAAATATAGCAGGCTAACTTTAAAGTTGATAATTTTGTATGGTCTGCAATGATGTTATAAATATCCAAATGGCCCTTGGCAGAAAAAGGTTCCCCACCTCTGCTTTAGATAGACAACTGAATCTGTAAACCTTAAGAATTTGGATCTGAAAGAGTACAGTGAACATTATTTTACTGCTGCCTCAAAATAACCCCACTTCATGTTTTTTCCCCCTTTTTATTGTGAATTATGTGATAGTTTACATAGGAGAACATCAGTTTCACATTTATCCTATCATATGTCATTTCATTGTAATGACTATAAGTTCCCCCTTGCATCATCATTGAACAGCATTTGCATCCAGTCCCTCTGTTTTTTTGTTTTTTTGGATGTACGCAGTAGCACTCAGGAATATATAACCATTCAAACAACCAGAGGGCATGCCCAGCAAGCCTGCCCCCTGGCCGCCAGCATACAGCCCCTGTCCCTCCTTGGGTCTAGAGTACCCAGTGGCTCCATCTCTCCATGTCATCATCTGTGCCTCCGTCTCTGGATAGGATCCTGCACTCTGCTCTTCTCCCTTGATGGTCCCAGAGTCCTCCGCTCCTGAACTGCAAGATCTACCACTCCCCTGTTTTTTAACAAAATGTCTACCTTTACATTTGCAACAATCGCAATCAGTCCTGATAACAATTACTACTATTGAACCACAAGAGTCTTATCCCCATCTCCTTTTACCAGCCCCATCTAGACAGGTTGGAAACCACTCAATGGAGAGTCTATGTTCCCCCGCACCCTCTGAAACTAAGCTCCCTCCTGAAACCTTGCAAGCTAGTTACTTCATGCCTTTGTAGTCCCCCCTGCTCATTTTAGGTACTCAAGGTCTAAGTTGCCCATCCCTGTCAACCCTGTGTACAGAGGAGGTGGGAATGATTCTTGCTGTAAAGATTCCTTCCATCTTTTAAGTTACTACATCTATAAGTATAGGTCAAGTTCATCACATTGTAGCAAATTACACATTTTTTTTTTGTCCTCTTTCTTCCTGTGGTTGAGTTCTGATCATTCAGCCATTGAAGCTACCTACCTCATGTTTTGGGAATCAATGTGATTCCAGGATTCATTGATCTCAATCCCTTGCCACAGTGATGAGTCTGAGTTCTCCAACCATTGTCTCCAGAATTTGGCCAAAGATAAGCTTGTGAGTCAAGTCAAATATGGTCCTTCTCCAGAATATACCAAAATTGAGTTGGGGGAAGAACACTTTGTCTGTAAACATGACACCACAAATCTGTGAGTGAGAGTTGTTGGGGACACATCATCCTTCATCTGGAGACAAAGAATGAGGGAAAGAGCTGCCTTCGAAATGTCAGTGAAAGATGGCCCAAGGAAATTTCTGGTGGCATTTGCATTCCGTTTTCTTTAAGGTCACTTCTGTCTTCACATTTGTTTTCACACTTTATGTCTTCATACTTTATGATCACATGCATTTGTTTTTAGTCCTTATTCGGATTTGTGTAAGAGATCCATCACCCAAACCAGAAGAGTTCTGACCAATACGAGTTAAAATCTAAGTAACCCAGGTTCAGAGACATTGTTTAGTGGGCTCTGGGGACAGTGCCATAGCACCTTAACTATAAGAAATCAAGCTGAGGGCCAGAATTGATTAATAAGATAAAATAAATGAAAACCACAGCACTCAGTGCGTTTTGGCAGGGCAGATGGAATTGACAGCTTTTCTTGGAGTAGATTTGGCAAATCTCAAAATAAATAATGGTAGAGCTAAGAGGCTGTTACTTCTTCATTGATAAAAGTTGATTCCCCCAAGCCTCTGTTCTTGCTTCACGTCATAGGATTCATGGCCGATAAGTTCTTTGGTACTTCATAATGTTCATCAGTTTAGTTAGAATTCTCTGATGTTGTGGAAGAAAGCTTTTAAAATTGTACCTAACAATGACCTAAAATGTATTGTTTGACAGCTACTAATTTGAATCTTGATAATTGTTTTTGTTTGCATCTCCCATCTGAAGCTTTAAATGTAAATACAATCCTATTTTTTAAAAAATGTAGAAATAAAGCAATTTGGACTGATTAATTGATGGAATTATATGCAGGATTTTAATATCCTTGAATTTTTCTTATGCTTTTATCCAATGGTAATCATCTTCATCCAATGTTAGCATTCAGTACTTGATTTTGAAAACAATGGTTGCAGAAAATCTGATGTGTTCAGAATGAGACTGGGTAGTAGTTACGTTTAACAATTTTGACTTTATTTTCTGTTTCATTCAAAACTGTGTGGTTTCACTGATCATTCCAGTATGCGATGCATTCATGTTTTTATATTTCCTTCAGGACAGGGTCCTGGTGTGGCACTGTAGGATAAGACTGGACTACTACTAACTGCAACATTCCTGGTTCAAACCTACCATATACTCCTCCAAAACCCTATACAGGATCACAATGAGTCTGAACCAAGTCGATAGCATTTAACAACACAGGACAGAAATGTTCTGTATTAGAAAATGCCACAAGCAGTAGTGGACTCTGGATTCCCAGCTGCCATTTGAATAAATAATATTATTCTAATAAAAAGACTGTGCAGTACAAAGGCCAGAGTATAATGACTCACTTTTGTTTTCAATGACGAGCTTTCAGAGATGGAGTTAGCCATGAGATTTAGGTAAGAAAGATCCACAAGGCTGGTTTTCATTGCTTCTCCTTGGCAACAGTTTCTGAGAGCAGTGTGAAGTAAATTCCAAGACTAAGTAGGCAGTAATGTAATTCACTTTCTAGCATGATGAGAAATAGTGAAGAAAATTAAAGCCCCGAATGGTGTTCTATGGAAGATTTAATAAATTATTTTCTAGTATAAAAATCAGATTAAAAATAGCTCCCATAAAATTTTGTTTCCTTGTACCCTGTTTAGAGTGTGGTGCTGTTGGATAAGCACTGGACTACTAACCACAAGGTTGGTGGTTCAATCTTACCAGCTGCTCCTTGGAAACCCTATACAGGTTCGCGGTGAGTTGTTACTGACTCTACGGCACTTAACAATAACAACAATGATCAGCTTTAGAACTATGATAAAAATCTAACATTGTTAGGGGATTTATCCTTACATTGTTGTTGTTGTTAAGTGCCATCGAGTAGGCTCCAACACATTGTAACTTCATATAGGGTTTCTGAGGAGTGACTAGTGAGCTTAAACTGCCAACCTGCAGTTCAAACCGACTTTACAATCCAGCGCATTAACCCGCAGTGCCACACCAGGACTCTGCACTTACATTGTTGTTGTTGTTGTTAAGTGCCGTTGAGTCGGTTCCGACCCATAGCGACCCTGTACAGGGTTTCCAAGGGTGTAAATCTTTACGGGAGTAGAAAGCCTCATCTTTCTCCCGCGGAGCAGCTGGTAGTTTCGAACCACTGACCTTAAGGTTCACAGCCCGATTCGTAACCACTACGCTACCAGAGCTCCTTCTGCACTTACACAGCACGTTTAAATATGAGTGGGTATAATTTCAGTTAGAACATGCATTGCATACTTATTATTTCTCAGGCATTGGGTTGAGTCTGAGTGCTTTTACCGAGTTAGCTCATTTCATACTAACGACAGCCCAAATGCAGTAAATATTATGAGCTTCATTTTATAGATGAGAAACTGAGACGTGGATAAGGAATTGCCTGGGTCTATCTGTTTAGGGAGTCTTAGTGTGGTGATGTTGGATAAACACTGGACTGCACAGTTGGTTTGAATTGCAAGGTGGGTGGTTCAAACTTATCAGTTGCTCATAGAAGACCCTATACAAGGTCGCTATGAGTCAGAAGTGACTCGACAGCACTTAACAACAAGAATCTGATATAGAGGAGTTCTGATGTGGCGCTGTAGGATAAACAATGGACTGCTAACCACAAAGTTGGTGGTTCAAACCCACCAGCCACTCCTTAGAAATCCTATACAGGCTCACTATGAGTTGTAACCAACTCAATGGCAGTTAGTATCAGCAACAACCCAGTGAAGGAGTCAGAGCTCAAACCCAGTTCTTTTGAGTCCTAAACTTAGAGTTTTCTTAACAATGCTGTTCTATGGAAATTTTAATGTAAGTTAATTTGCTATTTTCTCTATAAATACCCACCAATTTACCAATCCCAACACTCAACACAGTTTTTAAAAATGTTCAGTACACACATATGCACATTTAATTTTATTTTCATCTTTTTATTTTGAAGTAATTATATCCACAGAAATCTGCGTAAACAAAAACACACCAACACCAGAGAAGGGTTTTGAGAACTCTGCACCCAGCCTCCTCCAATGATGGTAACGTCAAGACTGACTATAGTATACTCTCAGAATCAGAAAGTTGACATGGGTACATTTCACATAGCTTCTTCACATTTCATTGGGAGTCCTGGTGTGGTGCTGTGGGTTAATGTGCCAGACAGCAAAGCTGTTTGAAATGCAAGATTGGTGTTTCAAGCTCACCAGCTGATCCTTGGAAACCCTATACAGGGTCAGAACCAACTTCACAGCACTCAACAACAACAACATTAACATTTCATTAGTTTTGCAACTGGTGTTCACGTGCACACATGAGTGTGTATTATGTAATCACCACTATAATCAAAAGACCGAACAGTCCCGGCACCACAAGGCTTATGGGCTACAAATATCAGAGTTACAAAAAACACATTTTTATTATAATAGCAATGCATGCTTATTGTGTAAAAAAAAAAAAAGAATCTTGAGTAAAATGTGAAAGTTCTTGACAATTCCCATTGTTTTGGCACCCTTCCCAGGAGGAAGCCACTGTTAATTAACCACTTGGAGAGCATTTTATTCCAGGGGTATTA
>NW_006408550.1:19234314-19240066 GCF_000296735.1 Chrysochloris asiatica | reverse complement strand
CAGGGTCAGCAGTTCGAAACTACCAGCTGTTCTGCAGGAGAAAGATGAGGCTTTCTGCTCCTGTAAAGATTTACAGCCTTGGAAACCCTATACAAGGGTCACTATGAATCCATGGAACTGACTCCATGGCACATAACAACAGCAGCCTCTCTGTGGGAGAAAGATACAGCAGTCTGCTTCTGTAAGCATCATAGCCTTGGAAACCCCATGGAACTGTCCTATAGAGTGGCTAGGAGTTGGAATTAACACCATGGCTATGAGGTTATTAGGACCCAAGTCTATTGAAGAGATCCAGCCATTAAATAAGGTTTCCTTTTTCATTTGTTTAGGCTAAATTAAAATTCTTATAAGAAGGGCAGTATAGTGTGAAGCATCAGTTCAAGCTTCAGATTGCATGCCTTGCTCTACCTATGACCACAAGCAATGTCTTCTGTACAAGCTATCATAGCAGAAGGATTAAGATAATACCTTGATAGCACTGTTCGATGGATTAATTCCCTGCATCCAGCCAGTTAAGAGTGCCGGTGGCATAACAGTGAAGCACTCAGCTGCTAACTGAAGAGGCTGTGGTTTGAATTCATGTGAACAAGACCTTGAAACCTGCTTCTGTAATGATTACAGCTTAGGAAACCCTAAGGGGACAGTTTTAGTGTTTCATATGAATCAATCGGAGCAGAAATCAACTCAATGCCACATAACAACAGCATTAAACACATTATCACATGCAAAAGAGTTAATACATAGTTATGGGTCAGTGCATGTGAAGGCCTTAGAATGGTACTTGACACATAAAATGCACAACAAATACTATTGTTTTAAATTACCCAATCAGAGCAATCCCAGCCTGTCATCTGAGGGCTATATTCCACTGGTCTTAATGGGGATGGGTAGCATGGGATCATTTCAGTTCTCTTCATCCTTGTAATGTATGACCACTGCATCTTAATTCCATTTGATTGTACTATTAAAAAATTCAATGAGTGTGCTTGCATTTCTACAGTCCTCACTAGATTGATGATGAAAGTGTAGTTGTTGTTGTTGTTAAGTGCCATTGACTTGGCTCCAACTATGAAAGCTCCTGTATGGGTTTCCAAGAAGCAGTTAGAGGGTTTGAACTGTTGACTTTGCAGTTAGCAGTCCATCTCTTACCCTACATTGTCACACCATAGAATCGTTCACTATTGCAACCCAAGGCTTGCGTTTTTTACTTCAATTCCTTCAGTTTGAGAAATGGCCAGTGTGTTTTTTCCTTTAGGTTTTCTAACTACAAATATTTGCACTTGTCCTAATAATACCTTCCTTTATCTTGTTGAGCAACCCTTTGAAATTTTCTATTCAGCGCTCTTACTTCTTAATTTCTTCTATTCACTTTAGCTACTCTAAGTTCAAGAGCAAGTTTTAAGAGTCTCTTCTAGTATGTATCTTGGTCTTTATAATTCTTTCATGTCCTTTAAATTGTCTTCTGCTTTCTTTGTGCACAACGTCCTTGATGTCATCCCACAGCTTGTCTGGTTCCTGTCATTTTAGTGTTCAGTGTGTCAAATCTATCCTAGAAATGTTCTCTAAACTCAGATGGGATATAGTCAAGGTCATTCTCAGCTTCAGTGAACTTTAAAACTTTTCTTCAGCTTCATCTAGAACTTGCATTGAGCAATTGTTGGTGTGTTACCCAGTTGGTCTATGGTCTGTTTTGGCTGATGGTATTGAGCTTTTCCATCGTCTCTTTACACAGATGTAATCAATTTGATTCCTGTGCCCTCTATTCAGAAATGTCCACTTGTATAGCTGTCATAAAAAGATATTTGCAATCAGTAAGTTGTTGATCTTGCAAAATTCCATCATGCAATCACTAGTGTGCTATTTTCATCAAGACCATATTTTCATTCTTTGTTTCCAACTTTAGCATTCCACTCGTTAATAGTTATTAAAATACCTTGATTGCATATTTGATTAATTTCAGACTGCAGAAGTTGGTTAAAAAGCTTCAATTTCTTTATCGTTGGCAGTACTGGTTGGTGTGTAACTTGAAGTAGTAGTCGCATTGTTGCTGTTGTTGTTAAGTGCTGTTGACCCTGTATAGGGTGTCCAAGGAGCTGGTGAGTTTAATCTGCTGACCTTGTGGTTCAAACTGATTTTGTGGTCCAGAGATTCATCCTACAGTGCCACACCAGGATTCCATAGCAGTCGTATTAACTGGATATAAATAAGATACAAATAAAGTTACATTGGTAGCAGTAATTTAGTTTACACTGCTGGGTCTCTTAATCTGTATGAACTTGAAAATTTAATAATCTTTCAATGTCCCACCATTGCATCTAGGTTCAGAAAATTCTCAGGAGTTTCTCATTAGTTCTTGGTTGTCTTCCTTGTGTTTCCCTTCTTTGCTCAGTTGTGTTTTAATGCTTGTTTTAAGGCAGCATCTCATCTCTGCCCTCTAGTCGATCATTGCTATGGGAAAGCTGGCTCCCTCACCAAGACCTTGTCTTCGGAGCTGCCAAGGCTTCAGCTTTCCAGGTTCTCAAACAGCTCTTCAGAGCCTTTGTCTTCTCTACGTTGTACATTATCACTCAGGATCTCTTCTTGTTTCATTCTTTCACTGTCCTACCCTTGAAAACAGCACTTACAGTCTCTGCTTGCAGATCCATCTGAGTTTTGGGTCCCACAAAACCAAAAATCCAAACCCATTACCATGGAAACGATTCATGGTGATCCCATGTGTTGCAGAGTAGAAGAATCCTGCTCCATGAGTTCTTAAGACTCTGATCTTTCAGAAGTAGATTTCCAGAGCTTTCTTCTGAGATACAACCAAGTGAGGCCAAATGACTAATCTTCTGGTTGGTAGTCATGCACCTAACTGTTTGCACCACCCAGAGTGCAATGCCTGTGGAATTAGAATCCCTGGGATGGGGGTTCAAGAACCCATATTTTTTATTAAAAATATTCAGGTATTATATTGGCACATCAAAGTCTGAGAGTCATCGATCACTTGACATATGGGCTAAATTCAGTATATACTCTTAAGAATGACTTTGAGGGATCAAAAGGGAAAACAGAGAAAAAGAAAGCAGGCTAAATTCTTACTCTTTTCCTTTTTCCTGAGAGACTTTTCTCCTCTGTTCACATCTGGGGTACAGTCCTCTTCTTTCTATTCTTGGGAGGACAAATTATGATGAGCAACCTGCCAGTGGTTAGTAACATGACTTTAGATGGAACATGTACATTACAATGCTGTAATCAGAGGGAAAAGGAAACAGAAAAATGAGCTAATAACCACTGAATTTTGCAGGTTTACTGTCTTTAACACAGAGCTCTGGTAGTACAGTGGTTATGAGTCGGGCTGCTAACCTCAAGGTCAGCAGTTCAAAACTACCAGCTGTTTCACCAGAGAAAGATGAGGCTTGCTGCTCCCAAAAAGATTTACAGCGTTGGAAACCCTATAAGGGTCACTATGAGTTGAAACTGACTCCACGGCACACCACCACTGCTATCTATAAGATTTCCTTGGTATGGGAATCAAAAGACGACTTCATAGACCACAGCATGACCATGAAAACTCAAGCAGGCATGAATCATGGGTGTGTTTTCAAGTGTAGGGCAGTTTCTTAGGGTTTATCTAACTTGCAAATTTGAACAGTTTTCCTTTGGGTTAATCTCATTTCAAGTTTAAACACTCATTGGTGTTGTTACACACTATTGACTTTGAGTCAGCACTTTTGAATGATAATTTTCATGTATACACGTATTTTATTTCTGCAGTTACAAACATGTGGTGCAAGCATGTTGGTTTTGGGCATTGACTTGGGGATTAGGGTGTGTTTTATCTGATTAAAATACTTAGCTCTTGACTAACTCCTGTAACTTTAGTATTTGCATTACACTATGCACCAGTTTCTATTTCAATGGAAAATCGACTTTAAAAGGTAAAGTTTGTTGCCATCCAGTGGCAAACCTGTGAATTGCAGCATGAACTCAACAGTTAGGAAACTATTTCTAATTTAAGCTGCAACTGGTGTTCTTATGAAAAAAATTCAAGCCTGTTGTCATCAAGTTGATATTGATTCATAGCAACCTTCTCAGGCAAAATAGCATTGCCCCACGGGGTTTACAATGCTGTAATCTTTACTGGAGCTTCTTTCTCCCATGGAGTAGCTGGTAAGTTAGAATTTGCAAACTTGAGTTAACAACTACATCTTTAACCACCGAACTGTCTGTGCCCCTTGGTTTCTCACGCTACCCTGCAATTATTATATGGAGATATTCATAATTATAAAACAAAAACAATCTCATTTTGGATTTACATTCAATGCAACATGAGATAATATAATACAAAAGAACACAGAACTAAGAGGATGGAGACACTTGTTCTGGAATCTTTTCATTTATAAAATGGGACTATGTTGCCTACATGGTAGCTGGGAGGTGGACATTTGAGAATTTTTAAAATCAAAATTCTAAATATTTTTTGTATCATCTACACTGTTGTTGTTTCTAAGTGCCACTGAGTCGGTTCTGACTCATAGTGACCTTGTATACTGTTTCTGAGGAGTGGGTGGGTGGTGAGTTTGAACCGCCGACCTTGCTGTTCAAACTGACCTTTTGGTGCAGTGCTTATCCTACAGCGCCACATCAGGACTCCTCATCTACATTAGACAAATAAAATCGCATCATATGGCATTATGTTACATAACGTCTTTATATTTATGCATTTGGATTTTAGAAAATGTTTTATTCCACTGAAAAAGCTTTGCAGACGTTTGAACTCCTGAGGGTCATTCACAGGGCAAAATGGAATGCGCATCTCTCTGGATCCTAACGTTATAACACCTTGGTTGCACACTGCAGACAACTGAAGAGCTTTAAAAATAGTGATGCCTGGGTTGACTGAGGGAACCATGAAGTTTAAGGTTAAGGATTCCTACCAGAGTTCTACCTGTAGCTGTTCATGCTTTCTACACTGTGGGCTCTTGTGATAACTAGACTTCTTATTAATTTCCAGGGGGTCCATTGTGACTCATGGAGACACCACCGGTTGCAGAGTAGAATTATTCCATAGGTTTTCAAGGATAGGATCTTTTAAAGTAGATCAACACACATGTCTTCCAAGATGTCTGTGGATAGGTTCAAACCACCAACCTTTCAACTAGTAGTTGAATCCTCGGCTGTCTGTGCTACCCAGCATTATAGTAGCTTTATTTGTACAACATCCCACATTAAGAGTAAAGAAACCAGCTTGTATTGAGCTTCTTTTCATGTGCTGAAGTTCTGCTTATTGTTCTTGTTGTTGTTAAGTGCAATCAGGTCAATTCTGACCCACAGCGACCCTGTATAGGGTTTCCAAGGAGCTACTGGTGGGTTTGAACTGCTGACCTGTGGTTTACAGTTCAGGGCTGATTCTACAGGGACACAGAAGAAAGAAGTAAAAGATAATTTTACTCATGTTCAGGTCTCTGTTGTTGTTGTTGTCAGGTGCCATCGAGTTGGAACCGACTCATAGCAACCCCATGCACAGCAGAACGAAACAGTGTCCGATCCTGGGCCAACCTCACTACCGCCGCCACACTTGATGCCATCAATGATGTCACCTGGCTGATCCATCTTGTTGGGGTCTTCCTCTTTTTCTCTGACCCTCCACCTTACCCAGCATGACATCCTTCTCCAACGACTGTTCTCTCCGGACAATATGTCCAACGTATGAGAGACGAAGCCTAGCCATCTTGGCCTCCAAGGAGCACTCTGGTTGCACTTCTTCCAA
>NW_006408550.1:19225494-19232894 GCF_000296735.1 Chrysochloris asiatica | reverse complement strand
TAGGATTTCCATGGATCAGCTGATGGGTTTGAACTGCCAAACTACAGACCTTGTGGTTCACAGTGCAGTGCTTATCCTACAGCTCCACTCCACAAGCCTATAACATTAGCACATCATTCCTGTAGTTTATACCTTAAATAAACATGATGAGGGATCATGCGATTGGAGCTGTCACCTAATAGAAATACCTCATGTTTGTAGAACACTGATAAATTTTTCCGATTAGTCTCAGAACTAAGTGAATGCTTCTGGGTATTAGATTTTAGGATGAGGAATGTTGATAGCTATTGAATCTTCCTATGGGATTATTAAAAATCCATTTTAGAAGCCAGACTATATTTATTTTATTGGAACAAGGTGGAGGGGGAGCAACTTTCCCCTCAGGTGAAGATGAGCCATACTGTAAATTTTGCAATTTGCAGCTCACATTCAACAGCAACTGATGGTCAACCATGATTACTTCTTTCTTTGGATTGCCAATCAGATGATTGGTTATTTGTGAGAAGGGAAAAGAAACAGCAACAAAATACAACATTGCAATGAGAGTACTTTAATTAGTAGGCGAAGCTATTGCTAAATAAGACCACCATAGTTTATAAAAAATAAAAGTATGTTCTTTTAACTGATTGTGGTGTTCTTAAGTGCCGTCAAGTCAGTTCCGATTCATAATGACCCTATATAGGATTTCCTAGGAGCAGCTGGTGAGCTTGAACTGCTAACCTTGTGGTTCAACCAACCTTGCAATCCAGTGTATTAATCCAAAGTGCTACACCAGGACCCCTAACTGATTGTAATGCTGAATTTTTTCCCCTAGTAGTCTTCTTTAGTAATCATTAACCCAAAATCAACTCTCGACACTCTTGTGAATGACAGAAAAGTACAGGTCTAGGAGTTCTTTAGTACCAGACACTTCACAGGAAGTGCACTGACTACAGACAACAAGCACTAGACTGTGAAGCACAAGGTCATCAGTTCAAGTCGGAACTGATATGATGACACTTAACAACAACAAACACATACATGATGTTAATAAAAATTTTTTTTGACTGTCCATTTTGCATATTGCAGTACCTGGGTGGTACAAAGCATTAAGTGCTCAACGGCTAGCCAAAAGGTTTAAAAGTCCAAACTCACTCAGTGGTATCTTGGGAGACAGCCTTAGCAATCTGCTTCTAAAAGGTCAAAGACTTGAAAACTCTATAGTTCAGTTCTCTCTGCACACGTGGCGGCATTATGAATGGGCATGGACTGACCTGTAACTAACAACAGCAACTACACCTTTGGATGCTAGCTTTAACATGTCCTGTGAATATAAATGCCCAAAGGTTCGTTTTTAAAATGGAGTCCTGGTGGGGCGCTGTAGGATAAGCACTGGACCAAAAGGTCAGTTTGAATTGCAAGGTCAGCAGTTCAAACTCACCAGCTGCTCCTCAGAGCCTGGATCCAACTTCCAGAGATTCTGATTTGATTGGCTTGGTTTGGGCATCAGCAATGCTTTAAAATCTCTTTAGCAAAACCGAGACCTTTCTTCTAGATCCTGGTGCACACCAGGATCATCTGTGGAGCGCCCTATTATGCTGCAATTTATCTAGAGCTGGGCCCAAGTACATGGATTTTTAAAAGCCGTTATCCAAGTCATTCTAATGGCAGTCACAACTTTGAATACTGTGAGGTTGCTATGAGTCAGAATTGACTTGATGGCATTGGCCTTATGCATTTACTCTTATACTTTACTCATTTTTATAGTTATTTTGTTGGAAATGGTTTTACTATGGTTGAAAATGTATGGTGGTTCCTCAAAAAGTTAGAAATAGAAATACTGTATAACCCATTTATCCTTCTACTTTTGGAGTCTTGGTGTAGCCCTGTAGGATAAGCATTATACTGTTAACTACGAGGTTGGAGGTTCAAACACACCAGCCACTCCTTGGAAACCCTATACGGGGAGCTTATGAATTAGAATTAACTTGACAGCATTTAACAGCCACAGTCCCTCTACTTGGCATACGTCCTAGAGAAACAAAAGCCACACCACAAATAGATGGATGCACCCCCAGGTTCATTGCAGCATTAATCCCACTAGTAAAATGATGAAATCAACCAAAATGAACATCAATGGGAAAATGGATAAACAAACTTTGGTACATACGTACAATGGAATACTACACACATTGAAGAGTAAAGATAAATTTGCAAAACACCTGATAATGTGGATGAACCTGAAGGACATTGTTGTTGGTGTTGTGAGTTGTCGACTCAGTTCCGTCTCATAGTAACCCTGTATAGGGTTTTTAAGATCGGCTGATGAGATTGAACTTCTAACCTTTCAGTCACCAGTCCAGTGCTTATCCTACAGCACCACACCAGGTATCTTATGCTGAGTGAAATTAGTCAATCAAAGAAGGACAAATATTGTGTTAAACCTTTATTGTAAAAAGTCAAGAGAAAGTTTTCACACTAAAAGATATATGTTTTTATGATTACCAGGGGTGGAAGGGAAGGGGCAATAATCCACTGGCGAAAGGGTTGTTGCTGTTGTTAAGTGCCGTGGAGTGGGTTTCACCTCACAGCAACCCTGGGTAGGGTTTCCAAGACTTTACATCTTTTACGTAAGATGTGTAAACTTGGATAAAAGGCAAGACAATATGCTATAAGAGGGAGGTTGCCAAAAAAGGGAAGACACAGGGAGGAATGCAAGAGTTAAAGACAGCAGAGCTAAATACTGTTGTATACAATCCTGCAGTAACGATGAGTCTACATACAGGTAGATACCTGGATAGACATGTAGGATGAATAGTATGGGAGGGAGAGTAGGAATAGACCCATAAATATAGAGAGAGGATACTTGCACCTGGGTATTTACTTACCTTTGCTGACTGTGTTTCCATGAATGTGGTGGAACATACAGAGGGAAAAGTTATGAGAACTTCTGAGACATTGTCAAACATCTTGAGCGATTAAGTCACTGGACCCGGGGATTCAGGCCCACAGTCTCTGGGGTCGGGGGAGTCACCATGGTTAATCACCATAAAGCCAGTGTTCTATATTCTACTATGGTGAGTAATGACTGGGATTTTAAAAGCTCCTGAACTGTTATCTACGATGAGATTATGGTCTGAAGGAAGGAAGAGTGTTGAAAACTGATGATGCTTGGAAGCAGTTAGTCCAATGAGCTAATGGATTACATGAACATCAGTCACCGTGACTCTGAGATCAGAAGAACTAGATGATTCCCAGACATAACTTTCAGCAGCTCTGAAAGAGATCACACTAGAAGGTCCTGAATAGAGAATGAGAAAATGTGGAACAAAACTCAAAATCAGAAAATCAATCAGGCTTCTTGGTCAGATAGAAGTTTGTGGGACCGTGAGAGTACGGCCTTTGGTCATCCTTCAGGTCTGGATCTGAACTCACCCCTGCGACTCAATTTTCAGCCAAGTTATAGACAGGTCTATGGTGGTGTTGGTGGTTATGTGCCGTGGAGTCGGTTCTGACTCATGGCAACCCTGTACAGGGTTTCCGAGGCTGTAAATCTTTACGGGAGCAGAAAGCCTTATCTTTCTCCCTCGGAACAGCTGGTAGTTTCAAACTGCTGACCTTAAGGTTCGCAGCCTGATTTGTAACCACTATGCTACCAGAGCTCATTAGACAGGTCTTTAGGGGACAACAATACTAGTGAGGCACACACAACCATTTAAAATCAAAGGGCAGCATTTAGCCAAGGACAAAGCTCAGAAAGACCTGGAAAGAAGGAAGAATGAAACACAAGTAGAAAATGGAGTAAGTGCCGTTACATTGAAGGAACTCCAATCATTGTGATGAAATGAAATGTATGATGGGCTGAAAGGGAAACTGATGATCTGTTCTGTAAACCTTCACTCGATTCATAATAAAAAGTTTTACAAAATGAGCATTTTGCTTCCTCTAGGAAAACTACAGCTGTTTTGTCATTTTAGGTCTCTTTATAAGAGCACGTCTTTAAAATCTTGACTCTCACACAGGTTTAACTGGAATGCTAGAAAAGCGTCCATACTAAAGTTAATAATAACGCATTTTCTACACATCTGTGTTTAGTTATGATTTATTAACATTTTTAGTTGCTAGTGTTTATGAGTTAGCAGTTTGACAGTACCAGCCAGTCTACGGGAGAAAGATGAAGATTTCTGCTCCCATAAAGATTTATACCCTTGGAAACCCTTGACAGGGACACTATGAATCAGAACCAACTCCACAGCACAACACCCACCACCACCACTCAGGTAGTTTTAAACAACTTGATGACATTTAAATAACAAAAACTTTGTTTTTATCATGTGAAGTTCTTAGAGGTAATTTTAGTGTTAGAAGAACTTTTAAAAGGCCGTAGCCTTCCCTATTACTGCCACCTGCTCAGGTAATCTGGGTTGGCTTAGAGTTCTATATCCTTGCAGAGGGATGCATATCACTACCCACATCTCCTCTTTCCTTGTGTTCATACACCAGGTAGCCCACACAGTGTGGCATGCCTCAGAATCAGGAGTTTACCCAGAAAGTGTGTCATCTTTGGACTCCATGCAGAATTTGTTTATGAGGTTGTGCCCCCTAATCTTACAAGCAACTTGCCTCAGAGACTTGTTGGAGCATTTTCATAATCTGGGTTTCCAATTCTAGACCTGTCTGTCCAAGCTTCCTTTACCTGTAGCTTTGTCTGACAATCCATACAGGGGAGCCTGTCTGACAAAGTGTGGGAGGGCCAGTCTTTGCAAACTGAAAGAGCCAATGAGGCGCTTACTATTAATGACTGATAAGTAAGCGCATTCTGTGACAAAAAGCAGGCGTTCAGACATCATTTCAGAAAATACCTGTGATAGGTTCTACTTTACTCAAGTCTCAGATTTCCAAGTTTATGATGGCCTTGAACTGCCAATCTGGCAGTTAGTAAGCCAGTGTTTATCTTTACAGTGCCATCAAGGCTCCTCTGCTGATAGACAGAGCCCTTTTTGGAGTCCTGGTGTGACGCTGCAGGATGATGCACTTGACCACCAGGTCAATTTGAACCACAAGGTCGGCAGTTCAAACCCACCAGCCACTCCTTGGAAACCCTATACAGGGTTGCTATGAGTCAGAACTGACTCGACTGCCCTTAACATCAGTACAATATAGCTCTTTTTAAATTTTTAGAGTTTCTTCTTTCAGACATTGGAAGAGTTGACCCCCAAATATTTTACGCATTAAAAAGGTGATTGATATAAAAAGGTACACCAATGGTATTTCTTTAAACTCCACCTGAATCCAATGACTTGAGCTGAAATATTTTGTACTTTTTTTTTTCAGTTATGTACTTATTTACTGCTTTCAGAATGCTTTAACAATTCTCAGCAGAGAAATATAAAGGATGGTCTTTTAAAAATAAAATTACATTTCAGAATCATCTGAAGCAGAATGTAATAGAGACCGAAGTCATTTATTAGCTGTATTGTTCGAAAGCAACTGTATATTTTAATTGCCAATGGCAAGCTATCAACTAAAAAAAAGATCATCTAATCCAATCTAAATTCCTTTCTGTGAAAATCAATCGGTGATGTTGCTAAGACAATGGAATTGAAAAACGTTCACCTTGTAGCCATTATTGCATATTCAATGCAGAGACTTCTGGTTTGGTTTCCACTGAGGGGTTTTTCTTTGTAAATATGAAAATCAAGGTAACGGTTTATTGTCAGACTTTTGTTGCTATGGAAGTATTCATTTATCTTGGAACACCTAATGCAAAGGAAACAAATAGAATTATTGGAGGCGTAAATGGAAGATGAACTATGACCTCCTACACTGCAACTAGGGTAAGTCTCTTTCTTTACCTTCCTTAATAGATTGTCTGAAATTGATCTTTAAGAATATGAGATGGTGTTGGTGAAGAATATTGACTATAGCATGGATTACCAGAGCAATGAGATGGGTTGACCAGGTGGCAGCATGGATGGACTCAAGTGTGGCAACAGTAGTGAGGTTGGCCCCGGATCGGACATTGTTTCGTTCTGCTGTGCATAAGGTTACTATGAGTCAGTGTCAACTCGATGGCACTTAACAACAATAACCAGAGCAACAAACAAATCCATGTTGCAAGAAGTACAGCCAGAATGCTCCTTAGGAGCAAGGATGGGGAGACTTCGTCTCACATTGTTGGGAATGTTATCAGGCGGGACTAGTCCCTGGAGAAGGACATCATGAGACATAAAGGAGAGGGTCAGCAAGACAGAGGAAGCCCCTCAATGAGATGGACTGACACAGCTGCTGTAACAACTGAAATGACTATAAACATAAGAACGGCGGTGAGGGTGTTTTGCTCTGTTGTATATGTTGTTGTTAAGTACTGTGGAGTTGGTTCCGACTCCTAGTGACCCTGCACAGGGTTTCCAAGGCTGTATAAGTTTTTATGGGAGCAGAACGCCTCACCTTTCTCCCATGGAACCACTGGTAGTTTCGAACTGCCGACCTTGAGGTTAGCAGCCTGATTCGTAACCACTACACTACCAGAGTTCCTTTCTGTTGTATATAGGGTTGCTATAAGTCAGATGCAACTTGACGTCACCTAAAAACAAGTTGGAAGGATGCGGACTAAGCCAGGACTGTATTGCTAATAGTCACCTAGGCTTGAAGTTTGGGAGTGAGGAAACAGAGACATAAAAAGAAAAGTTTGGATGTATGGCTTCAAAGTGCCTGTTGTTGTTGTTGTTGTAAGTGCTGTCGAGTCAGTTCCGATCCATAGCGACCCTGAACAGGGTTGCCGAGTCTACTTGTATAATTAGAGCTCGACTCTTGGGACTCTAGGACCTCTAAGTAAATAATCCCAGTTTTGGTCCTCTCATAGGTCCTTCAGATAGATATAGGTAGCAAAAACGCAGGTCTGGTGGCAAAAGATTCAACACTTTACAGCTACCTGAAAAGTCTGAGGTTCGAACTCACCAGCTTTTTTGTGGGAGAACAGACTTGAGATCTGCTCCCATAAAGACTACAGCCCAGAATCCCTCAAGGAACTGTGTGTTCTCAGGTTTCTGCCAGTAGGAATTGACCTGGGGTACCCCAGAGCAACAATCAGCAACAGATGAAACATACCACTAAGATCACATGAGAGTCTGCTTCTCATTAGCAACTGTTTCCAAAAATAATCCAGACAGCGCCACATTCACTCATTGCAACTAACCACGCCCCTAATTCCATCTGATCTGACCCCTGGCTCTTGGTTCACAATACCAAACTTAATTCAAGCCCTATGTCTGACTTTCTGATTCTGAAAGAGTCATTTTGGGCATGCTTTTGGTTCTCTCTATGAGTAAAATTTTGGTACTCAACTGGGGCATCTCTAGAATTTCTAGAAAAACATAGGGGTGGCAAGAGGGTGGAATGCAAAGGCTGAAGAAATAAAG
>NW_006408550.1:19223549-19225372 GCF_000296735.1 Chrysochloris asiatica | reverse complement strand
TCTCCCGCGGAGCAGCTGGTAGTTTCGAACCGCTGACCTTAAGGTTCGCAGCCCGATTCGTAACCACTATGCTACCAGAGCTCCTTACACTTACATAGTAAACATTAAAAAATTTCTAAAGGATTTTAAGCCATGCTTAGAATAGATGCAAAGATACCATTACTAAGGAATAGTAGCCTTTCTTAAAACTTCTGATAGTTTAGAGATGAAGGGTAAATGAAGATTATATGGGAAGAGAACAATAAAGTCCTAGTGTGAACCTAGACCTCCAGTTTCAAACAACATAGCTTCCAGTAATATATTCTCCAACGCAATGCCCTTGACTGCCCACCATGGGAGAGGAATTTGACATTTACAACTACTAGCTTTCCCCAGAAATGACAAGGTATATTACTATACCACAAAACCTTCTATGATAAATCTGCCAGAGCTTTTATAGTCATGGTTAAGAGAAAACCCAACCTAAGCTAGCTTAAAACCAAAAATCAAACCCATTCCTGTCAGTGGGTTCTGACTCAAGGCAACCCAATCTTTTAGAATAAAACTACTTCACAGGGTTTTTAATGGGTGTGACTTTTGGAAGCATATATTCAGGTTTTTCTTCCAAGGTACCTCTTGGTAGGTTTGAACCTATAAACTTTCAGTTGGTAGCCAAGTACTCAACCGCTTGTGCTACCTAGGAACTCCTTAAGAGAAGAGGAATTTTTTTTGCTGTAATTGAAATGCACAAGGGTATCACTAGCTTCTGGGCTGGAAACAATCTTTCTCTATTCCTTGGTGTTATTCTAGTCCACAGGTTAACGTCACTCTCAGAAGACTCATCTTGCAGAGGTGAGATGGCTGCAATGGCTTCAAGTTCACATCCTCCTCCTTCAGAGACCTAATAACTTCTGTATAATCCCATTAATTCAACCTTGGGGGATACACTTAGGTCACATTCTCATTCCTGAACTAATTTTCATGTTTAGCAAGATGAAATTGGAGTTCTGGTATGGTGCTGTGGGTTAATACACTGAACTGCAAAGTTGGTTTGAACTGCAAGGTTGGTGGTTCAAGCTCACCAACTGCTCCTTGGAACCCCTATACAAGGTCACTATGGGTTGGAACCAACAACAACATGAAATTGTAGCACAGTAACAGCAACAATGGGGCCAAGCGTGGCGCAGTTGTGAGGATGGTGCAGGACCGGACAGTGCTTCACTCTGCTGCATGTAGGGTCGTCATGGCTCAGAGCCAACTCAACAGCACCTGACCACAACAAAAGATGAAATTGTACTAATTGGGTCTATGAACCAATCACAGTGGCCAATGGAATTTGGTATTCTAGCTTTGTTCTGAGTTACATGCTGAAATCCAGGAGCTAGAAGTTGAGCCCCCTCTTAAATCCCAGGACCAAAAATGAAAGAAGATGGGCTTGTCAAATGCAATTGAGGTGATGATGTTCCTGATAGAAGAGGAAATGGTTATTAAATAGTAAAATGACTGATGTGAATCTTTTCCTTACTTACATTCATTAAGTACAAAGTTGTTGTTAAGTGTCGTTGAGTTGGTTCTGACTCATAGTGACTCTGTATAGAGTTTCCAAGGAACAGCTGGTGGGTTTGAACCAACAAACTTGTTGTTAATAGTGCAATGCTTATCCTATAGCACCACGCCAGGTGTCCTAAGTACAATGTTATTGTTGTTGTTAAGTGCCATTGAGTCGGTTCCACCTCATCGTGACTCTGTATAGGGTTTTTGAAGAGTAGCTGGTGAGTTTGAACTGCCAACTTTACGGTATAAAGCAACTTTTTGGTTCAGTGCTTATCTTGTTGTTGTTAAGT
>NW_006408550.1:19220638-19222924 GCF_000296735.1 Chrysochloris asiatica | reverse complement strand
CTGTCTCCCAGATGAGGAATCTTGGGAAAACAAAATGAGTCACAATCAGATGTGTAGTGAGACACCTCTGACTGTTCACGTTCATGTAAAATCAGAGTCAAATAGATCACAGACTAAAAACCCATTAATATGAAGTGTTTCTATTTTTAAAAGATAGTTGGCAGGCATTTGGAAAAAAAAAAAATGCACATAGTAATAAATTTAAATGCCCCAAAGGATAATGTAGTTATGCATCAGAAAATGACTGCTTTCTTTAAATTATTCGATGATGATGAAATTCAAGATTTCTTCTGGATGGACTGCTGCTGTAAAATTGCAGACCAATGTCCTTTGGCTATGACCTTTGTTTATTTCAAGAGGACTAAATTTACTATAAATGAGCACACCAGGCTAAATCTCTTTATTGCTTTATATCTGGCTAATGCAGTTGAAGAAGATAAAGAAGAATTAAAGTCTGAAGTTTGTCCATGGGCTTTAGGGAAAAACTGGAGAAAATTGTTCCCTAGTTTCTTAAAGTTAAGGGATCAACTCTTGGATAGAATTGATTCTAGGGCTATAGTAAGCAGGCGATGCTGTGAGGAGGTTATGACTTTGTCACCAAACCACTATATATGGCAACGAGAGTGCTCAGAGCATCACTGTGGGACTGTGAGAAACTACAACAGAGATGAGATTCCGCTGCTCCGTGAACCTACTGCCACACCAATAAATAGACTGTTCACTCTGGATAAATGGGAAAATATGTTAGACTGGGGTTGTCTTCATCGTCATCTTCACTCAGTGGGACAGCGGAAGTGATGCACAAACGTTCTCAGGAATCACACAACACATTCTCAGTGGAGAAAGCAGTTGACCCTTCTCAAGCTTATAGCTCTCCTCAAGTAGCCCATGATCATCTGTCAAACCAAGAAAAGGAAACTAGTTTCATGGAGCCAGATAAATCTATGGAGTGGTTTATAGGAAGTGAAGAAGAGATGGCTCAACTAAACTTGGCATTATTAACTGTAAAATGTCAAAGTAACTGCAAGACAAGTGTCAAAATGGGACATTTAAGCAGTTTTGCAATGTTGTACATTGTCCTTTAGTTTTGGATATTTTCCAAAATTTTACATATGTAAGTTATACAAATGATAGTAAGAGATAAAAATACCAATCTATGAAAGTAGTGCTTTGTAATATTAAGTTCTATTTTAGTAAGTACTTCAATTCTGGAGTCCTAGTGTAGTGCTGTGGGTTCATGCGCTGGATTGCAAAGTCAGCTTGAACTGCAGGGTCGATGGTTCAAGTTCACCAGCTATTCCTCGGAAACCCTATACAAGGTCACTATGGGTTGGAACAGACTCGACGGCACTTAGCAACAACAACAAGTCTTCAATTCAGTGTTGCTATCTGGAGTACTCAGTTAAGATGTAGTTTTAGCTTCCTCAATTTGACAAGAAAAGCTAATTTAAGAAGGGAAAAAGCAAGGTCATTAAAATAATTAGAAGAAAACCACCATATAATACTGCCTCAAACCATTACTCACCTGCATGACTGGTTTGCCAACATAAGGTCTAGAAATAATGTGAAAGGATCCACATGGAACAGAATGTGATACTTTCATGTAAAATAAAATAGTTACCATAAGCTACATCTATATTTTATAATTTCTTTATAAATACTGTTAAAATACACACACACACAATCACAAGACAGTATTTGTAGAACTACTCTAAGTCTGTACCCTAAAGTCATGTGCATTGTGATAAATTCAAATGCACACAATTTCTATCAAAAAAGTAAGATTGTATAGTGTATTTATAATTAAATACAGTGTGTTTTTTAATATGGCTTGGGTAAGAGTTTCTATATCCATAAGCTGCCAATGAGAACCACTTCCTTTGTTGACATTTTACCTGTCAGACAGTTGGTAGAATTTTCTACCAACAGATTTTGGCTCCATAAATTTCAACGTTTTTGAATCTCCACAATCCACAAGTATGTCCCAGATGCTATAGAACATGTCCGTATTGTGATACCACCTCTGGCCCTGCCACGTGTTGTCAGACTCCAGGCATGTTTGCACAGTGGTAGTAATAATATTTCAGGAAAATGATTCTACACTGAGGTTGTTAGAAATAACAAAATGGCTCAGAGAAGTGACTGTGAATCATAAATCTATTCTACGATACTCAAATTTGAAACATCTAACTCAACTTCTCCTTAGCCAGATCCCCAAAATGTCCACTTATTGCATTGCTACTCTACAAGTGTTGTTGTTGTTGTCAGGTGCCATCGAGTCAGAAC
>NW_006408550.1:19212470-19219398 GCF_000296735.1 Chrysochloris asiatica | reverse complement strand
ACCTAGGTAGAATTTTTTCTTTAGGGAAGCTTCATCTCTGCTCTTAAGACCTTTCAACTGCTTGGATCAGCCCTGTGAAGATTACCTAGGATACTATCCTTTACTTAAAATCAACTGCTAATGGACGTCATCACATCTGCAACAGACCTTTATAGCAACACCTTAGTTATGGACTGGACTGCTAACCCCAAGTTCAGCTTGATTGTATTACTGAAGTCCCTAGGTGGTACAAACAGTTAGCATGCCCACCTGCTAACCAAAAAGTTGGAGTATTAAGTCCACCAAAAGGTACTGTGTAGGATACAAAGTCGAGTTCTATCCACAAAGTTGGCACTTAGAGCCCACGAATCACTCGGCAGGAGAAAGGTGAGGCTTTTTGCTCCCATAAAGATTTACACCCCTAGATATGTATACACTTGAAGGCACTTAACAACAACAATCACAAAAGGCACCTCAGAAGAAAAGCTTGTCAATCTACTTTGAAATAATCAGCCATTGAAAACCCTGTAGAACACAGTTCTGCTCTGACACATGTAGGCATGTATGAGTCCAAATCTACTTGATAGCAACTTCCATTTTTGTTTTGCTTTGTTTTTGAAGCCTAGCCCATTTGACCCATAAAACTCATCACCATAGGGTCCTTACCACACTTTGCAGAGACCCTTGAGGCTTAAGTTTCAGGAGTTTTAGATCAGTTTGCATCCAGAGAGGAGACAGAGAAGAAGATGGAAGGGATAGAGAAGACTACAATTTTGACTCCAATCAATCTCAGTCCCATCGATTCATAATTCACAGTCCCAGGGATTGCTCTAAGATGAATTTATGGTACACTGGCTTTCTCAGGCCAGTCCAATGTTTGGTCCCTGATGAATGGAAACTTCATGGTCATTTTAAGCAGCACATTGCACAGTTGTAGTATATTGTTGTTAACATGCTGTCAAGTCAGTTCCAACTCACAGGGACCCGATGCACATCAGAATGAAACAGTGCCTGGTCCGGTACCATCCTCACAATTGTTTCTATGTTTGAGCCCATTGCTGCTGTCACTGTGTTATTCCATCTTGTGAAGGATCTTTCTCTTTTCAACGGACCCTTCACTTCACCAAAAAATGATAGTTTCCTCTAGTGACTGGTCCTTCTTGACAATGTATCCAAAGTACGAGGGATAAAGTCTCTCCATCCCATCTTCTCTTCTAAGGAGCATTCTGGTTGCACTTCTTCCAGAACACATTTGTTAGTTTTTTGGCAGCCCATGGTACTCTCAATATTATTTGCCAACACCATAATTCAAATGTATCAATTCCTTTATACGCTTCCTTTTTCAATAGTATATAGGCATGAGGGAGAAGGATGAGGCTTTCTGTTCCCATATAAAACAATAAAATTTTACAGCCTTGGAAACTCTATGTAGGATCGCTATGAGTTGGAACTGTCTCAATGACACTTGACAACAACAATTTATGAGAAAGTTTGTTCGTTTCAAAGTGTATCTTGTTTTTAAAGGACTTTCAGGTGCCAAGAAGCCAAAAACAATGGCCAGATTTTTTTAAACTAAGGCTTTTTCAAAAATCAGTATATTTCACTGCATTTTTTTTTCACTGAATTTAGAAAAAGAGTCTTTTAAAATAAATACCAGAGACATGAATAATGTTTTTGAAACAGTGAACATTAGGAATGAAGCACTTAATCAGGTTTATTTATTTATTTTTTGTAGGTAGAGTCTAGTCAAAGTGATGTTTTGTAAGAGCTATGAGAATACTTACAGGTGGCAGTGTTCCACATATCTGGACCTTGACTTTGAAATGTTGGTAAAGTGTTTGAAGGACGCATTTTTCGTGCTTTCTGTTCAAGGGTAAAGAGGCGTCGAGTCTCCTACTTCTCTGTTCTCCAGAGCATGTCAGGGGACAGCTATGTGGGTTTGTGATACAATCCATTCTTTTGGGGGGAAAATGAAAACCAAATTTCTAGAGTCTGTTTAGTGTTTTATTTTGGGGTGGGGGTCCTTTTTCCAGTGTTAACTTTTAAATATTAGGATTTTCTTATGTTTATATAAACATACACTTAAATCTATTTGAGGAGAAGAAAACATATATACACACACATGCATCCCTAAATTCAGATGGTGTCGTGGGCTAATGCGCTGGACTGCAAAGTCGTTTGAACCACAATGTTGGTGGTTCAAGCTCACCAGCTGCTCCTTGGAAATCCTACACCAGACTGCTATGGGTCAGAACTGACTCAACGGCACTTAACAACAACAAACAATATATTCAAATTTCTGGCCTTTCCTAAATTAGGTCCAGCCAAACCATCCTGAAATTCTACAAAGATGCACAGAGAAGACTACATCACTGCTCCTCAGAGGCTATTAAATCTAGGCTGAAATGACCAGGAAGGGAGCTGCTTCCGAGGTGAAAGGATGAGAGTGGAATGCAAGTAGCAGGGACATTCAGTGGTGTACAGAACAACCAGCTCTCTGAAAAACAACAACTGAAAGTACTGATTTTATAACGTTCGTTCATTTCCATGGTGTGAATACTCTCATCATAGCCAAATTCAAACTAATTAATACTGACCCTGAAAACTGTTAAACATTTAGCCATCAGAACTATTAACAGCCAATTCCAGCACACCCCTATTCGTTTCTTCCTTTAATTAATTCAGCAAGCATTTATTTGAACCTTGTCAGTGTTTAATAACACTGTTTGACACCCACTATGTATAAGGAGCTCTGGTAGTGTAGTGGTTACAAGTTGGACTGCTAACCACAAGGTCAGCAGTTCAAAACTACCAGCTGTTCTACAGGAGAAATATGAGGTTTTCTGCTCCTGTTAAGATTCACAGCCTTGGAAACTCTATGCAGGGTTGCTATGAGTCAGAACCGACTTCTCAGCATACCACCACCACCACCACTATGTATAGGAGTCCAGATGTGGTGCTGTAGAATAATTATTGGACCTAAAGGTCAGTTTGAACTGCAAGATAGGCAGTTCAAAGCCACCACCCACCCCTCAGAAACCCTACACCGGGTTGCTATGAGTCTGAACAGACTCAACAGCACTTAACAACAACAACTATATGTTAGCTACCATCCTAGGTGTTTATGGGGAAAATTATCATGATCTAGCCTAGCAGAGATTTGGACCTTGGTATAGCACTGTAGGATAAGCTCTGAAGTGCTAACTGCAAGGATGGCAGTTCAAATCCACCAGTTGCTCTTGAAAACCCTGCATAGGACTGCTATGAGTCAGAAACCACTCACCAGCACACAATAGCAACCACAACCAGAAATTTACCTCCCACTCTCTCTTAAAGTGAAGAAGTTGCTTTACATCTGGGCTATGGAATTGAAGAACAAATGAAAAGCAGTGTCTCATGACCTTGGGAATTTGTACCAAGACTTGAGATGGGATGTTGAATTTTTCATTAACAAAATAAAAAGTAGCTTGTAATGAGTATCAGGGTACTATTTTCATCATTCCATAATGCATGAATTTCCTTGAAAACGATGTCAGCTGACTTTGTTTTGACTACAGATATTACCAACCGCCCTCCTGCTGCCGTCACATCATTACTACAGGTTGGAATTAACGTGACAACATCTATTTAAAAATACTGTTGATTGGACTGCTAACTCTATAGTTGTTGTCGAGTGCTGTCGAGTCAGTTCCTACCCATAGGAACTGTACAGGGTTTCCCAGGAGAGACTGATGAGTTTGAACCACCAGCCTTGTGGTTCAACCCAACCTTGTGGTCGAGTGCTTATCCTACAGTGCCACACCAGGACTCCAACTGCATAACTAATTCTATTCCTTGGGTGTTTAAACTGAGTCACAGACTCAGCTCACTTCAGGTGCTCTTCCTTCACCCGTGTCACTGTTAAAATCTTTTTGGTCAACTACCTTCTGTGCAAAAGGGGGAGACATTAGTTCTTGTGTTCATTTCTGCCTTTGTTCCTGTGGAAAAAAGTTATCTACCATTCTCCCACTTCAGAAGATTTTGGTGGGTGTCTTTCTAGCCTCCTTTTTTGTTTATTTGATTTCACCCTTACACTTATTTCTTCCCTTGGGTAGAGTTGCAAACTTCCTTTCTTAGAACCCCAGATTACTATTTTAAAGATAACTTATCACATTGTTGTTATGCGCCGTCAAGTCGGTTCTGACACATAGTGACTCTGAATAGAGTTTCTGAGGAGAGACTGGTGAGCTTGAACTTCGGACCCTGCAGTTCAAACCTATTGTGCAGTCTAGTGCATTAACCTACGGCACCACACCAGGACTCTAATTTATCACATAGATGCAATAAATATGTTCTCAGAACGCTAACAGACTTTGTGGCCAGTAATTTTGCTCTAAAATAACTAGTAAAGCAAATTTTTCAGACATAAAAACATGCTATCATAAGGAAATATAGATTATCAGGTATGAAGTAAGAACAGCAGAAATGGTAAATAGTTCAGTAGCAGAAGAGAATATTTATGTGCTCTTAGATTCCATAAACCATGTTCAGCCACTGAAAGCATAATACAGAGTCAGCATACAAGAGTCAATCATATTTCTACATACTAACAATGAACAAGCGATCCCTGGTGATACCATGGTTAAATGCTCCACTGGTAATTGAAAAGTTGGGAGTTGGGAAGAAAGACGTAGCAAATCCGCGTCTGTAAAGATATACAGCCTTGGATGCCCTATTGGGCAGTTCTAGCTTCTCCTATAAGAAGCTCTGGTAGCATGGTGGATTACGAGCTGATCTGCTAACCAAAAGGCCAGCAGTTCAATTCTACCAACCACACTGTGAGAGAAAGATGAGGTTTTCTGGTCCCATAAAAATTTACAGCCTTGAAAACCCTATACTGGGTCCCTATGAGTTGGAACCAACTCCATGGTACATAACCACCACCACCAGCCTCTCCTATCAGACTACTGTTAGTTGGAACAGGCTGGATGGCAACAGGCTTTAACAATAAACAGTTGAAAAAAATTAATTGCTTATAAAATAGCAACAAAAAATTGAATTCATAAGCATGTCTTGTTGATTGGTGCTGTGGAGGCCATTCCAAGTCATAGCAGAGTGAAACTCTACCCAGTTCTGTACCAGTCTCACAATTGTTGCTGTGTGAGCCCATTGTTTCTGAGGAGCTGTTGGTGAGTTTGAAATGCTGAACTTGTGGTTCAAACCGACTTTGCTAATGGAGAGGCAAATTTAAAACTACAATGAGATACCTCTTTACACCTATTTGTCGTTGTCTTTAAGTGTTTAGTATTGTTAAGTGTTTAGAGTTTTGGAACAGAAAGCCTCATCTTTCTCTAGCAGAACTGCTGGTGGGCTCAAACCTTGTAGGTTACAGTCCAGCTCTTATCCCATGGAGGCACCACCTACACTCCTTATCCTCTGGAGCCACCTTCCCTACACCTGTTGATGGTGGTTGGGTGCCATCGAGTCTGTTCTGAGTCATCATGACCCTGTATATGGATCAAGGCTGTAAATCTTTCCAGGAACAGAAAGTCTCATCTTTCTCCCTTGAACTGGCCTTGCAGTTAGCAGTTCAATGTGTAACCCACTATGCAAGCCAGCGCTCCCTTCTCAACCACCTTTGCTTAGCTAGTTTGGGCCATAGCTACTTTCTATGGCTACAGTTTCTGCCCAACACTTCCTTGTCATAGCTTCAAACTTTCTCCAGACTCTGGGAACACTGTGACCCATTCTTATCTCTCAGTCTTGGGGTGGCAATAATTCCACTATTGTTGGTTCCTGGGTGAGTCACCATCCCTTTTTGGTTCCCTTAACCCTGCCTATATTCCTGTATGTAATACTTTCATTATGTTTGCCCTTTTTCTCATGCTCCAACATTGACCAAAATAACATAGAAGAGAGGACTAATCTAGAGTGGCCAGGTGAGGGCAACCGTTGGGATTGGGATGCTGCTGCAAGTGGCAGAGAAGACAGAAGAAAGTATTCCGCTAATATGGATGGAGACAGCAGGTGGTGTTCTAGATGAGCAATCACTGTCAGAGCATTACAGTAAGGGGGAGTTGTTGTTGTTAAGTGTCATTGAGTTGATTCTGACCCATAGCGACCCTGTATAGGGTTTCCAAGGAGCAGCTGGTGAACTGGAACCACCGATCTTGCAGTTCAAATATCTTTGCAGTTCAGCACATGAACCCACAGTGCCACATCAGGACCGCATGAATTACTGGGCTGATGAAGTAAAGGATCCCAAGAATGCAGAAGAAGATCATGTTTGGGTGATCCTAGAAGTCAAATAGACTGTACCAGGAAATCAGGGACTCTAGATGTTAGGGCTGTGTGTACCAAAATTCCTGACTCTGGGATTTGGCAAATGTACAGAAAAGCTTCAGTCTAGGTGATTACGTTTCTGAATAGACTGTTGAATGCTGGTTAATCTGTTCATTGTTTTGTTTGTTTTTTCACTGATTCAGCAAATATTTATTGAACCTATTATGTATTCGTGTATCCATAATAGGTTTAGTAAGCCCTGAGTTAAGCACCAAGTGCATTAAGGTGACTAAAATCCTTTCTGTGACTTCACTGGGCTCACTGTCTCCTATGCGGTGAAGATAGGTGTGTTTACAATTGTGATACATGTTCTGAGACATCTTTATCTGAGTATTTTCTGCTGGTATCTCAAGCTAAATATACATGAAACTGAACTCATTCTTCTGGAAAGCACTTCTCCTCCTCTTGTCTCGATCTGTATACCTAGCACAGCTACGACCTTGTCTCAGGGGAAAATTATATGCCTCTTTTTAACTAAGACACTGATTTATTCCTTTTATCAAGTGGGTTGTTGTTGTTGTTGTTGTTGTTAAGTGCCATCGAGTCGGGTCCGACCCATAGCGACCCTGTGCAGGGTTTCCGAGGGTGTAAATCTTTACGGGAGTAGAAAGCCTCATCTTTCTCCCGC
>NW_006408550.1:19210673-19211764 GCF_000296735.1 Chrysochloris asiatica | reverse complement strand
AAACTCCTGTAGATAAGACTTTCATTAAACTCTCCCAGTCACACCTTTATGTGTACATGTGTTAGAAGGGGAGCAGTCAAGTATTTCATGCTAAGTGGGTCATATAAGGGCCAGGAACCAGATGACATCATTGTTGGACATGTCAAAGATAGAATATGTCAACAAGGACTTCTCAGAATGGCATTATTTGCTGTGCTCTCCACTTTCTAGTTCTTGAATTGTTCTCAGCATTTTTTGTTCTCAGGGACTGACACATGTGGATTGATTTTAAGAGATCACATGTAAAAATGTCCAGCCTTTATTAATTTGCAATAACAAACACATACGATTGCTGGTCAGCCCATTTTCTCCGTTGTGTGGAACTCTCTGTTGCAGGTAGATACGTCCATGTCTGCAGAGAGGAAGTTGACAGCCGAGTTGATTCGGATACCTGAAGTCCTCATGTGTGCCTCAGTAGGATTATGGCAGGCACCATAGATTACCAGGCCTTTCTTCTGAGCTGTGTCTGAGTGGACTTGAACCTCCAATCTCTAGATGGGCAGCTGAACTACTTGACCATTTGGGCCAGAGAGAGGTGTGGAATGAAGTTATAAAGACTCTGCTTTGGATTTTCCTTTGCATCAGCTCTGTGAGTTCCAGCAATGCTTGGAAGCTCTAGCATGTTTTAGACGGAGAGGAGAAGCCAGAATTGCAACTAGAAGGCATTTTTGCTAAATTTCTTAAACAGATCTCAGGAGAAAGTGATCTGCATTTCCAAGCAAGGAGGCTCTGTAGGATAAGCACAAGGTGGGAACCAGCCACTCCAGGGGAGAAAGCTGAGACTTTCTTCTCCTGCAAAGATATACAGCTAGAACTGACTTAACAGCAATTAACCATAACAATAATTTATTGTGATTTCTTTTTGTAATCTAAAAAGGTTTAATTGGTACCTAACTTTGTATTCCTTACATACTTATTCAACCTGTATGCTGAGTAAATAATTCGAGAAGCTGGGTTCTATGAAGAAAAACATGGCATCGGGATTGGAGGAAGACTCATTAACAACCTGCGATATGCAGATGATACAACCTTGCTTGCTGAAAGTGAAGAGG
>NW_006408550.1:19204323-19209983 GCF_000296735.1 Chrysochloris asiatica | reverse complement strand
AACAACAACAACAACTTTGTATTCATAATTTGCCATTTTTCCTTAAAGAGGATCTCCCAGATCATACTTTAGTCCCCACAGAATCTGGGCTGGCCCCATGTCTTTAGTGTAGGGAGATGGATACCCTTGTTACTGGTAGAGGACCCTCTTTCCTGGGCAAGGCCCCATTTACCTCTATTAGAATCCATATAGAGTCTTAGTGTGGTGCTGTAGGATAAGCACTGAACTATTAACCACAAGATCAATGGTTCAAACCCATCCGTAGCTCCTCAGAAGCCCAATACTGGGTCGCTATGAGTTAGAACTGACTCAGTGGAATGTCACGACAAGAGTCTTCATATATTTTCATTACTCTTCTGTTTCTATAGCATTGCTTCAGACAGAGAAAACACAATTAAGTTCAAATGTATGTCATTATTATTGTTAAATGCTGTCAAGTTGGTTCCAACTCATAGCAACCCTGTAAAGGGTTTCCAAGAAGCAGCTGGTGAATTTGAACTGCTGACCTCAAGGTTCAAACCGACTTTTCAGTTCAGGGCATTATCTCAAAATGCCACACCAGGACAGGAGGCTTCATACAGTTAGTGGGAAAATGGAATTAAAAGATAATGGAATTTTCCAGGGACTTTTGAAGGCTTCTCTGTATACATTACTGCATTTCTTGGAAGTTTTTCTTGAGAATAAGATCTGATGAAAACTTGGGAAATCCCTTCGCACCTTCAGAGATTCATTTAAAAATTATTTCTAAAGTCGATCACTCTTGCCTTTATTTTATTTTCTGGATGTTCACCTTGGTCTCACTTGGCAGTTTTTCTTTTCTGTTTTTTCTCATGTTCTGGGTTTTACTGTGTCCAGTGTGCCTTGTACCATTCTAACAACGATGCTATTTTCAAGATCCACCCACCACTGCCATCTCAAGTCAACTCTGACCCACATCCTCACATCCACTCTATAAGACACAGTTGAACTGTTGGTAACCACAAGGTCAGCAGTTCAAACCCACCAGCCATGCTCAGAAAATCCAATGCAAGGTTGCAACAAGTCGGAATGGTGTGCATCAACAACAACATAGGGTTTCTGAGACTGAAAATCTTTACTGAAGTTGATTTCCTGTGGAGTTCCTGATAGGTTTGAACAGCCAACCTTCTGGTTAGCAGCCCAAATACTTAACCAACGGTGCCACGTGTTTGCTTTTAGGATTTGTTGTTGTTGTTAAGTGTTGTTGAGTCAGTCCTATTCATAGCTACACTGGATAGGGTTTCTGAGATTGTAAATCTTTGCAACCTTTTATAACTCTTTTGCCAAAAAGAAGGGCTTATCTCTCTCCTGTGGAGGGGTGGGTGGACTTGAACCACTGACCTTGTAGTTCGAAGTCCAATTCTTATCCTAGAGTCACCTCGCTCCCCTGTTTTCGGAATAGTATTTGTCAATTCTCTGACACACTTTCTGTCATTCCATCTAAGGAAGAATCATAAATTATAGAAGACTTGTCAAGGATCAGGCAATTAAAATCCAGTGGTATTTCTTTTCTTTTTTGTTTTTGAAAGTGAGATACTCTTGCATAATGTGCCTGTAGAAATTGCAGGTAAAAGATGGTTTCTCCAGAACTTATACATACAGTTGCTGGATGCCAAGGCTTAGGAGTAGAATCTAATGGGTGACAGACATCTGTAGTTCAAACTGGTTTCAGAGTTCTCTACGGAGCTGTGGGTCAGTCTAAGTTTCTCTCAACATTTAGAGTAACTTTAGTTCCTGGATGGTGCAAATAGCTAACTGGTTTAGCTGGTAATGGAAAGGCTGGCAGTTTGAATTCACTGGGGGTGAACTTCAGAAGAAAGACCTGAGGATCTATTTTTAAAGAAACAATCTCATTGGAACACAGTCCTACACTAACATATACAGAGTTGACTGAGTCAGACTGGATTTAAGGATAACTGGTGCGCACCGCAGTGAATGCCTAGATCGTCTCCTTTATTGTGATCTGTAGCCCAGATAATGTAAAACATGGTCAGCCTCAGTGTTCCTAGTGCAAGATGAGGCTGTGAGACAGAGAAAAAGCTCTCAGCTACTATTTTTTGGCTCCTGGTATGGTTGTATTGGATAAGCTCTGGACCCCCAGGTCGGTGTGATCTGCCAGGTTGGAGTTTCAAATCCAGTCGCTCCTCAGAAACCCCATACAGGGTGGCTATGAGTCAGAATGGACTCCATGGTACTTAACAACGAGTGCTAAAATTACGTGTGCAGACTAGAACTGCACACCATAGGATTTTCAAGGCTGGGACCTCTTGGAAACAGATTGATGGAACTTTCTTCTGAGGTGCCTCTTCATAGATGCAAGCCACAAACGTGAGTTAGTAGTCAAGCCTTCAATCATTTGCACCACCCAGGGGCAAACACATGGAGTCGCTATGAGTCAGAAACAACTCCATGGCAACTGGATTGACTTTTGTGTTCAAACTGATCAAATAGTCTCTTTTTTTCTTCTTTTGTTAAGTGTTGTCAATTCAGTTCTGACTCATATCAACTCTATGTAGGGTTTTCAAAGAGCGGCTAGTGAGTTTGAACCACAGACCTTGCAGTTCAAACAGACCTGGAGGTCCAGTGCTTATCCTACAGCATCACATCAGGAGTATTTTTTTCTATGTCACTTACTTAACCCCACAGTTACTACTGCCAAGGAATGTCACCAAAATGTCAGCACATTCCTCTCATTAATTCTGTAAGATTAATGGGGAAATGTTTTGCTTCAGGGTACAAGCAGAGGGTGTTTTCTTTTCAAAAGCCCTCCAAATTCCTCCCATCCCCCAGGGATTGTTAAAAGTTAACTTCTCTTTCTTCAAACACCAAGTCTGAAGGTTGCAGAAAGGCGCAGTTCACTTTCTTTAATTTACTGATTGGATTGTTGCCTGAATAATTTCTGTTAGAAAGATCAGCATGAGACTGGTCCCTATGAGGTGGAGGTTAACAATATGCCAAATGTCTGATGTTTCCTTATGTTATACCACTCCATAAGCCCTGGTGTCCACCACCTCCCCTCTCACTCGGGTCCCATGGTTCTGCAATACGCTGCAAGTCTCAGAACTCACAGCTGTCGACTAAATGGCTCGCAAAATTGTGGATGTTAACAAGTCCCACATCCATAGTTCTGAGGTCAATCTGGAGTCTCAGAATCAAAGGAACCCAAATCAGCAGGCCAGACGACAGGTTATTGATGCACAGAGCTTCATGAACTGGTGAATCAAGTCAGGTGATAGACTACAAGTCCCACAGACTGCAAGTCAGACTTGTTGAGCAAGATCCAGAGCCAATGCATTCCTACATATTGGACTCAGATCATTGCCCTTATGGAAAATTAAGGGTGGTGACTTGAATCACACCCTCTAGTAAGGTGGGAAAGGAGCTCTGGTAGTGTAATGGTTATGAATTCAGACTGTGAATCGCAAGGTCAGCAGTTCGAAACTACCAGCTGTTCCATGGGAGAAAGAAGAGGCTTTCCGTTACTGTAAAGATTTACAACCTCGGAAACCCTGTACAGGGTAGCTATGAGTTGGAACCATCTCCACGGCACATGACCACCACCACGAGTAAGGTGGGGAATCTGTAATCCCACCTGTTATTGTTAGGTGCCATCAAGTTGGTTAAGACTCATAGTGACCCCATGCACAACAGAACAAAACACTGCCCAGTCCTGTGCCCTCCTCACAATTGTTGTTATGTTTGAGCCCATCGTTGCTGACAATGTGTCAATCTGTCTTGTTAGGGGTCTTTCTCTTTTAAACTGACCCTCCATGTTTTCAAGCATAATGTCCTTCCCCAGGGACAAGTGCTTAATCCGTAACTTCAATTAAATCCTTACTCTGTGTTCCACCTTAATCCTTTGTTGCAGTTGTGTGTGGTTCTGAGAGCAACTGGTGGATTTGAACTGTTGACCTAGTGGTTACCAGTCCAGTGCTTGCCTTAATCCTTCACCCCATCTTAATTGACCTCATTAACAATTTACTTCAAAATGGGTCTATAATCACAACTTGTTGTTGTTGTTGATATCAGGTGCCATAAAGTTGGTTCCTACTTACAGAAACCCTATATACAACAGAGCAAAGCATGACCTGGTCCTGCGTCATCCTCACAGACATTGTTAGGTTTAAGCTCATTGTTGCTGACCCTGCGTCCATCCATATGCTGGGGCTCTTCCTCTTCACCACCCTTCATTTGACCAAGCATAATGTTCTTCTCCAGGAACTGGTTCCTCCTGATACAAATAAAGTATGAGAGATGAAGTCTTGCTATCCTGGTTTCTAAGAAGTATCTTGACTGCACTTCATCCATCACAGATTTGTTTGGTGTTCTGGTACTTTCTGGTACTTTTAATATTCTTCTCCAACACCATAACTCAAATGCATGATTCTTCTAGGATCTTTCTTATTCATTGTCCAACTTTCACGTGCACATGAGGCAATTGACTATACCACTGCATGGATCAGGGACACCTTAGTCCTCACACTGCTATCTTTGCTCTTTAACACTTGAAAGAGGTTTTGTGTAGAAGATTTGGTTCATGCATTATGTCATTTGGTTTCTTGACTGCTGTTTTCATGTAACAGGGCACTGTCAAAAATTCAAGTCAGATTCAGAAGATTATGTGGAATGAGGGATATCATTGCTGAGATAGATCTTGGCTGAAAGCAGAGAACACCAGCAAGATGTTTACCTGTAGTTTTGACTGTGTGAATTATGACAAACTATAGATAACATTGCAAAAAATGAGTTTTCCAGAACACTTAGTTCTGTTCTTGAGGAACTTGTACCTAGACCAAGACACAGTTGTTTGAACAGAACCAAGGAATACCGAATGATTTAAAAACAGGAAAAGTGTCTGCTAGGGTTGTATTCTTTCACTATACTTATTCAATCTGTATGCTGAGCAAATAATCCTAGAAGCTGGATTATATGAAGAAGAATGCAGCAATAGGATTGGAAGAATATACATTAGCAACCTGTGATATGTAGATGATACAAGCTTGTTTTCTGGAAGTGAAGAGGATTTAAAATACTTACTGATGAAGTTAAAAGTCTACAGCCTTCAGCACGGATTGCACCTCAGTGTAGAGAAAACAAAAATCTTCACATCTGAACCAATAAATAACATCACAGGCATAGAGGTTAAGATTTACAGCACATCACAGAATGGGACAATATAATTAGAAAGGCTATAATATATAATGAGCTGCCCTGCAGTTAATATGAAGGAGCCGGCTGCAGCATTCTGGCAGCAGAGTGAGGAAGGGGTTGGAGACCTCACTATTCAGTAACCAGTTCCAGTGCAGTAGATGAACCCATAAGTCTCAGTAAACTCTCCATTCCTTCATTCTTTAGTCTTGTTTTCTTCAGTCCTCATTTTGATCTTTTAAACTAGTTCCTGTTTTCCCCATAGCACAAATCTATTTCCTTCATAGGTGCATTCTGCTTAGTGTCTGTAAGGCAGGGAATGGACATCATTGGATTCCAAAGACACAGAACACATGTCCCAGACTTCTAATTTACTTATCAGTAAATGTGTTGATCACCACTTATCTCTTATTTTGTCGTACTGTGGTGGCTTGTGAGTTGTTGTGATTCTGGAAGCTATGCCATGGGTATTTTAAATACCAGCAGGGTCACCC
>NW_006408550.1:19152294-19204213 GCF_000296735.1 Chrysochloris asiatica | reverse complement strand
TTGGTGATAGAAACAATGCTGGAGGTTACATGATAGAGTTTGGCAAAATAAATGATTTGTTCATTTCAAATACCTCCTTTAGACTGCGTAAGAGATGATTATACACATGGACCTCACCAGATGTAATACACAGAAATCAAATTGACTACATCTGTGGAAAGAGATGATGGAAAAGCTCTATATCATCTGTCAAAACAAGGCCAGGGGCAGATTGTAGAACAGGCCATCAATTACTCATATGCAAATTCAAACTGAAGAAAATGAAAACAAGTCAACGAGAGCCAAAATATGACCTTGAATATATCTCACCTCAATTTAGAGATCATCTGAAGAACAGATTTGATTCAGTAAACACTAAAGGCCAAAGACCAGAAGAGGAGTGAGATGACATCAAGGATATCGTACATGAAGAAAGCAAAAAGTCATTAAGAAGAGAAGAAAGAAGGAAAAAATAAAAATGGATGTCAGAAGAGGCACTGAAACTTGCTATCCAGCATAAACATGCTGGAAGAAATGAGGAGGTACAAGAGCTGAACAGAAAATTTCAAGGGCAGCTTGAGAAGACAAAGTCAAATATTACAACGAAATGTGCTAAGGTCTGGAGTCAGAAAACCAAAAAGGAAGACCACATTCAGCATTTCTCCAGCTAGGGGAACTGAAGAAAAATTCAAGCCTTGACTTTTATTATTGAAAGATTCACTGGGCAAATTATTGAATGCTGCAAAAAGCATCAAAAGACGATAGAAGAAATACACAGAGTTACTGAACCAAACGGAAATGGTTGATGTTCAACCATTTCAAGAGGTGGCATATGATCCAGAGTCAATTATACTGAAGGAAGAAGTCCAAGGTGCATTGAAGGAATTGGCAAAGAACAAAGCTTCAGGAGCTGATTGGATAAAAATTGAAATCTTTCAAGAAAATGAGGTGGCACTGGAGACACTCACACATCTATGCCAAGAAATTTGGAAGCAACTATCTGGCCGAATGATTGGAAGAGATCAATATTTGTGCCCATTCCAAAGAGAGATGACCCAACACAATGCAGAAATCATCAGACAATACAATATCTTTGATATCCCATGCGAGTAAAGTTTTACTAAAGATAATACAGAAACAGCTGCAAACGTACATTGATAGAGAACTTCCAGAGGTTCAAGCCGGATTCAGAAGAGGTCGTGGAATGAGGGATATCATTGCTGATGTCCGATGGATCTTAGCTGAAAGCAGAGAATACCAGGAAGATGTTTACCTGTGCTTTATTGACTATGCAAAGGCTTTTGATTGTGTGGATCATGACAAGCTATAGACAACATTATGAAGGATGAGTATTCTGGAAATCTTAATTGTATTCATGAGGAAACTGTACATGGACCAAGAGGCAGTTGTTCAAACAGAAAGAAGATGGGAACATTGAATGGTTTAAAATTAAGACAGGATTGTACTCTTTCACCATACTTATTCAATCTGTATGCTGAGCAAATAATCTAAGAAGATGGGTTATATGAAGAAAAAACATGGCATCAGGATTAGAGGAAGACTCTTTAACAACCTGCGATATACAGATGATATAACCTTGTTTGCTGAAAGTGAAGAGGACTTACAGTATTTTCTGATGAAGATCAAAGAGCACAGCCTTCAGTATGGATTGCATCTCAGTGTAAAGAAAACAAGTCTTTTTTGTTGTTGTTTTTTTTACCATTAGACCAATAAGCAACATTCTTATCAACAGAGAAAAGATTGAAGTTGTCAAGGACTTCATTCTTCTTGAAGCAACTATCAACACTCATGGAAGCAGCAGTCAAGAAATTAAAGGACGTATTTCATTAGGCAAATCTGCTGCACAAGGCCTCTTTAAAGTGTTAAAGAGCAAAGATGTCAGTTTAAGGACTATGAGCCTGACCCAAGCCATGGTATTTTCAATAACCGCATACACATGAGAAAGCTGAACAGTGAATAAGGAAGACCATAGAAGAATTGATGCTTTTGAGTTATGGTGTTGGAGGAGAATATTGAAAGTGCCATGGGCTGCTAAAAGAACCAACAGATCTGTGTTGGAAGAAGTACAGGCAGAGTGCTCCTTAGAAGCCAAGATGGCCAAACTTCGTCTCTCATACTTTGGACATATTTCAGAAGGAACCAGTCTCTGGAGAAGGATACCATGTTTGGTAAGGTGGAGGGTCAGAGAAAAAGAGGAAGATCCTCAGCGAGATGGATTGGCCAAGTAGCAGTATCAATGGGCTCAAGCATGGCAACAATAGTGAGGTTGGCCCAGGACTGGGCAGGGTTTTATTTTGTTGTGCATAGGGTTGCTATGAGTCATACCGACTCAGAGGCATCTAACAACAACTGTGTTGATACATCTTCAGCAGTTTAGGCATTTAGCTTCTTAGGATGGAGAAGTGTTTCTTTTAACTGTTTTTACAAAACAGTTTTATGTATACAAAACAACCAAGAAACATTTTGCAATTTTCTTGTGGTTATTGCTGTGTTTAAGGTGCTCTGGTAGCATAGTGGTTATGAGTTGGGTTGCTAACCTCAAGGTTAGCAGTTCAAAACTACCAGCCATCTCGTGGGAGAAAGATGAGGCTTTCTGCTCCCATAAAGATTTTACAGCCTCAGAAACCTTATGCAGGGTTGCTATGAATCAGAACCGACTCCATGGCACACCACCTCTACCTCCCTGTGTTAGTTTAGTAAAGCCTTCTCTTTTGAGGTTCTTACCGTGTCTTGTTTTAGGCACTTAAGGATGCTAAAAAGTATTCGATGAAAAGAACTGAAAATCTCGTGCCTGACATGGTCTTTGTCGTACAATACGCCATCCAGTGGGGCTGTCCTTCTCTGATGTTCTTTTTTGTTCCTTTCAAATTCTATTGCTTCTGTTTCTGGGGAGCAATTCCAATGGCAGTTATCCTCTGATCTAATTCAATGTTAGAGATATTTTCTCCACCTTCGTTTTCTGCTTCTTGCTGTGACCTTGTTCTGTGTCGAGATTATTTTTCTGAGGTGGTAAGTTTTCCACTGAAAAGAAGAAAAAACAACAAAAAACCCCACAACATCCTCCCAACCCCCATCCTTTCTCCCTCTGATCTCTCTTCTTGGAAAGAGAAAAAAATCAAAAAAAGTAGTAAGAGGGAGGGCCCTCCAGTAACCTAGAAATAAGATTTCCAGTTTCAGGAGTGGTCATCACATGATAGAAGGGGTGGGTTTTCCGTTTGGAGGAATCTGCGGAGTAGACTATGGAAGTTGACTTGGGTTTATCTGAGACATATTTTTTCCTCTTTTCAATGTGAAGAGATTTATGAGCCCTCTCTGACTTACTACAACAAATGCCACTGCAACCAAGGCATTTGAAATTTACCTTTTCAAGGAACAACATTTATCATGAGCATATATTCTAAAATTCCTGAATATTAAATGCATTTGAACAGTACTTTGGAATCACAGGTGATTCTCGCTGGGTTAATGTTTCACAGGGGTGGTGGCAGGCCACGCAGCAGATTCCCACATTAAGCAAGAAAGAAGCAGACTACCTTTGTCTTTTTCAGCTTTGTTCATCCAGGAACAGAATTTTGATAGTTCTTCCATGAGCAAGCCACAATCCACAGTCCAACCATAGATTAAGTCATGGAAAACACTTACTGAATGCTTTCTGGGCTGGCTGGGCTCCTTTGAACCCTCCAGAGCTTCAGTCCCTTCTCAACCTGCTCTGTTTTTGGAAGGTTGACCTTTTGGGTCTACTGGAATTCTCCTCGCTTTATGTTAGGGAAAGAGGTTTAACAAGAAATCGGAAAGCAGGAGAAGTTACAGTTATTTGATCTGAGACTATGATAATTTTGTCATATTTAGCTTGAAATCTGTTTTTATAAATAAAGTTTTATTGGAACACAGACATACTCTTTTGATTGAGTATTGTCTGTGATGGTTTCACCCTTCAACCAGTAGAGTTAAGTAGTTGAAACTGAGACCATATGGTCTGCAAATCCTAAAATAGTTAGTTTCTGTACCTTTTTGAAAAAAATCTGTTGACTTCTGTCGTAGCTCCCTCTCTGGATGGAGTTATTGATTGATTAGGCAACACCATCCTGGCAAAAGCCACCACTGTCAGCTGTCCTACAGCTACAGCTACAGCTACAACCCAGCTGGGCTTCTTCTGAAGTCTGGCAACCATCTCTTCCCCTAGCCCATTTTCAGCATATAGGTAGTTTCCACTGTTCCTAGCCCTAGGGTTTGCCCATATTTGGCTGCCTTCCTTTAGCACAGTGCCTTTTTTCTGATAACTTAGCTAGTTAGAGTGCACCAACTTTTCCTGTTGGCATCTTCACTGGTGACGGACACACCTATTATGTGCACAGAATACACTAGAAGCAGTGGGGGAGGAGAGGCAAAATCTCTAAACAGATAGGTTTTTATTAAGGTTATTATGATCGGATCAGGAGTCTTAGTAGCACAATGATTAAACACTTAGTTGCTAAAAGAAAGTTCAGCAGTTTGAACCCTCTATCAGCTCCATGGAAGACAAGCCATGACCATTTTTCTTATAGGAAAACATTTTTTTTAAAAACTTTATCCTATAAGGTTACAAGTATCCTTGTATGGCACTGTAGGATCAGCACTGGAGACTGTGAATCACAAGGTCAGTAGTTCAAATCTAGCAGCTGCTCCTCAGAAACCCTATACAGGTAGCTATGAGTTGGAACTGACTCAAAGGCACGTAACAACAACATAGGGTTACTATGAGTCAGAATCAGTTGGATAGCACACAACAATTGAAATCAGGTAGGTTGAAGAATTCCTATTCATATTTCAGGGTACTTGAAGATAAACTATATAAGAAAATTACATATAAAGAAAAAAAAGTCCACATAACCAAGCCTGTTCCTTGTAATACAGGCCCCTTGGTGTTTCATCTCGAAAAAAGATCCCTTGACCTTCCAAACTGAGATCAGGTACAAAGACCATAGAAACAACTACCTGATAAGGGGAGATCCTACCTTGCGTTCCCTGTCAATCTTGTCACAGATACTCTTCAAGTCCCTGAGAAAGTTCCAGATTGATTAGAAAACATGTACTATAAGAACGCTCTTGTTCTCTGATTAATCCTGGAACATTAAAATTCATACCTAGGAATAAAAGTTAACTGGAATTATGTCATTGGAGCCACTTGGACCCACTTTGGAAGTGAGGGATCCAAGAGTAACTTCTGGGCTAAGTGCTAACCCTGTCCCTATTGAACAATACAACCTATTTCCCAGAAATTTCAGGAATATGCATAACTTTATAATTCATCTAAAGCTTAAAAATGCACTTCAGCAAGATGGCAGACTAGGCAAATGCATTACACAGACCCTCTACAACAAAGGTATGAGAGACAAAATAAAACAGACACAGGTGAAAATTCTGGCACCAAGAGCTTCAGAAGTTTAGAAAGGCGAATGGAGTGCTTGGTGGATGAGACTGAGCAGAGATGGCAAGAGAGGGAGAAATGATTGCTGAATGGCTGACTAGATGCAGCTCCACCATTTTGTGAGCAGCTTTGGCAGCAGAGGGAGACTCGACAGAGTAGATTCATGCAGGTGATCGAAAAGATGTGATGCATTTTTTTCTAACACTCCCCTGGTGACTAGAAGTGTGGCCAGCTCCCACCCTCATCCACCACCAGAGAAGACACTTCTTTTTGGGCACTTGATTGGGAGCTATGCCAGTGAGAGGTGGGGTCTGGCTGCAACCCTTTGGTGAGCCACTTTGGTGCCTGAATTCAGGTGAGCTCAGCTCCAGACCTATAAGACCACAAAGCCACTAGACCAGTATTTAACCAATCATGCTGCCCTCAGCTTCATTGTAGTCCTAACAGATGCTGAAACCTGCTTCATCAAGGGTGCCCACAAACTGGATTGAGTGCCTTAATATAGATAACACTGAAACAAATAGGAACTCCACCTAGGGCCAAGAAGTCTACTGTGATATCCCCTCCACAAGCACCTCCTGAGCTACTTGAATTGCAGCCCCCCGCCTCCTCCCCAGAGATTTCTCCCCTCCAGGTCCAATAACCTGACTGTTTAAACAAATACAATAAGTCATAAATGTCCTGGAGACAAAAGATCATTTTAACTCACATGAAGAAATAAGAGATAATGGCTCAAACAAATAACCAAGATGCAGAACCAGAAAATATTTCCGAGGAAGAAAAGGTAATGGAACTAACTGAAAAACAGTTCAAAAGAATGATGATTATGTACCTTCCTAAGATTGAGAGAAAGATGGAGGGAGGCAAGGAGAGCACAATAAAAACTTCAGAAGAATTCAGGAAAACACTACAAGAGCAAACAGATAAAATAAATGTAAATTTTGAAACAATATATAACCTGCAATTAGAAATCCAGAAGATTAATACTAAGATCTCAGAAATGGACAATACATTGAAATGGCAAAGAAGTTGATATTAAGCCCAAATTAATGAGCTTGAAGATAAATCTCTCAATACTAGTATGTTAGAAAAACAGTCAGAAAAAAATCCAAAGAAAACCTATGAGTTTTGTGGGCAATCAGAATTCCAGAACAGGAAAAGACAAGCACAGAGAAAATCACTGAAGAGTTGTTGGAAGAAAACTTCCCTAACATCATGAAAGACAAAAATATTCTTTTGCAAGAAGTTGAATGAATCTGAAACAGGCTAGATCCACAAAGAAAATCACCTAGACCTATCATAATCAAGCTTTCAATAAACAAAGACAAGGAAAGAATCCTGAGAGCAGCTTGGGCAACTGGGAAAAATGAAAAGTTACCTACAAAGGAGAACCATTTTGAATAAACTCTGACTTCTCAGCAGAAACAATGCAAGCAAGAAAGCAATGGGGTGACATATACAAAACTCTAAATGAAAAATAAAATGCTAACCAAAAGTTATATACCTGGCAAAGCTGTCCCTCATAGATGATGGTGAAATTAGGACATATCATGATAAACAGAAATGAAAGGAATTTGTAATGACCAGACCAGCTTTACAAAAAATGCTAAAGGGTGTTCTTTGGATTGAGAACCAACAACCTGAGATTATCATACATGACAATAGTACCCAAAACTCAATCCTGGTATGTAAATTTAAAAGTAAAACAAACCTATACGACTGAAAATAGAGAACCAGAGATATCAATGTATAATGAAGTCAACTATAAAACGAAAAGAGAGAATAATGTAGATATTGTTGTTGTTGTTGTTAAGTGCCATTGAGTCAATTCCAACTCATAGTGACCCTGTATATGTTTCCAAGGAGTGGCCGATGAACTTGAACTGCCGACCTTGTGGTTCAAACCGACCTTGCAGCCCAGTGCATTAACCCACAGTGCCACACCAGGACTCTAGTGTACATATAGTACTCCCAAATGGCAAGGAAATCTAGTAAATTTCAAGACTATTTTAAGCAGGGAAAAAATTAATAAGTTACCAGGTAACCTGAAGGAAAAATAATACACCTGCTTGTCAAAATATAAAAAGAGGAAAATCAGACAGATTAAGCAGACATTAATGCAACAGAAATGAAAATGAAAGAAAAACCCATGGAAAAAATGAAATGCAGCACAGAAAATTATGTGGAACAAAGAGTCCAGAGCACCACAAAAAACACACAGAGAAAAATGACAATAATCAGTTTATATCTATTGATAATTATACTTAATGTAAATGGGTTATATGTACCAGCCAAGAAACATAAAGAGCAGAATGGATAAGAAAACAGGATTCTTCAATATGCTATTTACAAGAGACAGATCAAAAAGGTGGAGACTGCTTAAACGCTCATCAACAGAAGAAGGGTTAAACAAACTTTGGTACACACATAAAGAAATACTACAAAACACTGAAAAATAATGCTGAGTCTATGTTGGGGCTGTTGTTAAGTACCATTGAGTGGATTCTGACTCATAGTGACCCTGTATAGGGTTTCCGAGGAGCACCTGGTGAGCTTGAACCACTGACCCTGCAGTTCAAATGGCTTTGCAGTCTGGCGCATTCCACAACAATGTGGAACCTGAAGGACATTATGCTGAGGGAAACTAGTCAATTACAAAAGGACAAACATTCTAAGATACCAATGTTGTAAATAGTTAAAAAGAAGCAATCTTGATGTTTATTCGATGGGGTAGGGTGGGGAGGGAAAATTACCCTAAGCTAGAGGATAAACTCCTGTTAATATGGGTGGCAGGGCAGGAAATATACAAGAGGGAGGTTATCAGAAGAAAGATAAAGGTAGTGAGAGACACAGGAAAGAATGCAATAGTAAAATGAATAGAGGTACATGCTCTTAACAGTTCTTGCAGAGGCAATTGCAAACAGGTAATGATGCAAAGTGTATGATTTGTCCAGTATAGAACTGATGATCTGCTCTGTGAACCTTCACTCAATTCACAATAATAATTAAAAAAAATCCCTGAAGTATTTGTTTAGGGAGATAGTGCTTTGAGAATTTTCCCCCTGTGTCCTTACTTGTTATAAGTAATAACACTTCGCTGTGCTTAAATCTGCATGGCTTCAAGTTATTCAAACTTCCTGGGTTTAGTAACACAACATGATGGTGACAAGACTACATGGTAGCTTCAAAAATTTCAAAGATTTAAAGCCCCTCTGTGGGAGAAAGATGAGGCTTTTTACTCCCGTGAATATTTACACTCTCGGAAACCCTGTACAGGGTCGCTATGGGTCGGAACCGACTCGACGGCACTTAACAACAACAACTGTGGCACTGTGGGTTAATGCGCCAGACCGCAAAGCCGTTTGAACTGCAAGGTCAGCAGTTGAAGCTCACCAGGTGCTCCTCGGAAACCCTATACAGGGTTGCTATGGGTCGGAATGGACTCAATGGTACTTAACAACAACATATGATCCAAAGAAGACTTCTAAGTAAAGCCAGAGAGCAGATGCACACAGATCTCCCCCAATCAGAGAAGAGGGAGATCACATCTAGTTGAAATATTCAGGAAAGGCTTATTGAGAAAGTGACATTGAACTGAACCTTAAAGTATGGTGTCTGAGCTACATTGTGCTGGTGTAACAAAAAATAATTCCACCAATTGTTGTTGTTTTAAAAAATAAGAATTTGTTGTCTCACAGTTTTAGAGGCTAGAGGTGCAAACCAGGGAATTGGTTCCTTAGTGGCAGCTCTGGAAATATCTTGGTGTTCCTTAGATTGTAGACAATTCATCACATGATCTCTTCTCCTTATGTCTCTGTTTTCCTTTCTTATAAGAAAGACACCACTCAAAAGAGACAATATTTAGGACCTACCCTACAAGTGAATGGTTTCATATCAGAAAAGGTATGTGGCAAGGTTGTATCACTTCACTATACTTATTCAGTCCATGTGCTGGTATTATATGAACAAGAATGTGGCATCAGGATTGAAGGAATAGTCATTAACAACCTGCCATATGCAGATGAAGAAACTTTGTTTGTTGGAAGTGAAGAAGATTTGCAACAACCACTGATGAGGACCAGAGACTACAGTCTTCATTATGGGTTGGACCTCAATGTAAAGAAAACAAAAATACTCACAACTGGGCCAATAAATAACATCATTATAAATGGAGAAAATATTGAAATTGTCAATGACTTAATTTTGCTTAGATTTATAATCAATGCTCATGAAAGCAGCAATGGAGAAATTAAATGACGTATTACATTGGATAAATCTTTTGCAAAAGACCTCCTTAAAATATTAAAGAGCAAAAATGTCACTGTAAGGACTCAGGAACACCTGACCCAAGCCATAGTAGTTTCAATTGCCTCAATGAATACGGAAGAATAAATGCGTTTTAATTATGGCATTGGAGAAGAATATTGAAAGTACCATGGACTGCCAGAAGAACAAACAAAATCTATCTTGGAAGATGTTCAGCCAGAATACTCCTTAGAAGCCAGGATGGTGAAGCTTTCTCTCAGGATGGTAAAACAGGGGACCAGTACTTGGAGAAGGACATCAAACTTGGAAAAGTGGAGGGTCAGCGGAAAAGAGGAAGGGAGCAGCAACTGGCTGAAACACCACAATTGTGAGGTTGGTGCAGGACCAGGTAAGGTTTCATTCTGTTTTGTAAAGTGTTGCTATGAGTAGGAACTGACTCCAGGCACCTAGCAACTATGCTAGTGTGTCCACATCAGCATGACAAAATAAATCTCTATTTCCATATTAACAGATATAGGGGTTTGAACTTTATCCTAACTTTTTGGTGGACAATTCAATCCAGCACAGATGGGTTACTTTTAGAGAAGTGGTCATTATAGGAAATGAGAGTTCTAGAAGCATGGAAAAAAGATATTTAGGGGAAATTAAATACTAATTGGCAGTTTCTTTAGCTAGGTAGTTGACAAAGCACTTTGTACATTATTTCCTTTTATTCTCATAACGACCTCATGAAGTAGCTTCCATTATCATCCTGTTAACAGAGGAGGAGACCAAGGCTCTTTAAAGCAAGTGACTTGCCCAGGATTTATAGCTTCAAGGACAAATGAAAGGATTCTGATTTTGTTATCATTGTTGTTAAGTGCCAGGGATTTGATACTGACTCACTGTGACCCTGTAGAGGGTTTCTGAGGCTGTAAATCTTTATGGGAACAGAAAGCCTTATCTTTTCCTGTGGAGTGCCTGGAAGATTCGAACTACTGACCTTCCAGTTAGCAGCCCATCTCGTAGTCCACTACACTATCACAGCTTCTTTGACTACAGATTAGAAAACCCAATTGGGCAATTTTACAGAGGGTTGCTAGGACTTCTGGTGTGGTGCTGGACAGTGAACCACAAGGTTGGCAGTTCAAACTCACCAGCTGCTCCTTGGAAATCCTTACAGGATAGCTATGGGTTGAATTGACTCAATGGCACTTAACAACAACAACATAGGGTTGCTATGAGTGTGAACTGACTTGATGGCAATAGACTTAAAACAATGTTTGTTTGTTTTTTTGAGGAAGAGAAATTCACTATTGGGATTGATTACAAAAGCTAAGAAAGATTGAGTTTCAAGATGGAAAGACTAAATTTCAAGAAGGTCGATGGTGTTGATTATGGTAAACATGTTGAGAGAGGTGAAAGCTGAGCACTAACTCTTGAATTTAGTGTTGGGTTGCTCACTAGTGGCCTTTCAGAATTCCTGCAAAGTGGTTGAGGAGGAGGTTTGGGTGGGAGTTTTTCCTGGTCTTCCCAGGTCAATAAATCCACCTGATTACTCAAGCACTGTTTCTCTTCCTCTGCTTTTCTCCACTTCAACTTCAATCCTAGAGAGCTTCATAATTTTCTAAGACATAGCCAGGATCTGATATAATTTAGAAAATAATTATTTATCCTGAATTCTGACAGCCATGGTAGGTGAAACTTTGCAAGTGTTTTACTCTTAAGGATCTATTTAGCAACTCCTTTTCAGAGTATATTAATTCTACTAAGTTTATTCTCACTAATTTATATTTCAAAACATGAGATATATGGTCCATAAATCCTGGATTCACCCAGTGTGTACATTATAATCCCGGTAAGCACGAAGCGTATGATTTAAATCACTGTAAGGAACCCTGGTGACACAGTGGATAAGCTCTCAGCGGTTCAAACTCACCAGCCTCTCTGTGGGAGAAAGATGTGGCCGTCTGCTTCCTTCCGTAATGCTTTACAGTCTTGGGAACACTTTGGGACAGTTCTACTCTGTCCTATAGGCTTGCTAACAAGTCAGAATTCAACTTGACAGCATTTGGTATGTTTTGTTTTGGGGTATGACCTTGTGTATAGTCTCCGAATGATGCTGACCTGGCAGCACCATGGAAGAAAAGGTCTGGCAGTCTGTAAAGGTTACAGTCAAGGAAACCTCTGGGGCAGTTCTATTAAGCTACATATGGGCTCAAGATATATTACAACAGACTCTATGGCAATACGGTGTGTGTATGTGTTTGCATATATTTTTATTTAATACCTCTGCTCAATGGGGGTGGTCAGGAGAGAGGATGGAGTATGGATGAGGTGTATATATGGAAATACTATACATTTCATTTTGTCTTACAGTCTTTTGAGACTAGTCTTTATAAAACACATTTTTTCCTGTCCCTGTAGCTTAATACAAATATTATTCAAATTCACACACCAACCACTAAAACCAATGATGAAGAAATTGATCAGGCAAGCAATCAAAATGCACTGATAATTACTTGTGATTATCAATGTGAAAGTCAGGAATGAAAAAGAATCTGTAGCTTGAAAATATGGCCTTGGTGATAGAAACGATGCTGGAGATCATATGATAGAATTTTGTAAGACCAATGACTTATTGATTGTAAATACCTTTGTCGGCAGCATAATTGGTGACTACATACCAGATGGTGACGTTTGTTCCTTTTCTCAGGTACAAAATCGACTGCATTTATGGAAAGAGATGATGGAGAAGCTCAATATCATTATAGTGAATGGTCTAAAATCAGGAAAGTTATGTCTCAGAGTTTCATCCTTTCACCATACTTACTAAGTCTGCATGCTGAGCAAATGATCTGAGAAGCTGGAATGTATTAAGAGGAAAGTGACATAAGGATCTGAGGAAGACTTATTAACTTGATGCATGCCTTGAGGAGTCCTGGTATGGCCCTGTGACATAAAGCACTGGACTGAAAAAGGTTTGAATCACAAGGTTGTCGGTTCAAACTCACCAGCTGCTTCTTGGAAACCCTATATAGGGTCATTATGAGTCAGAACTGATTCGATGGCACATAACAACAATATATGCATATGACACAACCTTGCTTGCTGGAAATGAAGAGGATTTGAAGCATTTGCAGATGAAGACCAAAGACTATATTGTCTTCACTATTGATTACACTCCATTGTAAAAGAAAACAAAACTCTCAGAACTGAAAGATAAAAAACATCATGATAAATGGAGAAAAAAAATGAAATTGCAAAGATTTCATTTTACTTGAATCTACAATGAATGCTCATGGAAGCAACAGTGAAGAAATCAATCAACATAGTACATCAGGCAAACCTGCTGCAAAACACCTCTTAGTTAAAGAGGTCATATATTATTTTGAGGACCAAACCGCACCTGACTCAAGCCTCGGTATTTTCAATGGGCTCATATGCATGTGAAAGCCACGCAATGGCTAAGGAAGATCAAAGAAGAATTAGTGTCTTTTGAATTATGTGGTGGGCAAAGAATAATGTATATACTATAGGCTAACATAAGAAGGAACAAATCTGTGTTGCAAGAAATACAGCCAGTATGCTCCTTGTAAGCGAGGATGGCAAAGAGAAGGACATCATGCTTGGCAAAGTAGAGGGTAATCAAGAAAGAGGAACATCCTCAACTAGATGACTTGACTCAGTGGCTGCAACAGTGGGCTCAAACTGTAACAATTGTGAGGATTGGGCAGGATCGGGCAGGGTTTTTTCTCTTGTACATATATGGTCGCTATGAATCGAACCAACTCCAAGGCACCAAACAACTCTCTAAGGTTAAATAGTAAGAACTTTCCAATAGCAGTGAACTGTGTAACATATGCACGGATCCTTACTAGTGTTGGATGTGGATACATTACACTTAGCTCCTCATGGCCTCTATTGACTGGCCTCGAAAGTTGTCCTGAGGACTGTCATCTGGATCGCTTCATAGATTGAATCAGAAGGGTTGTGAAAAGACTTTTGAAAGTGTATAACGCTAAAGGAAGGTGAGATACAGGTGCTTGCAACTTTTTTCCAGGAGATATGCACATCTAGTTAGCTGTGATGCCCAGATAGTTTTTCGTCTTTCTGCACTCTGCCTCTCATCTTCCCCGGTCAATAACTGTCCCGAGAGGACGTGATGCCCCACCGAAGTCCACCAGGTCAGAGATCCGAGAAAGGCCTTTCGGGGTGGAGCAGGGGCAGGGCCTGACCCAGCACCTGGCAACGCCGCGGGTTGGCGGAGGAGAAGGTTGTTCCCTGAGCGCGGCCGCCGATTGGCTGCGGGATGAAGGGGCATGACGTCCTCAGAAGTTGAGCAAACACCCCCTCCAGCCCGACCCTATCCCAATTTTTGCTGGGAATTTGGAGCTGGCCCTGCGCTGACTGCGGCGGGGGTCAGTCGGCGCCCAAGCAAGGACCAGGTGAGGAGGGGGCCGGGCCGCGCCGAGGGGCGCTGGGCTCAGGCGGGCTGCGCTTGGAGATCGTTGCCTGGGCTCGGGCGGCGCCCGCACAGGCGCAGGCGCGGGCTTGGTCCCTACCGGGCGGCTGAGACTGGGCCCACCCGGATCGTGGTCCCTCAGACGCAGGAGGAGGTGGAGGGCTTTCGGGCCGCGCAGCCAGGCCTCCTTCTGAGTGTGTTCCTGCCACTTGGAGAAGCCGTGGAATTCTGTAAAGGAAGGGGAATGGATGGCAATTCGGATTCCTTTTCATATGGGGGAGACTCGACGTGTAAGGGGTTGGTGTTGAAGCTGGAACACTTTATTTCGAACTATATGACTGTTCGGGGTGTTGGAGATTATGGGGTTAAACCCCGCCCAGGCTAACCTCCCCTCCTTCTGTCCTCCCCCACCCCCCAGCCTTCACTCCCCACCTACCCACTATCCCAAACTACCCTAGGGCACCTTTACCTGTTATTCAAATAACCTCTCGGCGTCTGCACGCTTAGCCCAACTCTGGTGAGAAACTTCCCGCCCTGTTCATCTCAGGCCGGAGAGGGAGGCCCCCAGCAATTTGTCCAGACTCTTAAAGAGAGAGGTGGAGGAGGAAGCTAGACGCGTTGCGTGTCACGGGCTCCTGATCTCTTGCCTCCGGGTCTTCTAGGGGCTTTGTGAACCATTAGAGCAATTGTTCCCCACTCTGCTGAATGGAATGGGGCTAAGTGATGATTTCCCACTGGCTTCAAGGAGAGAGAGATAAGGACAGAGTTAGTTCAGCATTTTTTGATACTGTCAGTGACTGGAATGTAAAGAAGATGTAGCTGTTAGCTATACATTGTTTTCTGGGTACAGGGCTGAATGAATGGTCTTGAAGTCAGACAGTAGCGTTGCAATGCTTTATTAAAAAACAGTCACTAGTGGCACTTTGTGTGTGTTTTGTCACTTGTACTCCCTCCCTTTCCTCACTGAAAAGATAGCTGACCTCTGACATTATCAACTGGTGAGTCTGCAAAGCAAATTCAGGGGACAAAGGTGACTCACAGCCAATTTTACGGAGTGACTTTCCCAAGCTTCAGAAAACCCTATTTGTTACCAGTTGCAGGTATTAAGTTAACAGTGTGCTCATAAATATAATTTTATTTATTTGTAATTAAAATATCCCCCCACCCCCACCCTTTTAGCCCTTTATTTTAGCATTAACAGACCTTGGTCATAATACTAAATCTGTATAAGCAGTCCTCGTTTTTTAAAAGCAAAGTTATAAAAAATTTAAAAAAATTTTAAATTAATGTTCTCATTACAAACAATAAGTTTTATAGTGAGCCCACAAAGCATCCTGTATAATTCTTGGAACTCTGGAAACATTCTGCGTATGCAATGGGAGATAGCCACAAATGTTATTACCATACTCACTGAATCTAAGATGCAACCAAGTAAAGTTTGCATTCCTGTTTCTGAGCTGCTAAAAAGTGAATGGAGTCCTGGTATAACTTTGTAAGATAAGCACTGGACTGCTAACCGAAAACATTGGTGGTTCAAATCCAGCCGCCGCCCCAGACAGGATGGATATGAGTCGGGATTTACTCAACAGCACTTAACAACTAAAAGTGAAAATTGGACTTAAATTTGATGGAATACAGTATTAAGTGGTAATAAACCAAGGAACCCGAAGACAAGAACATAAGATAAATATTCTTTATCTTGAACATCCTTGCCTAAAGGACAAAGTTGAAGAGAGGACTCATTGGGTTGTAATTTTTTTCCAGAAAAAATATAAAGGAAGCATTAATATGGAAATTTACTACAAAGTAACAAGAATGGGATCCTACATCTTCTGTTAGGACCTATGTTTTGCTCAGCTTTGTGGAGTGGGAAGGTTTAAAGCCTTTTTCTTAACATTTACTAAGTGTTCTTTGTGTGCCAATTGCTGAGTATTAGTTCAATTAAACTGTACAGAAGTCCTGAGAGGTAGATACTAATATGATTCCCATTTTGCAGATGAAGCATAGAGATGTTAAGTTATAACGCTTAGTGAGGGAACTGAGACTTGAACCCAGGCTTTTTATGGAGGAAACGAGTCTATATTCCTTTGAGTTACCCATCTGTCGCAAGCTTGGAGCTCCTAGTCACTGTAGTTAATGCAAGTAGCTAAGATGATGTCCAGGCTTCCACTATCATGGTTTTTGGTGTTTTGTTTACATGTTCAGTACACTTTAATCAGATGTTCTAAGTCAGAATGCATATATGGTTGAATATTAATGCTTCTCTTATGCTCTATAGTGCCCAAATGATTTCTGTGCTTTATTGAATCAGAATATAAAGCCGAAAAGGACTTTAATAATTATATCCTAGTCTCAATGAGAAAACTGCATTCAAGTGAAGGGATCCATAGCTATTTATATGGCCCAGGTCTGACTTTCCCAACCATATTTGATACTATTCAATAATCTGAGGTCTGAGCAGAGAGCTGATATTTGTGGGAGATGCCGAGTTCCTGTCTTTGTTGTTACTATTAGGTGCCATCGAGTCAGTACTGACTCATAGTGGCCTTATGCACAGCAGAACGAAACACTGCCTGATCTTGGGCCAACCTCACAATTGTTGCCACGCTTGAGCCCATTAATGCTGCCCCTTGGCCAATCCATCTAGTTGGGGGTCTTCCTCTTTTCCTCTGACCATCCACCTTACCAAAAATGATATCCTTCTCCAGCCACTGGTCCCTCCTGACAATATGTCTGAAGTTTGTGAGATCAAGTTTGGCCATCCTGGCCTCCAAGGAGCACTCTGGCTGCACTTCGTCCAACATAGATCTGTTGGTTCTTTCGGCAGCCCATGGCACTTTCAATATTCTCCTCCAACACCATAATTCAAATGCATCAATTCTTCTATGGTCTTCCTTATTCACTGTCCAACTTTCATATGCATATGAGGTTATTGAAAATACCATGGCTTGGGTCAGGCTCACCTTAATCTTCAAGCTGACATCTTTGCTTTTCAACACTTTAAAAAGGCTGTGTTTTTTGATCTTCACCAGTAAATATTTTAAGTCCTCTTCATTTTCAGCAAGCAAGGTTGTATCATCTGCCTATCACAGGTTGTTAATGAGTCTTCCTCCAATCCTGATGTCACGTTTTTCTTCATAGAACCCAGCTTCTCGGATTATTTGCTCAGCATACAGGTTGAATAAGTATGGTGAAAGAATACAACTCTGTCACACACCTGTCTTAATTTTAAACCATTCAGTGTTCCTATGTTCTGTTCGAACAACTGCCTCTTGGTCCATGTTCAGACACCTCATGAGCACAATTAAGTGTTCCGGAATATTCATACTTTGCAATGTTGTCCATAGCTTGTCATGATCCACACAATCGAAAGCCTTTGCATAGTCAATAAAGCACAGGTAAACATCTTTCTAATATTCTCTGCTTCCATCCAAGATCCATTGGACATTAGCAATGATATCCCTTGTTCCACAGCCTCTTCTGAATCCGGCATGAACCTCTGGAAGTTCTCTGTCAATGTATGATGTTCTTGATGTCATCTCACAAGTCTTCTGGTCTTCAGCCTTTAAAGTGTTTAATGTATCAAATCTGTTCTTCAGATGATCTCCAAATTCACATGGGATCTATTTATTCAAGGTCATATTTTGGCTCTCGTGGACTTGTTTTCATTTTCTTTAGCTTCAGTTTGAATTTACAGATGGGTAATTGATGGTCTGTTCCACAGTCTGCCCCTGGCCTTGTTTTGACTGATGATACGGAGTTTTTCCATCATCTCTTTCCACAGATGTAGTCAATTTGATTTCTGTGTATTTCATCTGGCGAGATCCATGTGTTATGTCCATCTGTTATGCTGTCTAAAGAAGGTATTTGAAATGAACAAATCATTGAATTTAAAGAATTCTATCATGTGTTCTCCAGCATCATTTCTATCACCAAGGCCTTATTTTCCAACTACTGATCCTTCCTCTTTTTTTTTCCATCCTTTGCATTCCAATCACCAGGAATTATCAATATATCTTGGTTGCATGTTTGATCAATTTCAGATTGAAGAAGTTGGTAGAATTCTTCTATTTCCTTCTCACTGGCTTTAATGGTTGATTCATAAATTTGAATAATAGTGGTATTAACTGGGCTTCCCTGTAGGCGTATGGATAGTATCCTATCACAGACAGCGTTGTATCTCATGACTGATCTGGATATGTTCTTTTCGATAGTGAATGCAACACTGTACCTTTTCAATTAGTCATTCCCTGCATAGTAAACCATGTGGTCATCAGATTCAAAATGGCCAATACCAGTGTATTTCAGCTCACTAATGCCTAAGATAAGGAGCTCTGGTAGCGTAGTGATTACGAATCGGGCTGCGAACCGCAAGGTCAGTAGTTCGAAACTACCAGCTGTTCTGCGGGAGAAAGAAGAGGCTTTCTGCTCCTGTAAAGATTTACAGCCTCAGAAACCCTGTACAGGATCACTATGAGTTTGAATTGACTCTACAGTACTTAACAACAACAACAACAACAATGCCTAAGATATCAATGTTTATGCGTTCCATTTCATTTTTGACAACTTCCCAGATTCGTACTTTGTACATTCCATGTTCCGATTTTCTATGGATGTTACAGCTATTTCTCTTCATTTTGAATTGTGCCCCATCAGCAAATGAAGGTCCCGCGGGCTTTACTCCGTTTGTGTCATCACAGTCAACTCTACTTTGAGGAGGCAGCTCTTCCCCAGTCGCATTTTGAGTGCCTTCCAACCTGAGGGCCTCATTTTCCAGCACTATATCTGACAGTGTTTCTCTGCTATTCACAAGGTTTTCAGTGACTAAATATTCAGAAGTAGTTCACCACTTCTTCTTCCTAGTCTGTCTTTGCCTGGAAGCTCATCTGAAACCTGTCCACCATGGGTGACCCTGCTAGTATTTAAAATACCCACGGCATAGCTTTCAGAATCACAGCAACTCACAAGCCACCACAGTACAACAAACTGTCTTGTGTTATTCTATTACCTCTGATGCAGAAGTCTTCATACTATTTATTTAAATTTGCTTATTCATTTATCCATTCTTTCTTAAAATACTTGAGGTTTTGTTATGTGCCAATCAATGGGAACACAGAGATGAATATAACATAATCCCCACTCAGAGAATTTAAACAATTTAGCAAAGAGACAGACAAATGAACAGATAAGTATTTTGGGTTAGACTCCAGTTCATAACTGACTTTGTATTCCATTTTTGTGAAAGTAAATCTTGGGGCTATAGACTAAGGGAGTCTTGGGTTTTAAATCTTGGGATGATTTTGAGTAGATGATGGTGCTTGATAAAATATGAATATTCTTAAGCCAGATTAATTAATGATGAAAGACACTCTCCCTTCCCCCAAATCTATTCTTCTTTTTTGTCTTCATCTCTGTCTTCTTCTCACTCTTTCCTTTCTGGCTAAATATTAATGAAGATTTTAACATGAAGGCATTAAAAGAATGAACTAGACCCAACAAGAAGTGAAAGTGTGGAGGCGGTGTTGCTACATGCCCAAGCCGAGTTCTAGCAAGCTCTGGGGTTGGGAGGGATTTTGATTTGTTTTTGCGCTCCCCCCTGGTGCTCTGTTACTTCTGGAACTCTTTTGGACCTCTCCAGGCCCTGTTACAGTGTGGATATCAAATATGTAGCGTGGGCCGAGACGCACAAGCATGCAGCTGCGCAGACTTATTTTTAGACCCCAGGACTTCCTGGGAATTCATGACTTTTCAAATACACTCCCATTTTCGAATGTACTGAGAAGGTAGATAGAAACAATTTGTACTTTCTGCTTAACTTATTTTCTTCTGTAGGACCTCGGCTCCACGACACTTTAGCCATCCTAAGTCTCTTTATATTTAATTAGAGTATGTATGCCTGGTTATTGAAAATAATTTGGTATTGCAAACTATTCCCATGTGGTTTGATAGTTTTAGTGTGAGTCTGTAAGTTACATTATAGTGGAATTGTTTTAAAGATCTAAAGAGCTTTTAAATACTAAGAGCTCAAAAAAACAATAAAATTGTTTTAAATACCAAGAGCTCATTCCTGAGATGAAACATTTGGCCCTCATCTGAATTTGTAATTGTTTACATATTTTATGTGGAAGTAATGAAAATTAGGAGGCACACACCTACCCTTTTCAGACTTAGACTCTTATCTTTTGCTCTGGCATTGTTCTGGATGGGTAGGTCATTTGTGCGTTTCAAAGTTTTTTTTCTGGCTAGGTTGATGCTATGGGAAGGGTTGGAGAAAGTTAAAGGATCAATGTTATTTGGTGGAAAAGCAGCAACAGCTTTTTGAAGATCTCAGCTGCTTCATCCATCCTCATTCATGAAAACGATACATGTCATTTTATAGCCTAAATACTGTAAGAACAGTATTAGAAAAAGAGCTTAATCAAGTTACATTTAAAACTCACACCAACAAAAACAGCACACTATATGATGACTCATTCATGGGAAAGGATTTCTATGAAATATGAAAAATTCCTTATTTTTTTGGACCTCACTATCCCCATATGCAATAACAGGTTTTAGACTCCCAAACACTCAGTCATAACTAATAATTGATAATTCACTGCCAATGTTTGATTGTTGTTGTTAAGTGCTGTCAAGTCGGTTCCAACTCTTAGTGACCCTGTATAGGGTTTCTGAGGTGGTAAATGTTTGCAAGGGTAGAAAGCCTTGTATTTCTGCCTTGAAGCTGCTGGTGGGCTTGAACTGCCATCCTTGTGGTTTGCAGTCCAGTGCTTATCCTACAGAGCCATCGGTCTCCCCAGATTTTGAATGGAACCACTTAATTAGATAAAACTACCTCATCATGTCAAGTCCCATAAAAATGAGCAAGAACTAGGTTGCTGCTTCTTTATATTTACCTGCTATGCACATGTAAGTGTCTACAAAATATTTTTATGAATGGTTGCTGTTGTTAAGTGCCATCTAGTTGATTCTGTCTCATAATGACCCTGTATTGGGTTTCCAAGGAGTGGTTGGTGAGCTTGAACTGCCGACCTTGTGGTTCAGTGCATTAACCCACAGAGCCACAGCAAGACTCTGTGGTTGGTAGGTACCATCAAGTCAGTTCCCACTCATAGGCACCCTGTGCACAACAGAATGAAACACTGCGCCATCCTCACAATTGTTGTTATGGTTGGACCCCTTGTTGCTGCCTTTGTCAGTCCATCTCATCAAGGGTAATCGTCTTTGTCGCTGACCCTCCAGTCTTTGAATGAAAGAGGATCAAAAACAACACTCCTGTGATTAATGGGCTACAGATTCTAGTTTGATGAATCCTTCAAGACATTTTCTGGTTTTTATTATATTATTATTTAAATAGTAGAAAATATTCATGCTGTAGACAAGTAACTACTTAATATATATATATAGTTGTTCAATAATAAAGATACATGATGGTGGTGCTGGTGTGCTAGGGAGTTGATTTTGACTCATAACGACCCTGAACAGGATTTCCGAGGCTGTAAATCTTTACGGGGTCAGAAAGCCTCATCTTGCTCCTGGTAGTTTCGAACTGCTGAACTTAAGGTTAGCAGCCCAACTCATAACCACTATGCTACCAGAGCTCCTTAGATAGATGTGTAGGTACATAGATAGATCAGTCTGAAAAGACTCACTGACTACCTATGAGATCTCTGACCTGAGAGTGATATCTTCTCAGATATGATCTGTTGTAAATATACCTCAGAAAAATCTTTGGCTTCTTCATGTGATATAGGATATTAACGTATTCAGTGACTATAGGATATCACAAGGTCACTTACTAGGATATTTTCTTTCCTAGCATTACAGAGGGGCTGGGTTTTGTCTTGATCTCTTTCTCTTCAAGTAATGACCATTCTCTTCCCTATTTTGCTTGAAAAAGATAGACAGTATTAACATTTAAGCATGATTTTCTCCTTGATTCTCATATATGTATTGCCATTATCATGTACTGGACAGTGAATAAAGAAGACGGAAGAAGAATTGATGTATTTGAATTGTGGTGTTGGCAAAGAACAGTGAACATACGGCAGCCTGCCAGAAGAAAGAACCAAGTCCAGTCAAAATGTTCCTTAGAGGCAAGGAAGCCAAGACTTTGTCTCATGTTCTTTAGGAATGTTGTCAGAAGGGACCAGTCCCTGGAGAAGGACACTATGCTTGGTAAAGTGTGTGGCAATGTAGGCTAAGCATTGGATTGCTAACTGCAAGGTCAGTGGTTCAAACACAACAAGTCGCTCCGCAGAAACCCTATACAGGGTTTCTATGAGTCAGAATCTATTTGATGGCACTTTGAACTGCACAGTTGGCACTTCAAGCTCACCAGCTGCTCCTCAGAAACACTATACAGGATCGCATTGGTTTGAATCGACTTGATGGTATTTAACAACAAGCAACAATGAAAGTAGAGGATCAGCAACAAATAGCGGAAGATCCTCACGGATATGATTGGCACAGTGGCAGGAGCAATGGGCTCAAACAGAACCTTTGTGAGGGTGGTGCAGGACCTGGCAGTGGTTTCTTCTGTTGTGCATGGTGGGGGTGGTGTGCCGTGGAGTTGGCACCAACTCATCGCAACCCTGCATAGGGTTTCCGAGGCTATAAATCTTTACTGGAGCAGAAAGCCTCATCTTTCTCCCATTGAACTGCTGGTAGTTTGGAACTGCTGACCTTGAGGTTAGTAGGCCGACTCGTAACCACTCTGCTACTGGTGTGCACATAGGGTAGCTATGAGTTGGAAGTGGCTTGACAGCATCTAACAACAACAACATTGTAAAGATAGGTAATTAGTAAATTAAGGAAAATGTTGTCAGTCTTTTCACCCTTGGAGATGGAAAGAGTCAAGGTGCTGTCGTATAATATGTTGTCCTGTTGTTGTATTCTTTCTGAAATGGTGCACCCATGGATTATCTTCCCGTTTCAGTACAGCTGTGAGCAATTCCCTATAATATTCTTGTGAAGTTTAGTTATTATTGTTGCTAAGTGCCATCAAGTTGGTTTCAACACCATGTATAGGATTTTCAAGGAGTGGTTGGTGGGTTTGAACCGTCGATCTTGTGTTTATCAGTCCAGGGCTTCTTCTAGATGCCTCACCAAGACATTTCAAATTCCTGATTAATTCTAGGCAAATTAAAATGTATACATTAATGCTGTTCTTAAAACAAACATGTGAAAAGAAAAATCTTTCAAATTCCATTTTTACAATAATTGAAACGTTGACCTTTCATGCATTAAAGGAAAATCAGATTAAATCTCGTCGGGGAAGGATTCTATGCCCCACCTCAGTTTATGTGATACCTCTAGGTTTTACCCGCCTCCTCCCCCTCATTTTTCTACTTGTTTGTGCTTCAGACTTCCATCAGCACCCAGTACTGTTAAGACATCTCACTATAGCTATTGGGTGAGTCACTGACTATTTACTGATTCCCTGAAGGCATTGCCAAAGATGTGCATCTAGTTTACTTCCTGATATTTTTGGAAAAGTCTGCAAAATCCAGAACAGCCCACCTAGACATTTGCACGCTTTACCAGATACTTGCAGGTCCTTACCTAGGTTGTATCCTTTCACCATGTCATTCAATCTGTTTGGTGAGCAAATAATCTGAGAAACTGGATTATTTGAAGAAGATGTGGTGTCAGGATTGGAGGAAAATTCATTAACAACCTTCAATATGCAGATATGAGTCAATCTTGCTTGTTGAAAGCAAAGAGGACTTAAAATAGTTACTGATGAAGATCAAAGACTATAGCCTTCAATATGGACTGTACCTCAATGTAAAGAAAGCAGAATCCTCAAAGCTGGACCAATCAATAACATCATGATAATCGGAGAAAAGACTGAAGGTGCTAAAGACTTCATTTTGCTTGGATCCACAATGAACTCTCGTGGAAGCAGCAGTCAGAATCAAATAATGTATTGCATTAGGCATATCTGCTCCACAAGACCTCTTTAAAGTGTTCAAGAGCAAAGGTTTGAAGACTAAGATGCTCCTGACACAAGCTATGGTATTTTCAGTAACCTCATGTGCATGTGAAATTTGTACAATGAATAAGGAAGACCATTGTTGTTGTTAAGTGCTGTCACATCGAGTTCGACCCGTAGTGACCCTGTACAGGGTTTCCAAGGCTGTAAATGTTTACAGGAGCAGAAAGCCTCCTCTTTCTTCCATGGAACAGCTGGTAGTTTCGAACTGCTGACCTTAAGGTTCACAGCCTGATTCGTAACCACTACGCTACCAGAGCTCCTTAAGGAAGACCATAGAATTATTTAAATTATACTGTTGGAGAAGAATATTAAAAGTACCACGGACTGCCAGAAGAACAAACAAATCTATATTGGAAGAAATACAACCAGAATGCTCCTTAGAAACTAAGATGGTAGGGCTTAGTTTCTTATTCTTTGGACATGTTATCAGGAGCGATGAGTCCCTGGAGAAGGACAACATGCTTAGTAAAGTGGAGGGTGAGTGAAACAGAGGAAGGCCCCCAATGAAACGAATTGACATAGTGGCAGCAACAATGGGCTCAAATGAAACAATTGTATGGATGGTACAAGACCAGGCAGCGTTTCGTTCTGTTGTACACAGGGTGGTGGTGAGCTGGAATTGACTTGTCAGCTTGAGGACTAAGGTGCGCCTGACCCAAGCCATGGTATTTTCAGTAACCTCATATGCATGTGAAAGCTGGACAGTGAATAAGGAAGACCATAGAAGAATTGATGCTTTTGAGTTATGGTGTTGGAGGAGAATATTGAAAGTGCCATAGGCTGCCCATAGAACCAACAGATCTGTGTTGAAAGAAGTGCAGCCAGAGTGCTCCTTGGAGGCCAAGATGGCCAAACTTCGTCTCTCATACTTCGAACATATTGTCAGGAGGGACCAGTGGCTGGAGAAGGAGATCATGTTTGGTAAGGTGGCGGGTCAGAGAAAAAGAGGAAGACCCCTAGCAAGATGGATTGGCAAAGTGGCAGCATCATTGTGGTCAAGCATGGCAACAATTGTGAGGTTGGCTGGCCCAGGATCGGACAATGTTTCGTTCTGTTGTGCATAGGGTCGCTATGAGTCGATACCGACTCGATAGCATCTAACAACAACAACATCAACTTTGGTACAATTCTGAAATAGTCACTGTTAGATTTCTTAATGGCCTTACAATCAAATGAATAGTGGGTCTAGAAAGTTCAATGCTGAGATCAAATTTTAAGATCTCAGTGGTTACTAATAGTTAAATTTCTGCTGTAATTCATATTAAATTTCTATAGCATATTTAAACTCAAGATGGAGTTTACTTGACAGGGACACAGAAATAACTTTTGGTGAAACACAGAAAAAGGCTTGTGTAGAACAGATCATTTACTATAACCTGTTTAAACGAATGCCATATGGATCGGATTTCTTTCCAAAGTGAAAGCTGACATAATACACTAACATGTGTCAGATCAGCTTGATGTAAATCTCTAAGTTTTGGTAAAGAGAAGAAGATCCCTAGTGTTAAACATTAACCTACATATCCTACTTTTGCTTAAAAGTAACAGCTCCTGTTGGACAGACTCCAGTTCACTTTCTTCATCTGTACAATGGAACTAATACTCCAGTGTAGACTGACAAGATTGTTTCAAGGAGGAAATGGAATCATGCCTGTAAAGTGCTCAGTATAATGCTTGGTATATAATATCTAATCCTTGGGAACTATTGTTACATTTCTGTACAATGGAAGTTGTGATGTAAGAATTTTCTATCGGCAATGACTCGATGCCACTTAACAACAACATCAATCTATAAAAAGTGAAAGCAAAAGTAAAATTTCTAATGAAACTCCAGAAGTTCAGTCCCCTTTCCTTTCTTAGTTTTTGTGGAATATCTGCAAATAATGACAGTACTTTTAAAAAGTTTGTAGAAAAATAGAATGAAAAGATAATAGAATTTTTTCCAGGCACTTTTTGAAGCCTCCTCTTACAGATGCATGTTTTATATGTGTGTAGAGCTGTGTCCCTCCGAATACAAATCCAGACAAAGGAGAAGGAAAAGGAACAGGGGTTGTCACTAAGTCAGGAAAGCTGTGGTTATAAATCAAGTTTGTGTTGGGGGAGGGATTGTACAGGAATCATCTTACCATGTTCTCTTGCTCTAGTGCTAAGAATTGTGATCCAGTATAAAAAACACGGGGCTATGAGGTCACTTGTGCCTACATGCAACAAGTCTCTGCTGGGGAGATGAGGCCATTTTGGTACATATGTGTGTGGTTCAAAGGAATCAGTCTTTGGACGTGTTTTTTATTTAAGAACATATGGATTCCAGTTCTTTGGGACACATGCAGTTTTTCTTTTGGCTTGGGGAAAACTCAATGTTAGGGGTTTGGACAAGTGGTTAATGCTGTCTCTTTTAAAAACAAAATCTTATAAATAAACCAAACATTGGATACAGTATATAGTAGTAGTTTTTGTTTTTTGTTTTTTTTTTTACTGAAATGTTTGTTGTCTACATTTTGGTGCAAATAAAAGTCAGCCTGGACTCCTAGACACCAGCAAGTTCTCCTGCTGTGTGTAACTTCTCTTTTTGCTCTTCTTCTACCTAGAGTTTTCTTAGCTGGTCTCCTTGCTGTTTGTTCGATTCTTGGAGTCTGTTGTGAGGTGTCCTATAAATTAAATATCTAAGGTGATGGATGTTTGCTTGTCTCAAGGAAATTACATGCATGACTATTTTGGCCAAATCTTACCTGGGTGGTGCTAACGGTGTGCTTGGTTGCTGTCCAAAGGTTGGCAGTTCAGGTACACTCAGAGGTCCCTCAGAAAAAAGGCTTGGCGATCTTATTCTGAAAAATCGGTCACTGGAAGCCCTGTGGAGCACGGTTCTACTTCAACACAGTTTGAGGCTGCCATGAGTTGCAGTTGACTACTAGTTTTAGTCTGATATAGCAGAAATGTGTTTTGTAAAAAGTTTAACCGTACACTAGCATCAACTGGTTGGAAATTTCTAGAAGACATAAATTCATTCTGGATTTAAAAAGTGTACATCCAAATGATCTGGCAAGTCATCATTAGTAACAACTTTTGGCTACGAAATGTGTGTAACCATTTGAAGAGAAGTAGAACACTCAACTTTTTTATGACTAAATTATTTTCTACTTTGCAATTTTGGTTGATATGTGTTTTCAATAATGGAAGGCATGGTGAAATAAAGGGAACAAATGTTGAGGTAATAAGAATTTTGATACAATGATGTGGCACATATGTGGCCCAAGTGGGCTCTGGTAGTAAGAATGATGTGACAAGGCCTGTTTCTCAAGGTTTGTGCAGTTAGACAGGTCCCCGCCTGCTCGTAGTTAGTGCATTCTTCAACTGACGTAACAGAGAGGCTGAAGATACAGTCATGAAACATTTAGATATTTGTGCTTGAAAATTTTATATAAAATTTACTCTATGTTGGACCAGTAAGTCTTTTGTAAATATTTCTTGATTGACTAAATGAGATTTATCAATCGGAAGCAGCAGTTAGAAAATGGGTTGAGGCAGGTTGGGAATTAATATAATGTAGAAAGATGTAGGAAGAGGAAACCCCAGGAAGGGGGGAAAATATGTTTAGAGCAACAGACAACAGTGAGGATGAGACTCTATGCAGGTAAGGGGCACTGGGGTGGGGAGGTGGGTGCCTTAGGTGGGGACAGAATGATTTAGGACCATGCTTCTCAAACCTCTAATGCCCATGATGAACGATCTGCTTTGTTTGTTAGCTTGCATTGTTTTCTTAAATTTCTAATCTGCTGCTTTTGTAAAATTCAATAACTGAATTACTAGGAAAAATGATTTGGTGATATGAAAATATCCAAATGTCCACTTTCTTTTTTTTTAATGCTTTGTTGTGAATTAGGTGATTGTTTACATGTGAGAACATTAGTTTCACATTGATCCCGTTGTATATCATTTTCTTGCCATGGTTACAATCCCCTCCATGCATCATCCATCTACCAAAGGGTATACCCTGCATGCCTGTCCCCGGTAGTCTGTACACAGCCCCTCTCCCTCTCTGTGTCCAAAGTCCTCAGCCGCTCCATCTCCCCACGTCATCATCTTTGCCTCCGTCCCTGGCATCACTGCTTCTCTAGGTAGGGTTCCATTCTCCGCTCTTCTCCCTTGATGGGCCCAGGGACTTCTGCTCCTAGACTGCAAAGTTAATCACTCCCCTACCTTTGCCACAAAATGTCTACCTTTACATTTCCAGCCCTTATAATCAGACCTGGTAACAATTATTCATTATTATATCACAAGAGACTTATCCACATCTCCTTTCATCAGCCCCGACTAGACAGAATGGATGCTACTCAGTGGAGATTCTACCTTTCTCCGTGCCCTCTGGATCTAGGTTCCCTCTTGAAAGCTTGTAAGTCAGTCACTTCTTCCCTCTGTAGAACCCCCATTCTGGGTAGCCAATGTCCAAGTTGCCCATCCCTGTCCTCTCCGTGTGCGGAGGGGGTGGGAATGCTCCTCGTTGTGAAGATTTATTTCCTCTTTTGAGCTACTGCTTCCATAGGTGTAGGTCAAGTTCATCAAATTGTATCAGATTATTCTTTTTTCCCTCTTGTTTCTTCTTCTTGTTGAGCTCTGATCATCTAGTCCTAACATTATTCCCCTCTTTTCCTCTTTGAAGTCATGCCTCAATCCTTGTGTCCTGAAGTTCTCTTATTCCAAGGTTGTGCATACATCGTCATTTACCCCTGTCCCACCTAGCCCATGTGAACCTGCCCAACCATTCTCCCATCCACCTTGTTCTTCTTTTTCCCCTCCCCTTTCTTGTGTATTGCAAGTTCCCCCCTCCCCCAGCTCTCCTGTGTCTGTTCCCTACCTTGTGCTCTTTCTTTCCCTCCCTCCCTCCCCACCTCTCATTCCATACATACCGGTGATCAGCACTTATATATATAGATTTCCACCCCCCTTTTTCGGTTCACTTTCTATTTCTGGTTATCTCTCATCAACCAATAGAAAAGCAGTTCATTAAATGATGCTGGATTTCAGATCACATTCTGAGTAGTACAGGCTTAGGGAACATTCTAAGATGAAGCTGGAAGGAGGTTGGAGCTAGATGGTGAAGAATCATTTGTAGTTTTGTGTTCTGAGCACAGATGTCCTCAGACTTGGGACTAGTTGAATGGACCACTCTCTGCTATCCTCTTGGATTTGCACTGCAGATTAATTTGTTTAAAACTTGCATGCTGAAGAAATATTTGATACAAACACACATTTAAAAATAATGTCAATTTAGAAAATTATTGGTTGGTGTCACTTACATTACTCTGTATTTCTCTGTTTGGGAATTGTGGTGCTGCAGGGTAATGCACTGGACAACAAGATCACTTTGAGCCGCAAGGTGGGTGGTTCAAACCCAGCAGCCGCTTCCCAAAAACCCTATACAGGGTCCCTATGAGTTGGAACCTACTCAATGGCACTTAATAATGACAAAGGCAACATGTATACTTTGTTTTGGAAACGTGGGTTTATTTAAGTAGCATGACACATTTCCAAGTTTTTTCTTCCCTCTTCTCATCTTCTACTTGAGTTGGATGAGTTTTACAGCAGATTTCTAAAGAGACCAGAACTGACCTTTTGGCCCTTCCTGCCTTGTGCTGTCTTGCTTTTTGACATTATCTTCACAGTCACAAGGCTTTGAGATGCTGCGAGTGCAAAGGACCACGCTGGGCAGGCTGGGACACAGCTTCTGTCGAGGCTTTAACCACAAAGCAGTGGTGGCTCTCAGGCGGGAGGACGTGAACGCCTGGGAGAGACGAGCGCCTCTAGCCCCCAGACACATCAAAGGTATCACCAATCTGGGCTATAAGGTCTTAATACAGCCTTCAAATCGACGGGCCATTCATGATAAGGTACGTATTTCTGATTTTTAAAATATGTGGGAATAGACCATGCTAAGAAGTATGCAAGAAACATGGACAATTTTGAGAAACAATTTTGCAACCACAGTAATAGCAAGTAAACAGTATGTGTGTGGCTACATAGTTAGCTATGTATGTGTACAGGAAGACATAAGTGAGCAAATGCATATTTATATGTAGGTGTATCTGTAAGTGTATGTACATACATACATTTGAGTGTACTGTATACTGTTGTTGTTGTTAAGTGGTGTCAAGTCGCTCCTGAGTCATAGGGTTTCTTTGCTGCAGCAGAAAGCCTCATCTTTCTCCTCCAGAGCAGCTGATGAGCTTGAACTGGAAGCCTTGTGGTTGGCAGTCCAGTGTTTATCATATAGTACCACCATGCTTCAATGTTGCATATATAATATCAGTTAAGGACGCTATGAAGACATGTAAACAACTCATGGATTGGTTTAAGGAATTAAAAGTCTTGGTTCTTTGCATTGGTGGACAACTTAGTCATCTGACACAATTCATAAAGTTAATATTCTACTCGTTCGTTTAGTGGGTAGCCTGTTGTTGTTGTTGTTAAGTGCCTTCGAGTTGGTTCTGACCCAGTGACCCTGTATAGAGTTTCCAAGGAGTGGCTGGTGAGCTTGAACCTCTGACTTTGAGGTTCCAATGACTTTGCAGTCCAGCGCATTAACCCACAGTGTCACACCAGGACTGCTGGTGGTATAGGGAGTCCTTAAAGCTTCTGAGTGGCCATGTAAGTTATAGCTATTTGTTTCTGCCCATCTTGAGCAAAAGAGAAAGAAGGAAACCAAAGGCTTCAAGGAGAAACTGGTCTACAGGACTAATGACAGGTATGAACTAAGGTCTCTTCTAACCAGAGATCAGATAAACTAGATGGTGCCCGGCTACCACCATTACTAACAGTAGCCAGTCGTAGATAGAATGGGAGAAAAATGTAGATCAAAAACCATATTCCTAAAAATATACCAGACCTGATGTGCACTGTGGGATAAAGCACTACTAGACCGCAGCGTTGGTTTGAACCACAAAGTCAGTGGTTCAAACTCACCAGCCACTCCTTGGAAACTGTATACAAGGTCGTTATGAGTCGAAACCAACTCAATGGTACCTAACAACAAGAAGAATAACTGGACTGAAAGAGACTGGAGGACCCCAAGACTGCTGCTTTAACATAACTTTTGGCACTGAAGTCATTGCTGAAGGTAAGTCACTTTTCAACCAAATAATTGATTGGCTTTTTAAACAACATCACCCATGATTAATGTGCTCCCACAAACAACTGAGTATATGGACTCAAATAGTCAACATTTACTGAAAAACAAAGAGGAGAAGACAAGGCAGGAAAGGGAAGCTAGATCAATGGAAACAGAGCAAACCAAATAGAAATCATGAGAATGCTGTGACATTGTGGAAATTGTAGACAAGGTCATGGAACAATTTGTATAAAAATTGTTAAATGGAAAGCTAATATGGGGTGTAAACTTTCACCTAAAACATTATACAATATTGTTAAAAAATATATGGGCATAAAATGAACCTGTATGTGAAAATTAAAGAGCATCTCGGTGAACATTAAGTGCTTGTTTTACTTTGGAGTCCTGGTGTGGCACTGTCGGAGAAGCACTGGATTGCAAGTTTGGTTTGAACCACAAGGTCTGTGTTTGACAGCACTTAACAATAAACAACAGCAGTGTTACTTTAATACCACTTAGCATTGGGAGACAAAAGTAAACAGGAACCATATTTGTTACAGGGAATGCTTCCTTTTGTTGAGTTTATTCATGAGAGTTTATTTACCTTGCCAGCCACTGTGCGAAGCCCCTAAGGTTATCATTTGGTTCTGTTTCGTCTACTTAATGACAGTCTGGTAAATACTTCATTGTATGGATGAACTGTGGTTTATTTAACCAGGCTGTGCTAAGTGGACAAATGGACTAATTGGACAAAAAGCCAGCCAGAAACTATGCATTAATTCTCTTACTTTGTCTCCTACTTGTCTTTACTTTACTCTAAAGTAGATTCCTAACAAGATTGATCTTCATTTTATCCAACTGCCAGATTGGTGCTCTCTGAATTCTGCCCTGATCATGCCACCCCTTTATTTAACACTCTGAAATGACTGTCCTTTGCCTCCCTGTACCAGCTGTGCAGTCCTGGACAAATCTATAAGTCTCAGGTCTCCTTTTTGTAAAACAGCAGTCATGGTGCCTACCTCTTGGTACCATTCAATGAGATAACACATGGCAAAACGTTTAACAAAGTACATAGTAAACTATTAGTAAATATCAATGATTATTGCTGTTATTGTTACTTATTAACCAATAATATTCATGTTACTCTTAAATTCCATGATGATATTCAAATTTACTTTTCCAGATTAATTTACCCATCATGCCCTTGCTCCCCTGCGTCCATATTTGTGTATATGTATTTAATGACTCTCATTGATATTGTTGTTGTTGTTAAGTGCAGTCGAGTTGGTTCTGAGTTGGTATAGGGTTTCTGAGGTTCAAACTGACCTTGCAGCCCAGCTCATTAACCCGTAGAGCCACACCAGGACTCCTCATTGGCATTTCCACTTTGTAGTTCCCATCTCTCTCTCTCTCCAAATCCTTCCCAGTATTTTAGGTAAACTTGAATTTCCACATTTCCCTGATCATCCCACCTAGGTATTATCTCAATATACGTTAAGTTACGACACCGTTTTGTTATTATTGTTGTTGTTATGTGCCATGGAGTCGGTTCCGACTCATAGCGACCCTGTATAGGGTTTCCAAGGCTGTAAATCTTTACGGGAGCAGAAAGCCTCATCTTTCTCCCACGGAACAGCTGGTAGTTTCGAACTGCTGACCTTGCGGTACGCAGTCCGATTCGTAACTACTACGCACACCATTTAGATTCTGTTAATCAGACGGTTCTTTCTAATTCCGCCTTGTTTTCCTGTGATCCTGGCTTCTGTACTATGTTTTTGAGCTCCTTTATGGGATGGATTTTGCCTTGAATACATTCCACTGTACAAACTAGGACAGTGATAAATACTAAAGGTCCCGAGGTGGTACAATGCGAACTGAACCAAAAGAAATGAAAAGTAAATGAAGATACACGAGGGATCTTCAAAAAAGTCACGGAAATATTCATTATCTATTAATTCCATTTTCCCACCAACATTTTGAAGACTCTTCGTATTATTTTACCTTTTAAAAAATATAACTTAGTAGTAAGTCACTATTGAGTATTGAATGTTTCAGTGCATTGCTGGTACAAAATATGCACTTCACAAGCGTAGTTATTTAAATTGCCTGTGGTAGTGGTTATGATCAAGCTATAATCTCTTCTTAAATATGAGCATGTGCTAAATTTTTAAAATTATTTTTGCTACCCAACTCAACCTTGATGAATTTCCTTTAACCAGTAAGTAAAAAAAAAAAAAAATTAGAGATATCTGTTCTATTATTTGTTGTTATTGATACAGAATTTTGTTCCTTCAGGAGATTAAGCCTTTATCTATATTTTCCACAACTATTTATTGGAGAAAATATAAATGAGGAGCATAATAACCTTTCATCCAAATTACATTCCCAGGAATATGTCAAAGCTGGTGGCATTCTTCAGGAGGATATTTCTGAAGCTTGTCTAATTTTGGGAGTTAAGAGACCCCCAGAGGAAAAATTAATACCCAAGAAGACTTATGCCTTCTTCTCCCACACAATCAAAGCACAAGAGGCCAATATGGGCTTGTTGGATGAGATCCTAAGACAGGTAATTAGTGACAAACATTCATAAATATTAACGTGGATGAGTAATGTATTTTGCTTTTAACTCTGCATAGAGTTTTAGTTTTCTTTCATCGGAGAGGAAATATGTCATGTTCAAACCCACCAGCTACTATTTGGAAACCTATACAGGGTTGCTATGAGTTGGAACTGACTCAATGGCACTTAACAATTCATGTCCATAGAAAAAGCAGTGGACAAGATGGTCCCCTGAATGGTTTGCATCTCTTAGGGCTCTCTGCTATGCAAGCTTAGAGATTGTAATGGGAGAAACCAAGCATATTTCATTGCTTTTATATCCTTAAATGAAAAGAATGATCAAAGTTTTCCCCTCTAAGTGACCGCCAATTAATAAAACTAAGTTTTCAGTTACTACCAATTAGAATTTGGGAGCTGACAAGATCCATGTTGTTGTTGTTATGTGCTGTCGAATAGGTTCCGACTCAGTGATCCTGTGTAGGGCTTTCAAAGAGCAGCTGGGGAGTTTAGAACTGCTGAATTTATGGTCGGTCAGCAGAACCTTTGTTTTTGTTGTGAAGTGTTCTTGAGTCAGTGCTGACTCATAGTGACCCTTGACTGTATGTAGGGTTTCTGAGGAGCAGCTGGTGAGTTTGAACTGCTGACTTTGCAGTTCAACTGACCTTAAGGTTAAAGTGCTTACCCTATGGCACCACTAGGGACCATATAGTTCACCAACTTTATTTTTTAGATTGGACCCAAAGCGGTAAAGTAACTTAGTAGAGGTTTCACATTTCTGTGAATACAGAATTGGACTGCAAGCTCTTTTTGTATTTATTAACATTTGTAATGGAAAAAAGCATTTTCTGGGATGCAAGTGCTACTGAAAAGCCAGCAGCTGTTTAAAATATCCATTCAATAAGTATTTACTGAACACCTTTAGTATGTCTGATACTGTTCACTGCATGAAAGGAAAAATGGTAAGATATTCCTGTCCTCATAGAGTTTGCGTTCTAGTGGGAGAAGACAGTCAATACACAAATAAGTAATACATCTTGTATATCATTAGGTGATAAGTGTAACAAAACAGAAAGAGAAAAGGAGTACTGAGTTCTGGGGAAGAGTAGATTCTGATTTAAACAGGATGACTGAGAGGGCTTCATTGAGAAGGTGGCATTTGAGGAAAAATTTGAAGGAGGTGAAGAAACCAGCCACATCCAGCTGGTGAAGAGTTATTCTAACCAGAGGAAATAGTAATAGTTTAAGTAGATCATGCTCTAAAATGTTTATTCTGAGGCAGATGCATAGAGACAAAAGTTTATTAGTAGTTACCAGGCACTTGAGGGAGGAGGAAATGGGGAGTCCTGAATTTCTAAGGGGTACTGAGTTTCTGTTTATTTTGTTGTTAAGTTCTGTTGAGCTGATTCTGACCCATACTGAGACCCTCTGTAGGATTTGCAAGGCCGTCAATCTTTCTGGGAACAGAAAGCCTATCTTTCTCCCACAGAGTGGCTGGTGGGCTCAAACCAGTGACCTTGTGGTTAGCAGTCTATTGCTTATCCTATGCAGCCACCCAGCCCTGTTTAGAAGAATTTCTGTTTATGTGGATGAGAAACATTTGGAAATGGTAGTGGTGATGGTTGCGCAACATGGTGACTGCCTTTGGTGTTCTTGAGTTGTGCACATAAAAAATGGGTAAAATGCCAAGGTTTTCGTACATATGTTTTACCCTAGTGCAAAAGAAATGCTAATTCTGCGTGCTGTGTGGAAAATAGGAAGAAGGAGCAGTAAGGTTAGTCTAGACTCTGGGCCATCCAGGCTGGTTGCTTTATCAGGCTTGTGGAATTGAAGGCTGTGATATGTGGATGTAAAAATGGCATGATGGAGGGGCTGTCTGACCGCTTTTAACTTTGCAATGGGGAGAAAGACTCAAGATTAACAGCCAAGAATGATACCTGTGAGGTGGGGGTCAGACCGGCTTCCCACCTCCAACCTTTTCCCCAATTCTGACACCAACCATCCTTCTTTGGTTACTTCTCTGCTGGGTTCTGTAACTCATTGTGAGATCACACAGAATTCGCAGACCTTACTCATCATTATGGGGTTTAGTAGGGAAGTAACAGGTTACAACACAGGATTGGAAACATCTCCTGACTCAGTTCTTTAATCAGGACAGTCTCCTCTCAGGTGTGGCTCTCTTTGACCCTTGACCTGTCAGACCCTTGGGTGTTGCCTTGCTTGGGGCAGAGCTCTTTTAGCTTTACTGATGAGCCAGAGGTGTCCTACTTTACCAGTAAACATCAACCCAAAGATGCTCATCTCTAGCTCTGTGGGTCAACAAACGTAATTCCACCAAGTGTTCAGAGGCCTCTACACTACCTGCAAGCCTTCTGCCCAAAGGCACTCACTCAGCTTTCTTGCTCTGTGGTCCCAGAAGTCCATAGTGCCATCTCCTGCAGGTCTCCTGGGCCTGCTGCTCCCGTTTCTTTGCTGTTGCCTCTTGTTGTCTCTTCTTGTCTCAGCCAGTCTTAAGCTCTCTCTCTGCATGAGAGTAGGGAGTAAGCAGACAGAGGAAATTCAAGGTCAAAGTCTGTTTGACCCTTAACTAATAGACTAGAACCTGACAATCAGGGAGAGAGTAGGAGAGTTTACAATGTAGGAAAATATATTTCATGTAGACATATAGAGCATATTCCTATTAACTAAATATGCCAAACCTGGGCTATAGTTAATTTGCAGTTTTTCTGAAGAAAACATTCAAAAAGTAATTCATGAAAATAATATTATAAGAAGTTTTCACCTTAAGCAAATAAACTCCTAAAAAAGTCTTTTAGAACCATTTTTGTTATGTGAACATTCTTCGTTCATTATAAGAAAATTAGTAAAAATAAACCTGGCAGGATTATTTTTTGGCAGCATTTTGTAACCAATTTTTGGAGTTAGATGAATATTAAATAACATCCTTAAATTCATGCACAAGCTAAATAATGGTATGATCCTTGAGGAAATAAAATGACTTTAAAATATTCTAAAATTACTATGTTTCAATTGCTTTGAAGCATAAATTAATAAAGTTATCCTGAGAGACGAGAGATGGTGAAGTTTGCAAAGAAAGGAGAAGAATGAATGAAATTTTAGTGAAGGAAGTGAAAATAAGTCAGGTGTTAACTTTTTGAATGCAGCTTTGCCCGTAGAAAGTTGGAGAGAAAAAGAGGGAAATACAAAGTAAGAGAGAGAAAAAGAGAGAGCTTTGTGTAAAGACTGGAGAGGGAGGGAGTGTTGTTATTGTTTTTAAGGGAGACATTGGCATGTTTAGGCTGAGAGGAAGGAGTCAGTGTAAAGAAGGATGATACAGGAGAGAAGAGGTATCATTGCAGGAGACTGGTTTTGGAGAACACGGGAAAGAGTTGGGATCTAATTGCCTTTCTGGTTGTCTCAGAAAGGAGGAGGAGCAGAAAGGATGGATGTGAGGGTGTATGGCGATGTAGAGACATTCACAGGTCAGGGAGCAAGAAGTTCAAGGAAATCATACATTTGTTACTTCATTGATTACCATCAAGGGACACTTAGCATCTTGCTATGAATATTTTTCATCTTCATATTTCTCTGTGATCCCACTAATTGATGTGTAACCTAGCATTGTCTCAACAGTGTAGGGACTTCCTCATAGCTCCTTATGTTAACACATCAAAATACATTTTGTAAGAGGAAAAAACCTGTGATATAATTGCTTGTTCATTGTCTTATTCAGTGTTTCTTGTTTTTGTGTGCAGTAAGTTAGTGCTGAGTTATGGTGACCCTGCGTAGGGTGTCTGAGGAATGGCTGGTTGATTTGAACTGCCAGCCTCGTGGTTAGCAGTCCAGTGTTTATCCCAGAGTGCAGCACCACACTTCTATAATGAAAATACAACAAATGGATGACTTTAGCAAACAAAAACTAATTTGTCTCACTGTTCAGGAAGCTAGAAGTCCAAATTCAGGGCGCTGGCTCTAGGAGAAGGCATTCGCTCTCTGTTGGCTCTGGAGAAAAGTTCTTGTCCCTTCTCAACTCCTGTTTCTGATCAGTCTTCATGTGGCTAGTCACTTCTCACCCCCATCTCTGCTCTCCTTACTTGTTTGTTGTTGTTGTTGTTAAGTGTCATTAAGTCTGTTCCTACCCATAGTGACCCTGAACAGGGTTTCCGAGGCTGTAAATCTTTACGGGAGCAGAAAGCCTCATCTTTCTCCCGCGGAGCAGCTGGTAGTTTCAAACTGCTGACCTTGTGGTTTGCAGCCCGATTCATAACCACTACGCTACCAGAGCTCCTTCCTTACTTGTTTAGTCTCTTTTATATTTCAAAAGAGATTGACTCAAGATATACCCTACACTAACCTTGCTTCATTAAAATAACAAAGGCAACCATTTCCCAAATGGGATTGTAGCACAGACAGAGAGATTAGTATTTACAACGCATGTTTTTGGGGGAAATAATTCAATTCATAATACTCACATGTGTTTTTACTCATTGATATTAAGCTTAATGGGGCTAATTTGAAATTTTGATCCTTTCTTCAGGAAATCCGACTTATTGATTATGAAAAAATGGTGGATCATAGAGGAACACGGGTAGTGGCGTTTGGACAGTGGGCAGGCGTGGCAGGTAGGCATGTTAGGGCTTTTCCCTCACCTGCTTTCTTACTTTGCTTGTGGGATAACTTTATTTTTGCTTACCTGTGTCAGGAATTTTACTTAATTGTGTTCATGAAGAACTTGACCAAGAGGCAATTGTATGAAAAGAACAAAGGGATACTGAATGATTTTAAATAAAAAAGGTGTGCTCCAGGTTTGTATTCTTTCTCCACACTTATTCAGTCTGTATGCTGATCAAATAATTTGAGAAGCTGGATTATATGAAGAAGAATGTGACATCAGAATTGGTGGAAGACTCGTTAAGAACCTGAAATATGCAGATGACACAACTTTGCTTGCTGGAAGTGAAGAGGACTTGAAATAACTTCCTGATGAAAATCTAAGGATACTATGGATTGCTCCTCAATGTAAAAAAAAAAAAAAAAAAAATCCTCACAACTGGACCGATAAATGGAGAAAGATCGACGTTGTCAAATGTTTAATTTTGATTAGATATGCAATCAACACTCACAGAAGCAGCAGTCAAGAAATTAAATGATGTTTTGCATTAGGCAAATCTGCTGTACAAGACTTCTTGAAAATGTTCAAGAGCAAAGATGTCATTTTGAGGACTAAGGTGTGTCTGCTCCAAGCCATGGTAATTTCAGTCTTCTCATATACATTTGAAAGTTGGACAATGAATAAGGAAGACCATAGAAGAATCAATATATTTGAATTATGTTGTTGGTGGAGGATACTGAAAGTACCATGGACTTCCAGAAGAAACAAATCTGTCTTAGATGGAGCACAGCCAGAATGTTTCCTAGAAACAAGGATGGTGACAATTTGTCCATTGTCAGGAGACACCACTCACTGTAGAAGGACGTCATGGTTGGTAAAATAGAGGGTCTGTGAAAAAGAGGAAGACCCCCAATGAGATGGATTGACACAGTGACTACCACATAACATAACAACCTCAAACATGACGACAATTGTGAGCCTGTTGCAGGGCTTTGCAGTACTTATTTTGTTGTGTATGGGTTGCTATGAGTAGGAACCAGTTTGAAGGCACCTTGTGATAAGAACAACAACAGCTTAGCTATTTGTACCATGAAATAGCTTGTGGGAGTCCTAGAGCCAATTGCCACTGATTTCATTTGTATTTATAGGTTTTAGGCTTGGAGAGACTGGGACATATATAAACACTGATAAGAATCAGTCAATAGAAAGGGATAGTAAAAGGAATAATCCAAGAGTTAATGCCATGGGAAGTGGTAGGGTCCCCTCAGGGCACACCCCCTTCCAGGACTAAGACTCAGTGGAAATACATGAGCAGACATATGCTCTGACTAGTGACCGTGTTGTTCACCGATAGGGGAAGTGAGGGAAAAACAGCAATGAAGCTGTGCCCTACCCCATTCAGTAGACTCCTGTGAACCCTAGTGGAGACCTGGTTGGCCAGCAGTTTGGCAAGACCCGGGAACTCCTGGGCCCAGAGTCAGTGACATAGCCACAGAGAACTAGAGTGGTAAATGAAGCATCCAGCTGATAAGAAGAGAGGGCATATGCACAAGAACACCCACACTTGCAGATAATATCAACTTGACCTTCAATGGTTGGATGATCAGAGCTCAACTAGAAGAAGAAATCTGATACAATTTGATGAACTTGACCTACACCTGTAAATGCAGTAGCTCAAATGAGGGACCAAATCTTTACAGTGAGGATCATTCCCACCCTCTCAATATACAGGGTAGACAGGTATGGGCAACTTGGACATTGGCTACCCAAAATGGGGGGCTACAAAGGCAAGAAGTGACTGGCTTATAAGCTTTCAAGAGGGAGCCTAGATCCAGGGGACATGGAGGAAGGTAGAGACTCCACTGAGTAATATCCAATCTCTCTGGGAAGGACTGATGAAAGGAGATGGGATAGCACTCACATGGTACAATTGCAGATATAATTGCTATCAGGACTGACTGTGAGGGTTGGAAATGTAAAGGTTTTGCAGCAAAAGGAGGGGAGTGATTGACTTTGCAGTCCAGGAGCGGAGGTCCCTGGGACCATCAAGGGAGGAGACCGGAGTGCGGGACCCTACCCAGAGAGACAGTGATGCCAGAGATGGAGGCAGAGATGATGACATGGAGAGATGGAGTAGCTTGGAACTCTAGCCCCAGAGAGGGAGAGGGCTGTGTGCTGATGACTAGGGTGGCAGGCTTGCAGGTGTACCTTTTGGTTGGTTGATGATGCATGGAGGGGATTGTAACCATGGCATGTAACAATATATGATAGGATGAATGTAAGGCTAATATTCTCCCATGTAAACTATCACCTAATTCACAATAAAACATTAAAAAAAAAAAAAAAAGAGTTAATGCCATGGGAAGACAGGAAAGGATGGAATCTGAAGCAAGTATAGAGATATGAGCCTTAGCTAAAAGAAGGGATGCAGCTGGGTTAGTACATTTGATAGTAGAAAGTTGAGAGGATAGATCCAGTGAGACTTCTCAGATTCCTTCCAAGTCTGAGAAGCTGTGGTCTAGGGTTCTTCATTGCACCAAGCCAACTCAGGAATGTAGAGCGAACAGCATTGACTCCTGTCAGCTAATGGTCTTTCTATCTGTCTGATTCTACACTAGGGATGATCAACATTTTACATGGAATGGGCTTACGACTCCTTGCTCTGGGACATCACACACCTTTTATGGTGAGGTGTTTATTTCATTTATTTATTTATTTTAAATACACAGCACACTTGTAGAACAGAACAATATTGTTCTCAGCTTGTAGACTAATCTGATTCGTGTGTGCTTACTTTCAGCACATTGGCATGGCTCATAACTACAGGAACAGCAGTCAGGCTGTGCAAGCTGTCCGTGATGCTGGCTATGAAATTTCTCTGGGTTTGATTCCAAAGTCAATAGGCCCTTTAACATTTGTCTTCACAGGGACTGGTAATGTATCAAAGGTAAATTCCACCTGCCTTTTTCCTCTAAAGCAGCCGCAAACTCTAACAGTATCTCGGAGATTTTGGGCATTTTGAAGGCATTTGAGAACCTCACCATTCCAGGAATGGACACTCTAGTTTTAGCCCTTTTCATATCTGCAATTTTCTAGTAGTAAAAAACAGAGGTCCAAATAGTTTTTATTGGGTTTTGGTTGTTTTAGTTGATTTTCAAGGCTTAGAATTCTTTTCATTTTTAATTTGAAAGGGGTAAGTTGTTAGTAAGTATGAAAGTCTTTTCTTAGGGTGATCTGTTTTCCTCTACCTTTGATGTATGTCCAAAAGTTTGGCAGGGACACAGGATGTAAAATTTCAAGGCTCTGTAGGAGAGTTTTGCTAATAAGGTATTAGGAAGATTATCCATTAAAGAATGGAATGGATTATATCTTCCTTCGGGGATGGTTTTGAGGATGTATTTATGATCCCCCAGAGAAACTTGTAATTATAAAATAAATCTTCGGTCCAAGAAAATTAAGTATTTTGCACATGTTAGTGGTGGTTATGTGCCATGGAATCGGTTCCGACTCATAGCAACCCTGTACAGGTTTTCCAAGGCTGTAAATTCTTGAGGGAGCAGAAAGCCTCATCTTTGTCCTGCGGAGTGACTGGTAGATTTGAACTACTGACCTTGTGGTTAGCAGTCCAACTCGTAATCCACTCTGCTACCATGACTTCTTATTTTTCCTGTTGTTGTTGTTGTTAAGTGTGACTCTATATAGTGTTTTCAAGGAGCATCTGGTGGGTTTGAACTGTCCACCTTGTGGTTTGTAGTTTAGTGCTGATCCTACAGCGCCACACCACATAGGAGGTTGGTTACTCTTTGTGTTATATTGAGATGGTCATCTAGATTTTTTCTTTTGAAGTAAATATAGTTTCTCCACTAGAGTGAATTTTTGCAATGGAGCAGAAAGGAAGTAGAAGTCTTTTATGATACCATCATTTCTCAACACTTGTTGCTTCTCTGAGCAACTGAAGTAAAAAAATGAAACCCCTTTCATGAGTGCTATTTAAACGGAAAGAAAACTGACTTGCAGACTTCAGATGAACATTTCATCCTTTCATCCATGGTATTCGGCTACCTTCCTGACAAGTGGAGGCATGAAGTTGTAGGGAGATAAATAGAGGAACCGTTATATGTGGCTTCTTCTCTAATAGATGTTTGGATTTTTCATTCATACATTATTTATAGGGAGCCCAAGAGATATTCAATGAACTACCTTGTGAATATGTGGAGCCTCATGAATTAAAAGAAGTTTCCCAATCTGGAGGTATTGGAAAGCACATGGTGGGATTGGAGGGGCAAGGGTTGGGGAACAACTGTATGCTTTATTATTTTAACAGTCTCTGTGTTATAATATTTTATCACCAAAAAAGTCTTTATAATTTGTCAGCCACTTTACTAATTTCCTTCTCCTCTGCAAGACCTCAGGAAAGTGTATGGGACGGTGTTAAGTCGTCATCATCATCTTGTCAGGAAAACAGATGGTGTATATGATCCTGTAGAGTACGATAAATACCCCGAGCGCTACATAAGTCGTTTCAGTACGGATGTGAGTATAATACTCAGCTGTTGATCTGGCTGCTTACGAAGCACTATTGTTAGATGGTTTTCAAGGAGAGAAATGATGAATGAGTCTATTTGTGTAAAGTTGTCCATACTGATTTAGCCCGAGTTCTGTGGGTGTCACCTGTTGGCCTTAGGAGTTGTTTGCCATTCTTGGTGGAGAAGCCTTGGCTTACTGGTTTTGGTGGTTGCTGTGGATATGCATTTTGCGTTACTGTCTCTGTTTCTTATTCAGTTCTGCATGCTCTTCATAGTTCCAAGCCATTTCCTATGGGTGTTTTTCTGCATCCGTCTTGTACTGTTAGCGCTGTTGGCAAAGAACAATGCCTGTGAAATTTGAGCTGAACACAGCTTTATGTGTTCTGTGGCTACCAATAGCCATTGTGATCTCAGCCAGCCATCTTGAAATCCAGGATCACAGGGAACCAGACCCAAGCCGACTGTAGCAAACAGCTGCTTACAGACACTCAAGTCCTCCTGATGTAGACACACTGATTTCATCTTCTACGAAGTTCAGTACATTTATCCATTCTGTAGTCATTGGTCATGCAACAGTCCTTTCCTCATTAAACCAACAGGCATGAATCAAAAGCAAAAATGCATGCATTTATTGTGAAAGGGAATGCTTTCAGTAATTTTAGATACATTTGAACAGCATAGCATTTTGGGATTTTGGTGTGAACTTGAATTGTTGTAGCATGGGAAGCATGTTACTGACGGAATTCTGATATGCAGCTTGAGATGCTTTGAGGAACAATTATGAAACTAGTCAAACTGAAAAAAATTACAATCAAGTAAATTTCCACTCCTTATCTTCTCAATCACAAAACTATTGGTGATTAGATGCAGTCTAAAAGTGAATAATGACCTAGTTACTTTGTATGCATGTATGTAGCATTTTTCTCCATGGATCTTACAGATGTTATCTGATTTAATCTTCACAGCCTTCCTTTGAGGAATGGGGGACATATTATCCCCATCTGGCAGGTAAGGAACACAGAGCTCAGAGAACTAGAGATAGTGTGAGTTAGATCATGGTTGAGCTAAACCTAGAGCTCTAGGTCACTAGACTCTCCTTTCCTTTTCCTCTGCTATGCAATATGTCACAGAAAGGGAGTAATAATATATGTATGTCCGTATGTTTCTCTATCATGGGGATACTCTACAGCAAAATATGGGGGGTTATGTAATGTCTTCGCTTCAAAAGATGGCCACTAACCTTGCCAATAAAAGAGCCAAATAGGATGTAAAAATTAAGCCATGTCTCAGGGTTTTTATGGCTAGCTCTCTTTCTGCACTGCATTGAAATAGACTTCCTTTCTTTTCTCATTGAACTTGGAACTTTGCTTTCCAGGTTGCGCCCTATACAACTTGTTTAATTAATGGAATCTATTGGGAACAAAACACCCCTCGCCTACTAACCCGGCAAGATGCTCAGAGTCTCATGGTTCCCATCAAATCCTCAGTTCCTGGTGTTGAAGGATGCCCTGCCCTGCCACACAGGTAAGGACTTGAGTCCAGCAATGATGGCAGTTGCTAACAGCAGCGCCCATTATGAGGGACTCAAAGATTATAATGTTTGTACTTATCATACGTAGCCTAGATGATTAATGACTAGCTGCTCTTTCCTTATTGACCTCTTGGCGGCATTTGACCCAGTTAACCATGAATCTTTCTTGAAATTCTCTTCTCTTGACTTTTGTGATTCTACATGCAGCATAGATGTCACCTCCCCAGAGAGACCATTGCTTCACCAGTTCTGGCTCCTTCTAGCATATTATTCTCTTTGTTTGTTTCTGTTTATTTCCCTCTGAAATTCATGATCACTTATTCTTCTGTGTTTGTAATTTGTCTTCCCTTCTACTAGAATCTAACGCTAGGAGTCCTTTTTTATCTTGGTCACATTGTTTGATATAAAGACATGCAAACATTTATTGAGTACTGAATTAATTAATCAGTAAATACTTGTGGAATGCAAGTATGGTCTGGAATGCTACTGTGCTAAGCTGATGGGCAGAGAAGTGTAAACTATGTGGTTGCTCCCTTCAGGATATAACTGGAGCAAAAGGACACTCACATAAAACATAAACCAAAGCTATGTTGTAGTTGTTAAGTGCCGTAGAGTCAGTTCTAACTCATAGCAACACTGTATAGGGTTCTCAAGAAGCAGCTGGTGGGTTTGAACTACCAACCTTGTGGTTATCAGTTCAGTACTTAATCCTACATAACCATACCTGGACTCCTTGATAATTTGTTGTTGTTACTAAGTGTCATTGAGTAGGTTCTGACTCAGAGTGACCTTATATAGGGAGGGTTTCCTTGCTGGGTATAAAGCCACAAAAACGCAGCTAAGACACTGTCACTAGAATAGTTAGTTACCATGTAGAGTTTGTGTAGACCCATTCATTACTAACAAGTTGACTCTGACTTATAGTGACATTATTAAACAGAGTATAATTGCCCCATAGCATTTCCACAGCTGCCACAGAGCAACTGGTAGGTTCAAGATGCTGACCTTTTGCTTTCTACAGTTTGTGTAGACAAATTGTAATTGGAGATTGGGCAGGAACATTGTGGTTGACCTTGATAGGCTTTAGAATGTTGGGTGCTAATTTTCTTTATAATGCTAGTGATTTCTGTGAATTAATATGAGATTTTGTAATAACTAAACAGCGTTGTTGTTGTTGTTGTTAAGTCAAGTTGGTTCTGACCCAGAGTGACCCTGTATAGGGTTTCTGAGGAGCAGCTGGTGAGCCTGAACTGCCGACCTTGACATTCAAACCAACTTTGCAGTCCAGCACGTTAACCCACAGTGCCACACCAGGACTCCACTAAGCAGGGTGAAGGTGGTATAATCAAACCTTCATAAGTTATTTACAGATGAATAACCAGGTTAACTATTATTAGTCTCTTGTCAATGATTACTCTGGGGAAGGGATTTTCCATTTTTCTTTAATTACTTTATTTTCCCCTTGAGGAGAATAAAACTTATATTGGAAAGATTCTCTGTATCCCAGAACAGTATAGTGGTTTGAGCAGTGGCCTGTGGGGGGAACAAAGACCCTAAGCACCTGGAAAATATTCGTCTTCTATAATTGGAAGTTGTTCCAAGCATCTTTTAATTTTATTCAGTTTTGGTCTTTTGGGAAACTTTAGCCTTCCATGCTCTCATCTAACTATAAATGCTGTTTTCAGACTTGTGGCTATATGCGACATTTCAGCGGACACAGGAGGTTCTATAGAGTTTATGACCGAATGTACGACGATTGAGAACCCCTTCTGTATGTATGATGCAGAGCAGCATGTTACGCATGACCGGTAAGTTGGTTAAAGCTGTTAGAGAGAGAGGCACAGACTGATACATCATTTCGCTGTTGGTGGTAAGTACCGCCGAGTTGGTTTATGAGGAGCTGCTGATAAGTTTGAACCACCGACCTTGCAGTTCAAACTGACCATGTGGTCCAATACTTACCCTGTTGTACTTTTCAAAATTAGTCAGTATTGTACATCTTTACAAAGACAATGACTATTTAGGGAGATATGCTCAAACATGTTAAAAGATTTGATAGAGAAACCACATGCACATTTGAACATTTAAATATATCTTGTGGTTGTTAAGTGCCTTCAAGTTGGTTCCAATTTATAGCAACTCTGTATAGGGTTTCCGAGGAGTGGCTGGTGGGTTTGAATTGCCGACCGAGTACTTAGAAGTTTAGTGCTTTATCCTACAGTGCCACCCCAGAGCTCCCTTTGTGTTTAATTGTGTTTAAATATATATACAGTATATTGACATGGGAGAAGGGTTCAGGAAGAATTGAAGCGTTTCCTTTGAAAAGTCTTCCTATTTTCTTACACACATTGTGCAAACTTACAAATAACGGTGGAAGAAGTATAATGGACTAGACATCTGGAAGAGTTAGAGTTTGCAAATATGATTTTGTACACCTGATTAAATCATATTGCTTCTCCTAGTGTGGAAGGTTCTGGGATTCTGATGTGTTCTATTGACAATTTGCCGGCACAGCTTCCAATTGAAGCTACAGAATATTTTGGAGACATGCTTTATCCTTATGTTGAAGAAATGGTAAGCAGAATCGTGGCATCAGCAATAACTCTGTGACTTTAAATAAAATCGGAGAGTGAGCTTTAGAATGTTCTGGTTTTCTGTATCTCAGAAATCTGTTGTAAAATGAAATGACAACTCTGTCCCAAAATCCTATGGACACTCTTTTATCGTACATTCTCTGCTTATTGTCTCCTGGGGAATGCGATTATACTAACTGATTTTGTGTTTAATTGCAATTGCATTTATCTCTCATTCTGCATATTTTATTAAGAATGCTCATTACATGTGGGATGGGATTTGCTTTATTTTTAATTCTTCCTGCTGCTTAGGTCAACACATATTGGGGCGTTCTTACTGTGCTGTGATTAAAAGATTTGAAAAATCAGAAATACAGAAAATTATATTGGATTGAAGCCACTAATGCCAGTGGGTAGTGGTCTATGCTTAAGTCAGGTGGTTTTCTTTTGTGATCAGAGATTGACAACTGAATGCTATGCTATTTAAATTTTTTTTTTTTTTTTTTTTGCCAAACAACAACAACAACAACAACAACAACTCTGTCTTATTTCTTATTTATCCCAGGTGTTCATGTCTGGTAGCTGTTTGCTGTAACGAGGATTCTAAATACATAAATAGTGGCTTCCCTTTACTTAATTTGTAGTTTCTCTTAGGAGTGGTTACGGTACAATAATGCAATAGTTGGTGAGACTTGAAAAGTGAAACTTCCAGTTTGTGACTGTTCTTTGTTTCTGATCTAATTTAGCTCATTTTGACTTTTGCTTTTCTCCTGGAATACGTAAGCAGGATGATGCCGGCTATGGAGTCGGTTCTAACTCACAGCGACCCTGTGTAGGGTTTCCGAGGCTATAAATCTTTATGGAACCAGAAAACCTCCTCTTTTTCTCCCCCAGGCTTTACTAGAGATGTCAGTTCACTTTATGGCCTTTAGCAGAGTTCTTCCTTTCTGAGCTTCAGATATTAAACCGGTGAAACAAGGTGGTTGTAGTACATAACCTTGATAGTGCTTCCCTGTTCTAATATTCCATAATTCTAAAAATCTGAGCACCTAAAAATTATGAGTATATATTTTTAAAAAGTAATAATGAATTGATCTAAATGACTACTTTTTTTTTTTTTTTTTTTAAGTTCTGCATTCATTTCCACCTCTGGTATCATTTCCCTTCAGCCTGAATAATGTCCTTCAGTGCTTTTTATAATGCAGGCTTGCAGACAACCAATTTTCTTAGTTTTCCTTTATCTGACTCTGTCTTTCTATTGCATTCATACCTGAAGTATATCTTGGCTGGATATAGTATTACTTGATGTATATTTTTGCAAGCTGTTGTTGACTTTTTTTTCTCTTAAGGTTCTCACGAGATGTTCTGCCAGTGTCTGCTGGTCTCCATAGCATCTGAAGTTAAGTCTACAGTAATTTCACCACATTCTCTCTTTTCTCCAATGCCAATTACCTGTATATTAGATGTTTTGATATTTCTCATAAGTCTTTGTTTTTCTTTAGAGCAGATAATTTCTATTGATGTTTCCAGGTTCGGTCATTTCTTTCCTTTGTCATCTCTATTTTGAATTATTTGGTTCTTATGGAAATTCATGGTCTCTTCCATTGTTGTTTCTGTTGTTAGGTGCCTTAGAATGAGTTCCCATTCATAACCACCCTGTGCACAACAGAACCCTGCATGGTTCTGCACCATTCTCACAATTGTTGTTGTGTTTTTAGCTCACTGTTGCTGCCACCATGAATGCATCCTGCCACATTCATTATTTTGCCCACAGAATCCTTCAATACTGCAACCTGAGGCTTGTTTCTTCTGTTCGTTGAGATTCAGAAATGCTCAGTGTGTTGTCACCTTTTGGTTTCCTAACTCCAGGTCTTTTCACATTTCCTTATAATACTTGGCTTTGTCTTCCTGAGGGATTCTTTGAAAATTTCTGTTCATCTCTTTAACTTTCTCATTCTTTACTTTGCTTGAGTTTCTCTACTTTCAAGATCAAGTTTCAGAGTCTCTTCTGCCATCCACTTTGGTCTTTCCTATCATTTTAATGACCCTGCGCTTTCTTCACGTACGATGTTCTTGGTGTCATCCCTAAACTGCTCTGGTCTTAGACCATTAGTGTCTGTTGCATCATATCAGTTCTTGAGAGGGTGGTGTTATAGGACAACCATTGGACTTCAAGCTAGGTTTGAACTGTAGTGTCGGCAGTTCAAACTCATCAGCTCCTCCTCAGAAGCCCTGTATAGCATCGCTATGAGTTGGAACCAACTCGATGGCACTTAACAACAACAACGTACTTAAAGTAATTTTTGACTCTCATAGACTTGTTTCAATATTTTTCTGTTTCAGTCTCATCTTGCATATGAGCAATTGATGGCTATTTTACATTCATCCTCTGACCATGTTTTGACTGATGATTCAACTTCTTCATTGTCATTTCCCACAAATACAGTCGATTTCATTCCTGTGTAGTCCATCTGTGAAGTTCACATGTGTCATTGCCATTTATGTTGTTGAAAAATGGCATTTGCAATACATAAGTTGTTGGTTCTGCAAAATTCTACATGATTTCCAGCATCATTTCTATCACCAATGCCATATTTTCCAACTACTGATCCTCCTTCTTTGTTTCTAACTTTCACATTTCAATAAGCAGTAATGATCAATGCATCTGGATTCCATGTTTCATACTGAAGAAGTTGGTGGAATTCTTCAATTTCATTATCATTGGCTTTAGTGGTTGATGTGTAAATTTGAATTATAGTAGTATTAGCTGGTCTTCTTTGTAGGAGTATGGATATATCGTATCACAGATAGTGGTATATTTCAAGATGCATCTTGAATGCTCTTTATGAGGCTGAATGATGCCATTCCTCTTCAATTTGTCATGACTAGCACAGTAAACTATCTGATCTGATTCATAATGACCAATACCTGTTCATTTTAGCTCACTAATACCTAGAATATCGATCTTTATGTGTTTTATTTCATTTTTGACAACTCCCACTTTTCCTAGATTCATACTTTGTACATTTCGTGTTATGATTATTAGTGGATGTTTGCAGTTGTTTCTTTTCCTTTTGAGTTTTGCCCCATCAGCAAATGAAGATCCCCACAACTCTTTCACCCATGTCATGCTGGTCAGCTCTACTCTCAGGAGGCAGCTCTTCCCATGTCTATTCTGAGTGCCTTCTAACCTGAGAGCATCATCTTTTGTCAGTATATCAGACAATGGTCTGCTGCTATTCACGAGATTTTCAGCAGCGAAATCTTCAGCAGTAGTGTGCCTCGCCTACTTCCTAGTCTGTCTTAGTCTGGAAAGTCTGCCGGAACCTGTCCACCACGGGTGACCCTGTTGGTCGTTAAAATACTGGTGGCATAGCTTCCAGCATCACAGCAACACACAGCCAGCACAGTACCACAGATTGGCAGGTGAGTGGTGGAACACCACATATACAGTACATCCGTTCTTCTGTCTTCTTTTCTCATTGTCCAGCTTTTGCATGCTTGGGTCAGGCAGACCATACTCATCAGAGTGACAATTTTGCTGTCTTTCTCTAGGATTATGGTATGTCAATTCCTCACCTCTTTGAATGCCTTGCAATAGGCTCTCTAATGTCTCGTCCACTTTTACCCATTAGGAGGTATCTTAGTTTTCTAGTGCTTCTATAATAGAAATGCTACAAGAGGATGGTTTTAACCAACAGAACTTCATGGGTTCACAATTTAGGAAGCTAGAAGTCCTAATTCAGGGTTCTGGCTCTCAAGGAAGGCTTTTTCTCTTGGCAGTTCTATAGTAAAGCTCTTTTCAGCTTTTGTGTTCTGGGTCCTTAGAGATCTCCCTGTGCTTTGGCACTTATCTTACTCTGTTTGTACTTACTTACTTGTTTAATCTCAAAAACAGATGTACTCAACATACACGTTGCACAAATCCTGCCTTATTAATATAACAAGACAACCCTTTACAAATTGGGATTTTAGCCACAGGCGTAGAGGTTAGGATTTATAATACATATTTCAAAGAGAGGTGGTGACCCAACGGAATGTGGAAATCATCAGACATTATCATTAATATCACATGTGAGTAAATTTCTAGTAAAGATAATTCAAAAATCACTGCAATAGTACATTGATAAGAAACTGCCAGAGGTTCAAGCTGGATTCAGATGAGGACATCAGATGGATCTTGGCTGAAAGCAGAGAATAACAGGAATATGTTTACCTGTGCTTTATTGATTAAACAAAGACATTTGATTATATGGATCATTACAAGCTGTGGACAACATTGTGGGGCATGAGTATTCTGGAACACTTAATTGTGCTCATGAGGATCCTCTATGTAGACCATGAGGTAGTCATTTGAATAGAACAAGGGGACATGGAATGGTTTAAAATCAGGAAAGGTGTTCACTAGGGTTGTACTCTTTCACTGTACTTACTCGTCTACATACTGAGCCAATAATCCAAGAAGTTTGTATACTAAGCAAATAATGTCAAGAAGAACATGGCATCAGGATTGGAGGAAGACTGATTAACAACCTGCGATATGCAGATGATACAACGTTGCTTGTTGAAAGCAAAGAGGATTTAAAGTATTTACTGATGAAGATCAAAGACTACAGTCTTTGGAATGGATTACAACTTAATGTAAAGCAAACATAAATCCTTACCACTGCACCAATAAGTGACATCATGGTAGATGGAGAAAATATTGAAGTTGTCAAAGACTTCATTTTACTTGGATCCACTATCAACACTCATGGAATCAGCAGTCAAGAAATCAATTGCTATATTGCATTAGGCAGATCTGCTTCACAAGACCCCTTTAAAATGTTCAAGAGCAAAGATGTTAGTTTGAGAACTAAAGTGTGCCTGTCCCAAGCCATGGTATTTTCAGTAGCATCATAT